>NC_134690.1:18189916-18522416 GCF_050947455.1 Rhinoderma darwinii | reverse complement strand
GGCATGACGTGCTGCGGTACGAAAAATACACATCGCAGGTCAATTTCTGCACGGAATTTTTAGCAGCGTGAATGAGATTTGTTAGATCTCCCCCACTTTGCTGCTATTGTATTCTGCTGCGTATTTTCCATCCGCAATGCGGGACGGAAAAAACGCATCAATTCCGCAATGTGTGGATGAGCCCTAAGGCTGGGTTCCCACAGTGCAGATTTTCTGCAGATTTTGAATGCGTTTTTTAAGCCAAAACTAGAAACGGAACCTAAAAGAAAAAAAAATATATAGAAAGGCCTTATATGTCTCCTCTCCTGGATCCAATGGCACGTCCGCTGTCATATCCGCCATGTCAATTCTGCAAATTTTGCTGCAGATTCCTTGCGTAATTGCCGTGAATTTGACGAAAAATCGTCAGCGGACATTTTTTGTTACATCTGAGCGTGGCCTAAGACCTCTTTCACGCAGAGATTTTTCTGGCAATTTAATCTGCATCAAAAAGTGACTAAAAACTTTAGCATTATTGAAATGTCACATGACCACAAAATTGCTTCACAAAAATACCACAAACCAAAACGCAGTTGTATGTAGTGCTTTTTATATTTTACTATAATATCTGGCTGCCCTAAAGAACGCCTAAAAAAACATGGTTAAAAATCCCATCAGGGCCATCACAGGCATAATTTTTCTGGTTTTAAAAATGTTAGTGTTAGTGGGTTTTTTTTATGGCGTTTTTAGCTGCTTTTTTGTGGCGTTTTTAATTTAGTGTCATTTCATACATGCGTTTTTTATGGTGTTTTGAAATCCTATAGAGAATCTTATGGGAAAAACGCCTGAAAAAACACCTGAAAAAACGCCATACCCAGAGCATGCTGCGTTTTGAAAAAAATGAAATAAGAAAATTTTCCTCTCCCTGCACGCCGATTTTCGCTGCGTTTTTCGCAGCAAAATACGCTTTCTCTGCCTCCCATTGAAGTCAATGGGAGGTCAGAGGCGTAAACGATAGGGCATGTCGCTTCTTTCTCCCGCGAGGCAGGTTTTACCGCTCGCGGGAGAAAACCGCCCCCGCCTCCCATTGAAATCAACGGGAGGCATTTTCGGGCCGTTTTTGACAAGTTTTTTTGGCGCGGTTTGTATAATAAAATAAAATGGATCTATAAAAAAAATAAAAATGATGATAATAATAATAATAATAATTTCCAGGTTGATTTATATAAAAATATGATATGTGTATTTAAAATTGAATTCAATGAAATTCTATAAAAAAAAATAAAATAAGTAAAAATGACCACATATAATGGAACATGGAAGAGTCATCATTGAAAATAATATACAACTCACACCGATCAGCCGTTACAATAAAACCACCTGTCCTATATTGTGCAGGTGGTCCTCGTGCCGTTAAAACAGCTCTGACCCATCGAGGCCTGGACTCCACAAGACCTCTGAAGGTCCCTGTGGTGTCCGGGACAAGACGTGAGCAGCAGATCCTTTATATCCTGTAAGTTGTGAGGTGCGGCCTCCATGGATCGGACCTGTTTTTCCAGCACATCCCACTGATGATCGATCAGATTGAGATCTGGGAAATTTGGAGACAAGTCATCGCCTTGAAGTCTTTGTCATGTTCCTCAGACCATTCCTGAAGATTATTTGAAGTGTGGTGCGGGCATTATCCTGCTTAAAAAAAGCCACATAAATGCCAGGACCCATGGTTTCCCAGCAGAACATTGCCCAGATCATCACACTGCCTCCACCGGCTTGTCTTCTTCCCATAATGCATCCTGGTGCCATCTCTTCCCCAGGTAAGTGACGCACCCGCACCCGGCCGTCCACATGATGTATAAGAAAACGTGATTCATCAGACCAGGTCATCTTCTTTTGTTGCTCCATGCTCCAGTTCTGATAATCACGTGCCCATTGTTGGCGCTTTTGGCGATGGACAGGGGTCAGAATGGGCGCTCTGACCGATCTGCGGATACATAGCCCCGTATACAGCAAGCTGAGATGCTCTGTGTATTCTGACACCTTTCTATCATAGCTGCCGTAACTTTTTCAGCAATTAGTGCTACAGTGACTCTTCTGTGGGATCAGACCACATGGGCCCAGCCTTGGGGCATCTATGACCCTGTCACCGGTTAAACTTCGTGTAAAGGATCTGCCAGGCACTACGTCTGTGGATACTCCCAGGATTAATCAATCGACACCTGAGGCCGGACCTCTTAGACTGACTCCGGCTCCCACCAATCAGGGTGGCCAGCTCAGGAGTGGGAGAGCCTATCGCGGCCTGGTCAGTCGGAGTTAGCTCCGCCCCCTGTCCATTTATACCTGCCGTTTTCTCTTCCTCATTGCTTGTGATTCTTCCTGGTTTCCTGGCCCTGCTACAGCCTTGCTCCAGCCTGCTACTGCCTTGCTTCAGCCTTGCTACAGCTTCCGCTTATCCTGCTTCGCTCTGACCCCGGCTTGCTTCCTGCTCCTTGCTCTGCGTTCGTATACTTCGTTACTTCCTGACTCTGACTGGCTCGTTCACCAATCTTATCTGCTCGCGGTGTTCCGTGGGCTACTGCCCCTTCCCTTGCTTGTTCCCTGTTTGTATTCCCGTGCACTTAGTCAGCGTAGGGACCGCCGCCCAGTTGTACCCCGTCGCCTAGGGCGGGTCGTTGCAAGTAGGCAGGGACAGGGCGGTGGGTAGATTAGGGCTCACTTATCCCCTTCCCCTTCTTCCTGCCATAACACTTCCTTAGACCAATTTCGGTAGGTACTATCCACTATATACCGGAAACACCGCACAAGACCGGCCATTTTGGAGATGCTCTGACCCAGTCGTCTAGACATCACAATTTGGCCCTTGTCGCAGTCGCTCAGATCCTTACACTTGCCCATTTTTCCTACCTCCATCACATCAACTGGAAGAACTGACTGGTCACTTGCTGCTTAATACCCCCCCCCCCCCCCACTCCTTGTCAGGCGCGATTGTAACCAGATCATCATGTTATTCACTTCACCCGTCAGTGGTGGTGTGTTATGGCTGACCGTTACAATTATCCCATTTTGGGTCTTTGGGAACAGTTTTACTCACTTTTCAATTTCCAAGCTATTTATATGTGTCACAAAGTTACAAGGGATGTAGCCTTCTTCGCCCGTACGTTCAGACTTTGCCAACCACCAATCTCCTTTGGAACTAGGCAGAAAATATTATATTTAAGAATTTACATTTATTTTATACTTAATTTTACAATAATTAAATGCATCATCAATACATTTCTGAAACAGAAAAAAAAAATAAAAATAAAAAAAATGAAAAAATAAATCATTTGTACTAATAATTATTAATGACATTCAATTCCTAAAGGAAATTGATCAAGTAGATAACATGGAAAATAAGGAAATTACAATGAATGTCAGCTTCCTAATTATTGCAGCATTTATTAGCTATGATTTCCTGTAATAATTATCTAAAATAGAGAGGATCGATATGTGGCAGAGTATAAAGTAGCTGGGCATGCTGTGCATGCTTATGGCAAAAATGTTTAGTTAAATAGGCCTAAACCCATATAGATAGCTGTCGGCCGAATGTAATTCCTCTCGACTCCTACCTCGGCCGAGCCTGAATGTGTTTTCAATTGGTGTGAAGGAATAAGCTACTGCCAAACAGCTCTGGCACCGACTTATCTCCCACTGGCACAAAGAATCGGGCATGTTCAAATCCAACATACCCGATCCTTCTTTCCCACGACAGGGGACAGTCGGTACTTCCCTATACACATTATATAGTCGGCCGGGCTGGCCAAAATCGTCAGGTTTGGCCAATTATCCTCTAATGTGTATGGGACCCTAAATCCCGTGGGGCGCTCAGCAGACAAATTGGTCTAACTCTGCCCATATAGATAGCTGCTGGCCGAATGTATTTCCTACTGACTCCCTCATTTACCTGAATGTGTTTTCGAATGGTAGGGAGGAATAAGCCACTGCCAAGCACCTCTGGCACCGGCTTATCTCCTACTAGTACAAAGGATCGGGCATGTTCAAATCCCTCATGCCTGATCCTTCTTTTCACCGATGGTGAAAAGAGTCAGGACTTCCTCATACAAATAAGACAGTGGACTGGTTTCGCCAAAATCAGCGTGTTAGGCCAATTGTAGGGCTGGATTAGGGTCTCTGGAGGCTCCCGGACAAACATGTGGGAGGAAGGACGGGGACTGTCCTTTCTTTGGAAGCAGAAAAACTTAGAACATTTCTGCCATAATATGGCCCGGATAGGAGTGCCTTATATTTCCTAAATACAACCAGAAAGTGCCTAATAACAGTACCATAAAGGGCCCACTTTATACAGTCATATCGTGCCATATAGTGCTTACATAAAAGTACCATACAGTGAAAACATAACAAAGTTAGGTTTCATTCACATCTGCGTCGGGACTCCGTTCATGGGTTCCGTCAGACCTTTCCATCAGGGCAACCCCATGAATGGAAACCAAACCATAACTTTCTGTTTTCATTACCATTGATTTCAATGGTAATGCTACCATTGCTAATGGTTTCCGTTCCGTATGGTGTTGACTACGCTATTGATTCCGCCAAAAAAACTAAAACCTTACGGAACAGAAACAAACGTTCATGGGTTCCACTGACGGAAAGGTATGACGGAACCCATGAATGGAAGCCCGACGCAGATGTGAATGAATCTCAACAACATATTTATAGTTTACAGATAATTACACATCAAAAGAGTTTCTTGACTTGCAGGTAAAATAAAATAATGTTTAATTGGCCCATTTAGACATCAGAAAATGCAAATACTTAACGATGGACGATATAGAAAAGTGTGACATAATATCGGGCAATGTGGCGGCACAGCCCTGGGGCACAGAACGGCTCTTCATATAAAGTAGCCCCAGTGATTACATCATTGGGGTTACCTTTATGACATCAATGGGGGACACCCCGTAGTCAGAACTGGAGCAGTGAGACTTTAGGTATATTGTAAAAATGTAATTTTTCTAAATGACACTTACTCTGACAGGAGCTCGAGTTTCTCCCCTTTTTGTAGTTCCAGATCTCCATTATTTATAGGGGTATAATCATATAACGCAGCAACAAATTTCTTTTCTGTGCACAGAAGACAAATATTATTTTTTTTTTCAAAAATAGAGATGACACATGTCAGATGAATACCACAAGGACGGACTATGGAATAGGAACGAGCCCATGGCAATAGGGGGCCCATAGATTCTTAGTCGGCTACAACACTCCTTTCTCCTTTGGGACCATAGAGACACATTGCATGGTGTAGAAAGCAACTCGCAGGACACTTAAAGGAGTACAGAATTGGAAAAATATGGCTTTCTTCCAGAAACAGCACCACACCCTCGATGGGTTAAGTCTGGTGTTGCAGCTCAGCTACATTAAAATAAATGGAACTAAGATGCAACACCACACACAACCAAGGGACAGGTGTGGCGCTGTTTTGGAACATAGCAGAAACTTTTTTCTAACACTGTACAATCCCATTAAGCCTCAAACTAAACCACTAAAAAACACCCACAAAAGAACAAAGAAAGATCCATTTGGATCTAATTTGCATAAGCCCCGATTTCCTTAAACTTTGTGTTGTAAAAAAACGTAGATTTATCAAGGATACCAAAATGTACAAGTTGGGGAAAATTTGAAAATATTGCAAATTTTTTATTTTTTTTTCAAAATGGCAGACATGGCATGAGATATTGGTGCAACTTGCTAGGCATTTTAGATACAATCCTCCTCCTTATGCCGCCTCATGCCTGGCTTACAAACACAGCAAAAAATTATGGCTGATAAATTTGGCGTATTTTATGTCTCCTTTTAGCCACGCACTTGTTTATGAAGATTTTTCAAAACGGTTGAGCTTGGCATACAACGTGTCAACATTTAGCCCACACTTTGTACTATTTTGGCACAATTGGCTTAGTAAATCTCCCCAATGCTTCGATTCCCTGAGAACAATAAGATGCTACCGCACATACGCTCGTGTTCTTGAGGGATTGTCCCGTGAAATGGACCTTAAAAGAGCGGGGTTTATGCAAACTATCCCCAAAATGGGTATTTCTGGAAGGTTTTGTGGCCATTCCTGCATGGATTAAATATCCCATGCACGGTGATTCAGATGTTGTGTGGTATGTAAAGAGGGTTTTGCATAATGTATGGGGAGGAGCGATCGGAGTAACGACCGCTCGTCCTCATCCATAGCTCCGTGTGACAGGAGCAAGCGAGCGCCGATTAACGAGCTTTCTCGTCGATCGGCGCTCGTTGCAGCGGCCAATAGGGCCTTAAGCATTCACTGTTAGGCTATGTTCACACAGGGCGGATATGCTGCGTAAAAGCACACAGGGTATCTGTCCGAAAAACCGCACCAAATTGTGGTGCAGTTTTTCCATTTCGGAAAATTTACAGTATTTACACTACTTGTGAACATACCCTGAGGCTATATGCACGCAAGGCATATTCCGCACCAAAACCGCAGGTGTACGGACGTATTTCTACAGCTAAAACTGCACCTATTGATGCGTTTTTTTATGCATTTCTCGGTGCGGTATTTACATTTTGATGCGGTAATAGGTGCGGTAAAATGCATCATGGGACAAAAAATACTACAATGAGGGATTTATACATTTCTATTCCATAGTTATCAAGTCCTATCACCACTGGTGCCATATTAGGTCCCATGCACACGGCCTTAAAAACCATCCGTAATTGCAGACCGTAATTGCGGTCTGCAATTACGGACCCATTCACTTCTATTGACCGCGGACACCTTCCCGTATATTCACGGGTTAGTGTCCGGCGTGTAGAAGTGTACCGCAAATGATAGGACATGTCCGTTATTTTGCTTTTCACGGACCGTGCCCCCATACTTTATATGGGAGCACGACCTGCATTAGCGGGTGGTTGTCCGCGGCCATCGGCGGCTGGCCATGCCTGCAATCGTGGGCCGTGTACAAGGTGCCTAAGGGTTTTAGCAATGTAAAGCTTTGTAATACCTGGAGGTTCCCGGTAATATTTATGATCCTATCAAGGGTTAAATAAACATATTACTGGAGATGAAAGTTTTTGAAGCCATCAGTAAGAATGTGGAGCATCTCTCACCTTTTTGTGATATTCTACTTTGTGCAGGACAATTCTGCGGTCGTGTAGCTGGAACCTGGAATCAGAATGGAGTGTGAGACAATCTGGGCCTCCTGTATATATAAAGACTCTGTCACTGCCCTAGTCCTGTATCGAACTACCCTGATCATGGCCAAGTGTCTTGTTAGTGTCCCCCCTGGTACCGAGCACCCAGGGCACATATTCTGCCAGACCCCCCCCCCCCCCTAGCTACTCCCATGATATCACTGACTCGGAAAGGTCCCTGTTCACGCTGGCATCATGGCTTCTGCTCATAATGGAGCCATGACAGTTATGATGGTTCTGTCTTCCAATCGATGCCATATTTAGTTTAACAGGGTCTGTCGGGAGTTCCAATGTTTTGGACGGCAAGAAAAGCATGTAAGTGTAAAGAAAGCCTTAGTTATTTTTTTATCATTTGACCCTTTTTATTTGAATATTTACTGAAATTTGAAATTGTTGACATGCGCTTCTTCCCGCAGTAGCCCTGCTAAACTTGATAAATCTTGATGACCTCCCTTGGAAAACTGGACCTCTAGAGAAGGGCCGTCCATATGGACCATCACGTAGCAAGTGGGGGAACAGGACCATCATTTGGATAATATGCTGGTACTATGTCTGACATAGGGGGGGGTACACCTAGAAGGAAAGGTCCTATTGAATATCTAATATAGGCCACCTGACCACATGCGTGACCCCAGACAATGATCTTAGGTCCATAACATCCAATATTTTGCTATATGGCTCCTCAGTTCTGAAGAGCTTCACCCAGAAGTAATTGGGGAGGTCCGATTTGAGGATCTGCTCTTGGGTGAGTTGCATATTTACCCCTTGCCCCGGCACCACCTTCGCCATTTTATTCTAAGCATTAGTATCACTATAGCATGATACCTCCATACCAAAATAATCTATTTACATAACTTACTATTGGCGGATGAGAGGGCTTGTAAAATTGGCCAGCAGGAGAACTCAGATTAAAATGTTCATCTTTCTTCCAAGACAGCTTTTTACTGCCAATCACCCCCATCCTTGAATTTAAAGAAAACATATCATAAATGGAAAGCATGACTCCAGTCACATAAGAAAATTCTCCTACTAGGGTTAAGTTCTTTTCTTCCAAACTCTACACAGAAGTTGTACCAAAATCGACAATTATCATCTATCTACAGGATTTAGGCAGGAAAATGCAAACTACGGGCTGCGGGAAGGTACGGACTGAGGAAGATGCCACTTTCCCACATAGGATTTATAAGGCTTCAGTCACATCTGAGTCGGGAGTCCGTTCAAGGGTTCCGTCTGAGCTTTCCATCACGGGAACCCATCAACGGAATCCAAACTGAAACAAATGGAAACCATAGGTTTCCGTTTGCATCATCATTGATTTCAATGGTGACGGATGTGGTACAAATGGTTTCTGTTTGTCACTGTTGTGTAAGGGTTCCGTCCTTTTAGTCGACTGCGCTATTCATTCCATCAAAACGATTGAACCCTTAAACAACGGTGACAAACGGAAACCATTAGCACCGGATCCGTCACCATTGAAATCGATGATGATGCAAACAGAAACCTATGGTTCCAGTTTGTTTCAGTTTGGATTCCGTTCATGGGTTCCCCTGATGGAAAGCTCTGACGGAACCCCTGAACGGAGCCCTGACGCAGATGTGAACGAATCCTTACAAAGTTTCATATATTCAAATCTACTATAGATTTATGCAAAATAATTATTACTATAGGTACTCTTTGAAATAAAAGTAAATTTGTCATGCAGTTCACAACTATGTATGTAAAGTTTTTAGAAGTTTAGCAGAAATATACAGTAGATATTGGAGATAAAGTGATGATGGTAAACGTCCTGTAATCCTGATGAAGAACATTCCGGACATTCTGATGAAACCGTCGGACCGGTGTTAAAACGCATAGCTACTGTTTTATATGATGATTAAACTCTTTTACCCCAACACTGCATAATTCTTCTAGATGTTGGCAGCACTGTTTTATTTTCCAGATTTTCTACATTTTACCGCAGTTATTATCCAGTCACTATGTGGTGGTAATATGTTGTTATGGTGTGGCGGTATTATTCAGTAACAGTATGGTGGTATTATTCAGTCACTATGTGGTTATGGTGTGGCGGTATTATTCAGTAACAGTATGGTGGTATTATTCAGTCACTATGTGGTTATGGTGTGGCGGTATTATTCAGTAACAGTATGGGGGTATTATTCAGTCACTATGTGGTTATGGTGTGGCGGTATTATTCAGTCACTATGTGATTATGGTGTGGCGGTATTATTCAGTCACTATGTGGTTATGGTGTAGCAATATTATTCAGTAACAGTTTGGGAGTATTATTCAGTCACTATGTGGTTATGGTGTGGTGGTATTATTCAGTAACAGTATGGTGGTATTATTCAGTCACTATGTGGTTATGGTGTGGTGGTATTATTCAGTAACAGTATGGGGGTATTATTGAGTCACTATGTGGTTATGGTGTGGCGGTATTATTAGTAACAGTATGGGGGTATTGTTCAGTCACTATGTGGTTATAATGTGGAGGTATTATTCACTAACAGTATGGGGGTATTATTCAGTCACTATGTGGTTATGATGTGGCTATATTATTCAGTAACAGTATGGGGGTATCATTCACTCACTATGTGATTATGGTGTGGAGGTATTATTCAGTCACTATGTGATTATAGTGTGGCGGTATTATTCAGTAATAGTATGGTGGTATTATTCAGTCACTATGTGGTTATGATGTGGGGGTATTATTCAGTAACGGTATGGTGGTATTATTCAGTCACTATTTGGTTATGGTGTGGTGGTATTATTCAGCAATAGTATGGTGGTATTATTCAGTAACTATGTGGTTATGGTGTGGTGGTATTATTCAGTAACACTATGGAGGTATTATCCAGTCACTATGTGGTTATGGTATGGCAGTATTATTCAGTAACAGTATGGGGGTATTATTCAGTCACTATGTGGTGGTAATATGTGATCGTGGTGTGGCGGTATTATTCGGTAACAAGATGGTGGTATTATTCAGTCACTATGTGGTTATGATGGGGCAGTATTATTCAGTAACAGTATGGTGGTATTATTCAGTCACTATGTGATCATGGTGTGGCAGTATTATTCAGTAACAGTATGGGGGTATTATTCATTCACTATGTTGTTATGGTGTGGTGGTATTATTCAGTAACAGTATGGGGGTATTATTCATTCACTATGTGGTTATGGTGTGGTGGTATTATTCAGTAACAGTATGGGGGTATTATGCAGTCACTATGTGGTTATGGTGTGACAGTATTATTCAGTAACAGTATGGGGGTATTATTCAGTCACTATGTGGTTATGGTGTGGCGGTATTATTCAGTAACAGTATGGGGGTATTATTCAGTCACTATGTGGTTATTGTGTGGCGGTATTATTCAGTAACAGTATGGTGGTATCATTCAGTCACTATGTGATCATAATGTGGCGGTATTTTTCAGTAACAGTATGGGGGTATTATTCATTCACTATGTGGTTATGGTGTGGTGGTGTTATTCAGTAACAGTATGGGGGTATTATTCATTCACTATGTGGTTATGGTGTGGAGGTATTATTAGTAACAGTATGGGGGTATTATTCAGACATTATGTGGTTATGGTGTGACAGTATTATTTAGTAACATTATGGTGTAAAATGATTCAGTAACTTTGTGATCATGGTGTGGCAGAATTATTCAGTAACAGTATTAGGGTATTATTCAGTCACTGCGTGGTTATTGTGTGGCGGTATTATTCAGTAACTGTATGGGGGTATTATTCAGTCACTATGTGCTTATGGTGGGGCGGTGTTATGCAGTAACAGTATGGTGGTATTATTCAGTCACTATGTGATCATGGTGTGGTGGTATTTTTCAGTAAAAGTATGGGGGTATTATTCAGTCACTATGTGGCTATGGTGTGGCGGTATTTTTCAGTAACAGTATGGGGGTATTATTCAGTCACTATGTGATCATGGTGTGGCGGTATTTTTCAGTAACAGTATGGGGGTATTATTCAGTCACTATGTTGTTATGGTGTGGCGGTATTATTCAGTAACAGTATGGGGGTATTATTCCGCCACTATGTGGTTATGGTGTGGCGGTATTATTCAGTAACCGTATGGGGGTATTATTCACTCACTATGTAGTCATGATGTGGTGGTATTATTCAGTCACTATGTGGTTATGGTATGGAGGTATTATTCAGTAACAGTATGGGGGTATTATTCATTCACTATGTGGTTATGGTGTGGAGGTATTATTCAGTAACAGTATGGGGGTATTATTCAGTCACTATGAGGTTATGGTGTGGCGGTATTATTAGTAACAGTATGGGGGTATTATTCAGTCACTATGTGGTTATAATGTGGAGGTATTATTCACTAACAGTATGGAGGTATTATTGATTCACTACGTGGTTATGGTGTGGCGGTATTATTCAGTAACAGTATGGGCATATTATTCAGTCACTATGTGGTTATGGTGTGGCAGTATTGTTCAGTAACAGTATGAGGGTATTATTCAGTCACTATGTGATCATGGTATGGCAGTATTGTTCAGTAACTGTATGGGGGTATTATTCAGTCACTATGTGGTGGTAATATGTGATCGTGGTGTGGCGGTATTATTCGGTAACAAAATGGTGGTATTATTCAGTCACTATGTGGTTATGATGGGGCAGTATTATTCAGTAACAGTATGGTGGTATTATTCAGTCACTATGTGATCATGGTGTGGCAGTATTATTCAGTAACAGTATGGGGGTATTATTCATTCACTATGTGGTTATGGTGTGGTGGTATTATTCAGTAACAGTATGGGGGTATTATTCATTCACTATGTGGTTATGGTGTGGTGGTATTATTCAGTAACAGTATGGGGGTATTATGCAGTCACTATGTGGTTATGGTGTGGCGGTATTATTCAGTAACAGTATGGGGGTATTATTCAGTCACTATGTGGTTATGGTGTGGAGGTATTATTCAGTAACAGTATGGGGGTATTATGCAGTCACTATGTGGTTATGGTGTGGCGGTATTATTCAGTAACAGTATGGGGGTATTATTCAGTCACTATGTGGTTATTGTGTGGCGGTATTATTCAGTAACAGTATGGGGGTATTATTCATTCACTATGTGGTTATGGTGTGGAGGTATTATTAGTAACAGTATGGGGGTATTATTCAGACATTATGTGGTTATGGTGTGACAGTATTATTTAGTAACATTATGGTGTAAAATGATTCAGTAACTTTGTGACCATGGTGTGGCAGAATTATTCAGTAACAGTATTAGGGTATTATTCAGTCACTGTGTGGTTATTGTGTGGCGGTATTATTCAGTCACTATGTGCTTATGGTGGGGTGGTATTATGCAGTAACAGTATGGTGGTATTATTCAGTCACTATGTGATCATGGTGTGGCGGTATTTTTCAGTAACAGTATGGGGGTATTATTCAGTCACTATGTGATCATGGTGTGGCGGTATTTTTCAGTAACAGTATGGGGGTATTATTCAGTCACTATGTTGTCATGGTGTGGCGGTATTATTCAGTAACAGTATGGGGGTATTATTCCACCACTATGTGGTTATGGTGTGGCGGTATTATTCAGTAACAGTATGGGGGTATTATTCACTCACTATGTAGTCATGATGTGGTGGTATTATTCAGTCACTATGTGGTTATGGTATGGAGGTATTATTCAGTAACAGTATGGGGGTATTATTCAGTCACTATGTGGCGGTAATATGTGATCATGGTGTGGCAGTATTATTCAGTAACAGTATGGTAGTGTTATTCAGTCAAAATATTGTGGTAATATGTGGTCATGGTGTGGCGGTATTGTTTGTCCCAGTGGTATCTTTGGTAATATTGGCCTCGGTATACTGGGTTTTGTTCCGTAATAGTATGGTGATATTTGTTGCTTGTACAGTGGTATTATTTGGTAACCTTATGACGGTATAATTTAGCAGCATATTGTCATTTATAGAAAATGGTCTTATATCTATGTTGTCTTTGACACTCGCAACGGCACTGGGTCCCGCACATCCGAGCAATGGGGTAGGTAGGGGCGCAGGTGAAAAATTTGCCCTTGGGCCCAAAGGACTCTAGTTACGGCACTGATTAAGGGCTGATTCAGACGGCCGTGGCATTTTTGCGCACGCAAAACACGCTGCGTTTTGCCTGCGCAAAAGCCACTTACCTGCTCCGTGAGGCAGCATCATATGATGCGCGGCTGCGTGATTTTCGCGCAGCCGCCATCATTATGACACGCCATTCGGATGTTTGTAAACAGAAAAGCACGTGGTGCTTTTCTGTTTACATTCATCCTTTTGACAGCTGGTGCGCGAAACAGGCAGTTCGCACGGAAGTGCTTCCGTGCGACCTGCGTGGTTTTCACGCACCCATTGACTTCAATGGGTGCGTGATGCGCAAAATACGCGGAGATATTGACCATGTCGCGCTTTTTGCGCAGCGGACAAACGCTGCGCAAAAAGCACGGACTGTCTGTACTGCCCCATAGACTTGTATTGGTCTGTGCGTGGCGCGTGAAACCCACGCGGCCCGCACGGACGCAATACACGTTCGTGTGAATCCAGCCTAATTCAGGGTGGAATACCTTAACGTTAATGTTATATTCTTTATATTTAATTAAGGATATAATATTTCAATACATTTAAACCATACACGTCTTCTGATATCATCACAAACCCATAACGGGCAAGAAATCCACCCTAGCTGTACACATCAGTCTGCTCTGCACTATGTATTAATATCAGCATTTCCTGATGAATGGTGTGGACAGGAAGCAGTTCTATTTTTGCTGCGCTCTGAACTGGCCGCATGTTCTACTTTTGCTTTAGCTATGCAAATCATGAATAAAGAAAAGAGACAATTCTAATATTAAATACTCAATGGAGGTCAACAGTCCGGCTATTCAGCAATGGTTATAGCTGTTCAGTGTTAGGAGCACCTGGCGGCACTACATGCGCTGCCGCATCATCCCTCTGTATGACGCCGTATTACAGAGATTTTTTTTTCCCCTGGAAGCAATGCCTCTAGAGTGAAATACCTCCAAAATACAGCATCCAATGAAACACACCATTATATATATACAGACCTCTATGGATGCCTAATTATAGTTCCATACAACTCAAAGCCATAATACAGTAACGTGCATGAGCCCCTAAAGCAGCGTTTTCCAACCAGCGTTCCCCAGAACACAGCAGAAGGATGTCAATCTGTATAACAAATCAGATTTATATATCATGCAGGGTATTTGGAAACTATGTGGCATCTCCTGTGGTCATTGTAATGGCTATTATTGTTGGTTTTCATCCTGGATCTGTGCAGGTGAAAATAGTGACTCAAAAACATCTGAAATTTATATTTAATAAGACTTATAGTTCCAGGTCATGTTTTATTTAAAGCATACCTAACATTTTTTGTTAACTTTTAGAGCAAGTTGTCATGTGTGTGTACTATTTCTGGTCATTATTTGACAGTAATGAGCAGTGTAGCTGTGACTCCAGCACTGGGGTGATATATTACACTTACTGGAAGCAGCAGCAGCATGAAGGAGATTACACAGCAGTAATGAGCATTGTAGCTGTGAATCCAGCACTGGGGTGAGATATAACACTTACTAGAGGCTGCAGAAGTGTTTGTGTGTGTGTGTGTGTGTGTGTGTGTGTGTGTGTGTGTGTGTGCGCGTGCGCGTGTGTGTGTCTGCCTCTCTCTCACTCTGCTCCTGCTCTCCCCCTCCATAGACTTCTGTAGGCAGCTGTAACCTGGTCGCTCAGTCCGTCTCCTCTTGAGGAGATGGAAAAAGCAGTAAATTCAGAGTGAATGAACAGTTAGGAGGGGGAGAGAGGAAAGGAGCCTGATAAGTGGAGAAAGAAGCTTTTTTCATTAATAAGATTTATTACAAAGTTTCTTGTATTCCCTTGATTTATTTGTTAAAATGTTAGTGTCCATTTGAAAGTGGTAATCTTGTAGGCCAATAATAAAGCAACCAATTAATGCAGCCATAATGTGTAACTTGAAGCTCATGGGCCGCATTGCAAAATCTGTAACACGGCCCCCCATCTACCATGTGCCATGTATGTATGTATGTATGTATGTATGTATGTATGTATGTATGTATGTCTTCTTATGCGGGCCCTCTCAGGCACCATGACCCACGTGTCCTCCGCAGCCACTAAAGCTAAGCCCCTTAAATAGAAGGCAATTGCAAACAGGAATAATCAGAACACAGAAGCAATTTTGTGAATAAAACAGTATATTAGGAAATTGCTGATATATAATATATATTACGTACCTTTATTGAAAACTGAAAATGTCCCATTTTTCCAGAAACCACAGGTGTAGTAAATGTGTGAAGTCTTTCTCTACAACGTTCAGCAATTTCTGCTACAGACCTGTCAAAGTCTCTACATCCAAAACCCATATTTCATGGTAACTACAGCTTCGGTCTCCAGGTTTCCTTCCCAGCCTACAAGCCTGAATGATTAAATCAGCACGTACCCCAGTCCCTCCTCACCCTCCCGTTACTATAGAGTAGTGATTGTTTTGATCATCATTATCTTTTTGTTACTTGGATGTGTTTGATGCTTTATATCAGTCGTATAGCTATAGGGGTTGCGTAGGCTTTTATGTTGCCGAGGGGCCTGTGAGACCCATAGGACAAGGGCCCATGTTGTGATTGCAGCCTGTTGCCATGCCAGTGACTTGGTTATCTTGCAGGGTACCAGAACCCACCAGAGTACCTAGAAGAGGCTTCCGGTGGGCCCAGACTCTGGCACAACAATGGTCTACAAAGGAACAGTAGAAGACAACCACACCTGAAGGTGACTTTGGAGCCAAACACTTGTCACTAGGGTCTATTTCTTATGGGATGATTTACACATAACCTATTAGATCTTTTATGATATGTCCTGTGTGTACAATGAGAACACCAAAGATTATGATACAATTTAAAGTGAATGTTTACATGTTCTGTATAAATGGAGGGTGGGCCCAAAAAACCCAGTTGGACACTGTTATCCTGTCTAAGGAGTCTTGTGAATAAAGAGTTTTAGAACATGGTATTAGCTAGTAAGAATAATCATCTGTAGGCAAACCTGTTTTGATCTTTTGGACCTCATCAGCACAGGGTAAGTAGGGATGTAACTTTAGGCAGAATTTCCCAATCAGGAGACCCCGGGGATTTTCAGATCTTTGGTCAGGGGTTCCCCACAGCAGCAGCATACAGCATGGCCTGTAACTATTACAGCACAGATGGAAAACTGATTTTCATCTACTCAAAGATGCTTGGTGAAGCATTCAATATATCTGAGCTAAATTACAGCACTGAGAAATAACTGTAGAATGCATTACATGTCCCCAAACCAAGCTTTGTTAAGGTACTAATAAGAAGAGAGGTCAACAAGTAGTAAAAACATTTTTTCAGAGATTCCCTCACGGCAATATGGTTGACAATCACTGCTATAGGGGTTTAAGAGATTGTGGTTGCACCTGGGCCTGGTGCCAGAGGGGCCAAATTGCCCTTTTGTCCTAAATGAGGACACCAGCACTGCCAATGACATGTCATAGTTGGTGGACCCCGTTACAGATTTTTCATTAGGGCCCTGAAGCTTCAAGTTACGCCTCTTAGAGTAGATATAAAGTTTAGTATGTGCCATGCAGTAGATACAGAATCCTCTTAGGGAGAACCAGCAGGGAGACATTGTATAATCTTTCCTAGAAAATAAAAAAAAAAGCTCAAGAAAGGAGAAAACGGTGACTAACTTGCCTTTAAGGGCTCATGCCTACTTCAGTTATTTTCTTCAGTGTCTTATACATTTGTTTAATGGATAGCACACTCCTTCTCTCCTCCTGACATCACTGTCCATATATCGACAGTGATGTCAGGGGCTTCCTCATTAATGGTGTCCCAGAGCAGAGCCACGAGCGCTCTGTCTGGGACTCCTTCTCTCCTCCTGACATCACTGTCCATATATGGACAGTGATGTCAGAGGGAAATAAGGAGTCCCAGGCAGAGCGCTACAAGTGGCTCTGCTCCGGAACTCTGTCTCTGGGGAAGCCTCTGACATCACTGTCCATATATGGACAGTGATGTCAGGAGGAGAGAAGAAGTCCCAGAAAGAGCGATAGCGGCTCCGCTCTGGGACACCATCAATGGGGAAGCCCCTGACATCACTGTCCATATATGGACAGTGATGTCAGGAAGAGAGGAGTCCCAGACAGAGGGCTAGCGGCTCTGCTCCGGGACTCCGTCTCTGGGGAAGCCCCTGACATCACTGTCCATATATGGACAGTAATGTCAGGAGGAGAGGAGTCCCAGGCAGAGCGCTAGAAGCGGCTCTGCTCCGGGACTCTGTCTCTGGGGAAGCCCCTGACATCAATGTCCATATATGGAGAGTGTTGTCAGGAGCAGAGCAGTGTCCCATGACCGGGACTTTGGCTCTGGGTTTACCCCTGACGTCACTAGCCGTATATGGACAGTGATGTCAGGGGCTTCCCCAGAGCTGGAGTACCCGAGCAGAGCCTTTACTAGTGCTCTGCCCAGGACTTCATCTCTGCTCCGGACATCACTATCCATATATGGACAGTGATGTCAGGAGCAGAGCAGGAGTCACAGGCAGAGTGCTAGTAGTGCTTTGCCTGGGACTATGGCTCTGCTGTGGCCCCTGACAACATTGTCCATATATGCACAGTGACGTCAGGGGTTTCTCCTGAAGCGGAATCCCCAGCCAGTGCATCAGCAATTCTCTGGCTGGGGATTCCACTCCTAGAGGGAACCCCAAATTGCTATCTACAGGGGGAGGCTGTGTGGTACTACCAGGGAGGGTGGCTGTGTGGCACTACCAGGGAGGGGGCTGTGTGGCACTACCAGGTAGCAGGGCTGTGTGGCACTACCTGGGAGGAGGGCGCTGTGTGGCTCTACCTGGGAGGGGGGTTGTGTGGCAATACCTGGGAGCTGGGGGCTGTGTGGCACTACCTGGGAGGAGTGGGCGGTGTGGCACTACCTGGGAGGGGGCTGTGTGGCACTACCTGGGATGGGGGCTGTGTGGCACTACCTGGGAGGTGGGGGCTGTGTGGCACAACCTGGAAGGGGGGCTGTGTGGCACTACCTGGGGGGGCTGCGTGGCATTACCAGGGGGGGCTGTTTGGCACTCCCTGGGAGGGGGGCTGTGTTCCACTCTCTACAGAGGGCACTAAATTTAAGGTACAAACTGGGGGCATAACTTTTATATGGGGGCATAAAAAGAGCCTTACCTCTATATGGTGGCACAAAGTGCCATTTTCTGCCATTTTACTGCCATCGTGAGTTCCCCTGCAAAGAGGCCTACTAAGTCTGTGTCCAAGGGCCCACATAAACCTGGAGCCGGCCCTGGATCTGCTTAACATTGGGTGTTCCTTCTAAAGTGGACTAGCCCTTTAATAAAGTAGTTGTCATCCAAAAAAAGTTGCCACTAACATGCCATTTACAGAAGTTTCTTACTGTGTGCTGATGAGTACTTAGGGCCTGTTCACATCAGCGTTGTCTTTCCGTTGAAGCGTTATTGATTCGGTCAAAAAAACGGAACAGAACAGTTGAAGAAGGGGCAGATGGAAAGGAGTAACACATGACTGCCGGATCAGACTACACAGAGTTTGTTTGTAGTCTGTGGGGAGACCTAGGTCTGCATAGGAGCTGTATACACTAAACGGTAGGAGATTATCAAGACAGCTGCTCTATTTTTTAAGAATTAAAAAAAAAACATCATGTTTTTGACTTGACACCAAACTAATCCTAAT
This sequence comes from Rhinoderma darwinii, assembly GCF_050947455.1. NCBI lineage: Eukaryota > Metazoa > Chordata > Amphibia > Anura > Rhinodermatidae > Rhinoderma > Rhinoderma darwinii. Next base: position 18,503,448 of record NC_134690.1, on the reverse strand, counting down.
GTTTATTTTGGGGCCCCTCATCTGAAAGATTTTGGTTTAGATGAAAATTAAAAATAATAATTTCAGTAAATTTGATCTAAAACCTGCTCATGTACACGGCTCTTTATGCCACAAAACCCACTTCCGATCCTTTCGACTGGAAAATGTTACCTACATTCTCACATTTGTTTTTAACTTTTATGTTATTTTGTATTTATTTTTTTTCATTTCTGCTTTTATATATATAATGTATTTCCCATTATGTATAATGCACGAATCGGACTATAGGGGTTCTGCATTTACTGTCCACCTGGCAAATAAAACACCCCAAGAATGCCATGTGGGGGAGGAGCTTATTAAGCTTAATTTACGGCTAGAATCCCAGCAAAGCAAGGTATTCAAAGGCAGGTAGATTTCTTCCTGATAGATTGGTGCATGTGGCCAAATTAACCATCTATGGTCAGTTTTATACAATGAAACTGGTTTCCTCCAATTTAAGCCTTAAAACAGACATCTATTTTTCAAAAATAATTCAGGAGGAATAATTGACCACCACAGGTGACCAGTAGGTGCTCTATCATTTGGCTAGGTTTTTCTTCACCTGGCTGGATCAAAGTTTTCGTTTATCTGCCCTATCCCTGATTCTAAATACCCTGGCCAAGGCAAGGTGGCTTGTTGGCATGACCCACTGTCACCCACATCCGGGGTACAAGTTCCATCAGGTCCTCTGCAGCGACACCCCTGGGCTGGACGCACCATGTTCCATTATACATTGCATGAATACTGCTGAGACTAAGTCAGTCAACCTGTTACTGTAACCTACAGCTTCCAGGACGAGGGGTAGGCAGAGTAGGTGGCTGCCTAGGGTGAATTGAGGGAGGGGGGCATAATGTATGAATTTATGTGTGGAGGGGAGGGGGTTTGATGGAAATGATAAATAAGACTCTCCGCTTCGGAATCAACGTAAATTTCGGTTGTAAAAAGCCCCCCATTGCTTTCATTAGGAAACTGCTCCGTTGTTTAGATGAGGCAGAATTTTCAGTGGCCCTAAAAAGTGAAACCCCCTCGCTGAAAAAAAAGAAGTGACATATGACTTCTTGACGCGGTTTTTGCAGGGTATTTTGCAGCAAAATCAGTATTGGGAGGCCACACGCAAAATAGGAATAATCTCCATGTAGAAACACGGCTGTCTCGGATTTGTGCTGCGGAATCTCGGCCAAATCCACATCAGGTTTATCTTCAAAAGAAATCTGTTGTGTGAACACAGCCTAAAACGTAAAATTCTTGAGTTTGGTAGCAAAGGGGTCAAAGGAGCAACTAAATGAGTGATGGCCATCGTGCTGAACATCAGGGACTGAGGGTCGGGGTGCTTTCTGAAACACCTGCCTTGGGCACCAAGTGTGTTTGTCCTGTACTTGTTCCTGTGAACTTTTAATCTGAAGCCATTTTAAGGAAAAGTTGAACCTATTACCCTAAGGCCGAGTTCACACGGGGCGGATATCCTGCATAAAAGCACGCAGAGTATCCACCCTGGTGGTCGCAGGGAATTCCGGGCGAAAAAGCGCACCAAGCTGTGGTGCAGTTTTTGGCCCGGAATGTCCGCAGCAGAAGACTGCATCACTTAGCCGGCCTGCTAGCATGATGTTTCATCCCAGGAGACTGCTGCAGCTTGTGATTGGCTGCAGCTTGTGATTGGCTGAAGCGTCATTCCAGTAAGCCGGCCCTCTGAGGTCATCCGGGCCGGCCTCCTGGGATGATGTTTAATCCCATGTGATCGCCGCTACAGCCTGTGATTGGCTATGGCAGTCACATGGGATGAAACGTCATCCCAGGAGTCGGTGCTGAAGGGAGGAACACAGACTTCTGGGTAAGTGTGAGATTTTTTTTTCTGAGTTGCATTTTTTGCGGACCTGAATTCAATGGGGAAAACCCGCAAATTATAAGTAGCGTTTACGCAAATACAATGGAAATTATTCTGCACCCAAGCTCAATTTCTGAGCGTTTTTTCCCGCTCAGCATTTACGCAGCGTGTGGATGAGTTTTGTTTTATCTCATCCACTTTGCTGCTACTGAATTTGCTGTGGATTTTCCGGAACGAATACCGTTGCAGAAAAACGGCAGTATTTACACAACGTGTGAATTTTTCCCTAAGGGCACATTCAGACGTGGCGAAATTTCTGTGGAGTTCTCCAGCGGCCGTCTTTTACATTTGTTTTGATACATTTTTAGGCAAGTTGGTTCAGACGTGGCGGAAAACTCCGCTGCGGGCCATAGGCTGCGGTGCAGAATTTTCCCTCCGCAGCATGCACTGTCTGTTGCGGAGAAGCGGAATTTCACTGCGGATTTTAGCCTTTGCGTAATTGTCCCAAATCTGCACCAACATTTGCAACGGAAAAACTCTGCCAAAGTGAAAAAACAAGAGAAACAATGTCTATTAAAAGTTTCTGTTTAAAGTGTATTTCTATCTCTCATGTAATCGTCTCGTTCCCGATCCTTGGCCTGTGTAAACAGGGTAGCGATCAGCCGACAAACGAATAAGCGCTCGCTCTGCAGCTGATCACATTGGTTATGCAGCGTAAAAAATAATCATTATCATCAGCACGTCCCGCTGCGTAAATATGGGATGTGCTGCCAACAATATGCAAACTGTATGGGGACCGCACGCTCATATTAACGATAGTTCGTCCCTATACAGTTCTCTTCGGCCCATGTAAAAGGGCCTTTAACGCTTTTTCACGTACATGTACGTCCCGGGAAGGGTCCACTTGTGCATGTATGTGATGGGGATCAGAGTGGGATATTGATGCAACTGCCGGGATCAAAGAAACCTTCGATCCCGGCTCTTTAACCCCTTAAATGCTGCTGTCATTAGCGAACTTGGGATTTAAATGGTTAGACGAACGGGGCCCCTCTGTCACCGATCGGCGGCACGCATAAACGATCACCAGCCGCCGATGACTGTATGTCTCTTAGGCCCTGCTTGAGGCACGTCCTAACAGATTGTCGGTTTTACACTGACAGGCAGTAATGCTTTGGTATTATATCAGCGATCAGAAGATCACATTGTGCCGTTCCCGAGTGGGACTAAAAAAAACACAAACTGTTAAAAAAAAAAGTTTATAAAAAAAAAAAAAAAGCGCACAGTCCAAATGAAATAAAATCCTTTGTTTTCTATAAAAAGTCGTTTTATTTTGTACGAGTAACAAAATGCACATATATGGTATTTCCGTTATCGTAAAGACCGGCACATCGGGCCGTATGGTGAACGGCGTACAAAAAAAACGGAATCAGGTTTTTTTTCCATTCCCCATCCCCCAAAAAGTAATAAAAGTTAATAAATAACTCCCATGTACCCCAAAATAATATCAATGAAAACGACATCTCGTCCTGCAAAAAAACAAGCCCTCATACGGCTACTTCGACGGGAAAAATATAAAAAAAAGTTACGGTTCTTGAAATGCGGCGATGCAAAAATAAATGATCTTTTATTTAAAATAGTATTTATTGTGCAAAAGTAGTAAAACATTAAAAAAAACGATACATATTTGGTATCGCCGTAATTGTACCGACCAATAGAATAAAGATAACACGTAATTTATGCCGGATACTGAATGGTGTAAATTTAAAACACGAAAAACAATGCTGGAATAACTGTTTTTTTTAATTCCCAACTCCCAAAAAAAGTTAGTAAAACTTATACATCAATTTATCATTTGTACTCAAAAATGTACCATTTAAAAATTCAACTCGTTCCGCAGAAACAAGCCTAGCTACGAGGGTCAATAAGGCCAAATCGTCCTGGTTGTTAAGGGGTTAAACAAGTGGCGAACATTATGGGCAAAAATCTGCCAGTGTAAAGGGACATTTAGTTTTGTGGTACTCTTCACTTTTTGGGTACACTTTTTCGTTATAAGGGTTCAAATCCTTTGATGAAAGTTCAAGGGGCTGACTAGGGTATCTTGGGCCCACCAGAGGAAATTATTCAGAGGGCCGATCCTACAATCATATAGAAAAAGTGCATGGCCATAAATTGCATGTTATCATTGGGTACATAGCTCATCCCCGGGGCTGACCTTGGATTAATCCGCATTGAATACCAACCCACTGAAAATTAGGGAACATTAAAAAGACTTAAAAAAGTTTCCATAATTGGTTCTGTGAAGCTTCCAACTTTTTCTAGTTGAAGCAAATCATTATGACAATTATTACTTCGCGCATAAAATGTCCTAGGAGAGATTGTCCTTTCTCTTCCTGCAAATAATAGTGATCAATTTTTTTTTCCGCACCCCTGTTTTTATTGGGGGAGAGGTCTAGAACATCGTCTGTGGAGGTCACTTGGCCAAATGTTGTTTAGGGCCAACAATATACAAGCTACAGGTTAAATATGAAGGTTATACAGCTACAATGTATTAACATATTACAAATAGTAGTACAAACACGATATGAGCCCAGTGACCAAATAACAGTCCCATACCATGCCCAAACAATTGTATCATACAGTGGCCAAATAACATTCCCATAGAGTGTCCAAACAATGTTATCATACAGTGGCCAAATAACAGTCCCATAGAGTGTCCAAACAATGTTATCATACAGTGGCCAAATAACATTCCCATAGAGTGTCCAAACAATGTTATCATACAGTGGCCAAATAACAGTCCCATAGAGTGTCCAAACAATGTTATCATACAGTGCCCAAATAACAGTCCCATACAATGCCCAAACAATTGTATCATACAGTGGCCAAATAACATTCCCATAGAGTGTCCAAACAATGTTATCATACAGTGGCCAAATAACAGTCCCATAGAGTGTCCAAACAATGTTATCATACAGTGGCCAAATATCATTCCCATAGAGTGTCCAAACAATGTTATCATACAGTGCCCAAATAACAGTCCCATACTGTGCTCAAATTATGTTATCATGCAGTGCCCAAATAACAGTCCCAATAGAGTGTCCAAACAACTTTATCATACAGTGCCCAGATAACAGTCCCATAGAGTGTCCAAACAATGTTATCATATAGTGCCCAAATAACAGTCCCATAGAGTGTCCAAACAATGTTATCATACAGTGCCCAAATAACAGTCCCATGCAATGCACAAACAACGTTGTCATACAGTGCCCAAATAACAGTCCGATAGAGTGTCCAAACAATGTTATCATACAGTGCCCAAATAACAGTCCCATAGAGTGTCCAAACAATGTTATCATATAGTGCCCAAATAACAGTCCCATAGAGTGTCCAAACAATGTTATCATACAGTGCCCAAATAACAGTCCCATACAATGCACAAACAACGTTGTCATACAGTGCCCAAATAACAGTCCGATAGAGTGTCCAAACAATGTTATCATACAGTGCCCAAATAACAGTCCCATAGAGTGTCCAAACAATGTTATCATACAGTGCCCAAATAACAGTCCCATAGAGTGCTCAAACAATGGTATCATGCAGTGCCTAAATAACAGTCCTATACTGTGCTCAAACAATGTTATCATGCAGTGCACAAATAACAGTCCCATACTGTGCTCAAACAATGGTATCATACAGTGCCCAAATAACAGTCCCATACAATGCACAAACAATGTTATCATGCAGTGTCCAAATAACAGTCCCAAACAATGCTATCTTACAAATAACATTGCTATAGAGTGCCTTTACTATAACAACTTTAGGCAACCAATATAACAGTGCCATATAGTGTTCAAAAAATACCTATTTTTCATTTCCAAATAGCAACAATATATAAAACAATTCCAACCGTGCACTTCTCATATAACATTGCCAAGGACAATATAGGGAGTGCAGAGGCAGCAGTCGCACCAGGGCCCTGATATCTAAAGGAGCCCAAAGGCCCTTTTGCCACATAGGGAGAGAAAAGTATTATGACTGGTAGATGCGGGCCCTGTTAAAGATTTGGCACTGGGGCCACATGAGCTTCATGCTATACCTCTGTGCCATACAGTACCATTATACACTGCCCAAATAAAAGTGCCATACTATGCCCAGATAGCAATTTTCAGGCTTGGCTTTCCATGTCTGTCAGTGCCTGTGTATCATATAATGGCAGGAAGACCCTGTGTAATGGAATCCATGGGAGAATTCGTCACTTTTTACCATTCCTCTGGATGTGCCCAGGGGAGGGGTAAAGTGGAATTATGCAACTAAGTATCAATCAAACGACACATTCCGTACGACTTGTTTGTAGTCTGTGACCATGGATACACATAAATCTGCCTAGGAACGGCATACAAAAAACAGTAGGATAATTGTATGGTTTTTTTTAGTTTTTTTTCTATATATATTTTTTATTATTTATTTACTTTTTAGATGCATCTAATCAATGAAAAATTGGATGCAAAAGTATAATCTAAACAACTACAAATGTCCCCAATGGAAGACTTTACAGTATTTCTGTAAGGGCTCGTCCACACGCTGCGGAATTGCCGCGTTTTTTCCGGATGGAATTTTCGGACGGAAAAAACGCAGCAGAATACAGTAGCAGCAGACTGGATGGGACTCAACAAATCTCATCCGCACGCTGCGTAATCATTCCGAGCAGATTGACCCGCGGTGCGTATTTTTCGGACCTCAGCGTGTCAATTCCTGCTGCGGAAAGTGGACAGAATCGCTGCGTTTTTCAGAGGAGATGTCACCATCCCCCAACATTGTGAAAAACGCCGCAATTTACACACCATTTTCTGCCGTAAAAACTGCAGGAAATGTTGCGTTTGTGACGCAGCGGAAAGTCTCTGACTTCCAACGGACTCGCTGCAGAAATTTTCTGCAACAATTCCGTTGTGTGTGGACGAGCCCTGAGTGTAGGAATATTATTTTCTGAATAGAGTAAAAGTTTCTTGTATCTATAATGAGGCATCCCCACAAAATTCAAAAATGTAATAGTAATTTTTTGTGTAAGTTTTCCCAAAATATTAAAATAATAATAGTTTAAATAAAATAATAATAATAATATTGCGCTCTAAATAATATTAACCCCTTAATACCGAAGGTATTTTAAACCTTAATGACCGAGCAATTTTTTAGGTTTTTCCATCGTCGCATTCAAAAGAACTAAAACTCTTTTATTTTTCCGTCGACATAGCTGTATAAGGACTATTTTTTTTGCACCATTTTGGGGTACAAATAATTTATTGATTAACTCTTTATTAACTTCTTTTAGTGGGGTACTGGAAAAAAAAATGCAATTTCGCCATTTTTTTTGCGTCTTCATTTTATACCATTTACCATGCGGTATAAATAACATAATAACTTTATTCAGCGAGTCATTCCGATTGCGACGATACCAAATTTGCACAGGTTTTTTTTGTTTTCCTACTATTACACAGTAAAAGACTTTTTTTTCCAAAATTACTTGTTTTTGTGTCGCCATATTTTAAGAGCCATAACTTTTTAATTTTTGACCGATGCGGCTGTATGAGGACTTTTGTTTTGTGGGACGACTTGTAGTTTTTATTGGTACCATTTTGGAATAGATGCGACTGTTTGATCACTTTTTATCATTTTTTTTTTAAAGTTAGGATGAACAGAAAACAGCAATTCTGGCGTTGCTTTTTATTTTATTTTTTACGGCGTACACCGTGGGCGTTAGATAATGTCATCGTTTTATAGTTGGGCTCGTTACGTGTAACTTTTTAGTTTTTGTCATAATAAAGTATTTTGTAAGGGGAAAAAGTGGGTTTTTCATTTTCTTTTTTTTTTTACTTGGGACCTTTTATTTATTTATTTCAAACTTTATTTAACATTTTTTTTAAACTTTTTTTTAGTCCCACTAGGGGACTTTACTGTACGATCTTTTGATCGTATTATAATACACTGCAATACTAATAGTATTATTGCCTGTCAGTGTAAAACTGTCAGGCCCCTGTTAGGCCATGCCTCAGGCAATCACCAGAGGCCTTTGTTAAGCCCCCAGGCTGCCATAGAAACCATTGGCGCCTTGCGATGCACACTCACTATTGAGTGCCGCATCTGAGGGGTTAGATATGATCGGAGACCACTTTTAGTGGTCTCCGATCGTTGCCCTGAAGCCCGAGGCTGTTAGCAACAGCCCAGGTTTCAGCAGCACCCGGCACAATGCGGAAAAAGTTTTTCTTAAGTGCCGACGTGAAAAGGCTCTACGCCGGTTGTTAAGGGGTTAATATGTTATTTTTTCATATATGAGCGCAAAACTAATTTTTGGGGTTTCTCAGGCAAATGCTGATGCATAGGACCAGTAAGGCTCTACTCCCACTGTTATTGCAGTGTAGATTCGGTGTATTTAGTGCCGCATACGCCGCATATCCCCATGGGGCCCTATTGATCCTACATAAGAGCTTCCTTTTGGCACACGTTGGAGAGGTATGTGTCGGCATATCTTTGTTTTTTTTTACCTTCATAGAACAGTGTAGTCGAGCCAAGTAGTAAAAAAGTGTATACCGCACATTATTACGTTTTTTTAAAAATTGGCCCCCAGGCGCGATGCATGCCACTGTATGACTATATGGTGGCAATACTTCCGCGCCAGGCTGATACAGCTCCGCTACTAAGGAAATGTGGCCTTTTCTGAACACCTATGAAATATTTCCAAGCATCATAAATTGTGGCGCATGGGGGTGTTTGATAAATACGGGTTTTAGACTGAGTGCCATCGTTTTCAATGCAAATTTACCTGAACATTTTAATTGCATTGCTAAATTTGTGGCTCTCCTTAAGGTCCCATATTTTAGGGCTATGCTTCCTTATACCGTAACTCCATACATACAGTATCTGATATAATACATACGCGGGTACACAGACTTCTATCGGTGCCATATTATGGCTCTGTACAACTCAGAGCTTGTATGGAGCCCTAATACGTCCGTGTATATGAGTCCTAAGGCTGAGTTCACATGTCATATATTTCTTTAGAATTTTTTATGTATGAAATGCAGTACAATACAGGTCAATAAAATTTTACTTCCGCTTATTTTTTGCCGATTTCTTCCAAAATTGCCTCGAATATCACACTTGGCAATGCAAATGGTGAAATCTTTGGCCAAATCCAAAGAACTCAACCAGATTTTGCTATTATCTGAGGATTTCTCATATAGAGAACGGCGGGAGCTGATGCATTGAAAGTAATGATATCACAATATTAAGAATATCCTGAAAACATGACCTAGTGACCTAGCTAACGAAAGTCCTAGAGGATCCCAATCATCCACCAGGCCCTCGAAGATTTCTTATGGGTTGATTGACAGGTTGTGTAAAGATGGAGGGGGACATCGGAATCATTTTATCTGGTGGGCCCGAGGAAACCTAGTCTGCTACCGGTTGAGAAAACGGCTTTAGTATAAGTATGTAAATAGGTGGTGCCCCATGTCACAGACACACATCAGAACATAAATTTAGTTGGAATTTCGCTTTAGATTATATTTATATATTTCAGACCGGTTGTTCTAAATTTAAATCCAAATTCAAAAAATTAAATCCCCCCCAAATAAAAAACAAAAAGAACCAAATGCAGGGAAGGTTCAATTTTCTTTCCGAATAGTCAAACCTAAGATCATCTCAAATATAAAGTAAAAAAACATAAATAATTTGGCCTCTCTATCAAACTACACTTCATTTTATCCACTAAAATATTATATTAATAACATAAATAACATAATAATATAAATAATAATAATAATAATAATAACAACATAAATAACATAATAATATAAATAATAATAATAATAACAACAACATAAATAACATAATAATAATATAAATAATAATAATAATAACAACATAAATAACATAATAATATAAATAATAATAATAACAACATAAATAAATAACATAATAATATAAATAAAAATAATAACAACATCACAACTAACAATAATACAATTATTATTATTAATAATAATAATAATAATACAAGTAATAATGATAAAAAAATGATAATAATAATAATACAAAATAAAATATAAAACTATAAATACAATACTAGTAATAAAAAAATAAAAATAATAATAACATAATTAAATAATATCAATTATTATAAGGATGTTCAGACGCAACAGAGTTTTTGCCGTGAAATCCACGACTTATCTATGGCGATTCTGCAGTAAAATCCGCATGTATTACATGAAAATTGCGCTTGCACATTCGCCACAGATATCACCCTATGATATGAATTCTGCAGCATGCTCATACTTTCGGACACAATTTTTCTACTACGTGTGGATAGGGTTTTGACAATTATTATAATGTAATAGCAGCGAAATCCGCTCGGCAAATCCACGGCCAATCCGCCACCTGTGAAGTGGCCTTATTTTATTAACAAAAACAAAAATAAATGACAGTAGACATAAACCTTATAAAATTATAATATAAACCCATACACAAAAAAACGAAGGTAATTTCCTCAACTGCCCATATACTATACACAGCTCAGAGAAATGATGCGTCAGTCCCAAGCTTTCATGTCCCACATTGGCATGTTCACATGTGGTCTTTTTGCTTCAAATTTTTGCAAAAATTTTGTTGCATTTTTTTTAGATCTTTTTTTTTAATTTTTACAAAAAAATACAGGAAAAATCTGCAATGAAAACAGTACCCTATATACCTTACCTCTACCCCCCTCCCCACCACACACACATTTTATTAATGGCCATTCTCTGAATACCCAGACCTCATATACAGCCCCTAAGGTAAAGCTTTTGCTGGTCCAGACATTTTATGTCCTATAAAAATCATTGAAATAAAACCTGCATGGCTTACCTCACTGGTCAGTTTATTAACTGTAGAAAGTCCATAGAATTCAAAAAAGTCCATAGAAAAACACCACTCATGTAGAAGAACTTGCAGTCAGTGTATTAGTGGTTGCGCACCTTCCCTGGCGTGTGTAGCTTGCGAGTGTAAGACACACGACCCCTGTTTCCTGTTGTGATAAATTTGTTTGGTCGATGATGACGTTCACAAATACCAAAAATAGCACCCAAGGGTGTCACTCGTTGTCTGTGTTCTCACTTTATTATCCTGCGATCAGTGGCAGTATATTATTTTTATCCTCCTCATAACTGTATATAATAAATTGAGGAAACATCTGACGAAGGCAGGCAGTGCGTCAGGCCGCTAGTCGGCAAAATATTATTTTAGAAAAAAGAGAAATGTCTACAAGTTTCATATCTAGAATTTTATTTTTAAACTTCCACTGCTGTGTGAACAGGTCCACAACCTTTGCTCGACATGTGCCCACTCATTTTTATTTTAAAGGGGAACTGTCACTATTTATCATCTACAGTTAGGTCCAGAATTATTTGGACAGTGACTTAAGTTTTGGCATATTTGCTATTTACCAAAACATATTGAATAGACAGTTATATAATCGATATGGGCTTAAAGTGCAGACTCTCAGCTATTCACATCCTAATTTGAGGAAGGGTTTAGGAATTACAGTCATTTAATATGTAGCTGCCTCTTTATCAAGGGACCAAAGGTAATTGGACAATTATCTCAAAAGATATTTAATATGCTGCATGGGCTATTCCCTCGTTAATCCATCTTCAATTAAGCAGGTAAAAGGTCTGGAGTTGATTCCAGGTGTGGCATTTGCATTTGGAAGCTGTTGCTGTGAACCCACATCATGAGGTGAAAGGAGCTCTCAATACAAGTGAAACAGACCATCGTTAGGCTGAAAAAAATGAAGAAATCCATGAGAGGGAGAATGTTAGAAGTGGCAAAATCAATAAGTTTGGGACATTCTTGAAAAAAAAGAGCGCACTGGTGATCTCGTGAACTCCAAAAGACCTGGACGTTCACCGAAGACAACAGTGGTGAATGAGCGCAGAATCCTTTCCATGGTGAAGAAAAACCCCTTCACAACATCTACCCAAGTGAAGAACACTCTCCTGGAAGTAGGTGCATCAGTATCTAAGTCTACCATTGTCACGGCGGGTGTGTGGACCCACTGGGCCGTACCGCCGTAGCGGGATAGCAGCTGGCCAAACAGGATACCAAGTCAAAATCTATAGTTTGAATAGGTTATACAGACAGTAGCGATGGTTAGGCTCGGATGGGAACTTGGCAGCAGGCAGACACCAGGCGTGGTGAAACACAGCAGGCATAGTATAGGGCACAACGCGACTCCAACTCTCTACGGCGCAGGAACAAGGTAGCACAGGATACAGGTAGCAGGAATGGTAACACTGGGAACTGGAAAACACTAAGGGACCATTTGAAAAGACTAACACGGGTAAACACACCAACGCTCAGGCAATGAAGGAAGTGGCAGGGCCCTTCTTATAGTTCAGGGTGACCATGGGCTAATTAGACATACTATTCAGGTGCACACACTGGCCTTTTAAGGCCAGGCACGAGCATGTGCGCGTACCCTGCGGGACACAGCAGAGTTAAGCGGAAGTGCTTCATGGCTGTGGCCGTCGAGGGGTGAGTAATCCCGATGGTCCGCAGCCATGGGTGTCACAACCATAAAGAGAAGACATCATGAGAGCAAATACAGAGGGTTCACCACAAGATGCAAACCATTAATCAGCCTCAAAAATAGAAAGGCCAGATTAGACTTTGCCAAACAACATGTAAAGAAGCTGCCCAGTTCTGGAACTGCATGAAACTAAGATCAATCTGTACCAGAATGATGGGAGGAAGAAAGTATGGAGAAGGCTTGGAACGGCTCATGATCCAAAGCCACCACATCCTCTGTAAAACATGGTGGGGGCAGTGTGATGGCATGGTGGAGGCAGTGTGATGGCATGATGGGGGCAGTGTGATGGCATGGTGGAGGCCGTGTGATGGCACGGTGGAGGCCGTGTGATGGCACGGTGGGGGCAGTGTGATGGCACGGTGGGGGCAGTGTGATGGCACGGTGGGGGCAGTGTGATGGCACGGTGGGGGCAGTGTGATGACACGGTTGGGGCAGTGTGATGGCATGGTGGAGGCAGTGTGATGGCATGGTGGGGGCAGTGTGATGGCATGGTGGAGGCAGTGTGGTGGCATGGTGGAGGCAGTGTGATGGCATGGTGGAGGCAGTGTGATGGCATGGTGGGGGCAGTGTGATGGCATGGGCATGCATGACTGCCATAGGTACTGGGTCACTAGTGTTTATTGATGATGTGACTGAAGACAGAAGCAGCCGGATGAATTCTGAAGGGTTCATGGATTTACTTTCTGCTCAGATTCAATCACATGCAGCAAGGTTGATTGGACGTCGCTTCACAATACAGATGGACAATGACCCAAAACATACTGTGAAAGCAACCCAGGAGTTTATAAGGCAAAGAAGTGGAATATTCTGCAATGGCCGAGTCACCAGATCTCAACCCGATCGAGCTGCATTTCACTTGCTTAAGACAAAACTTAAGGCAGAAAGACCGACAAACAAGCAACAACTGAAGACCTATGCAGTAAAGGCCGGGCAAAGCATCACAAAGGAGGAAACCCAGCGTGTGGTGATGTCCATGGGTTCCAGACTCCAGGCCGTCATTGCCTGCAAAGGATTCTCTACAAAGTATTAAAAAAACCATTTTATTTATGGTAATGTTGTTAATTTGTCCAATTACTTTTGAGCCCCTGAAATGAGGCGGCTGTGTAGAAAAATGGTTGCAATTCCTTGAATTAAACTTGAAAGTCTAAACTTCAATTGTATCTCAGATGTTTCATTCCAAATCCAATGTGGTGGCAGCAGAGCCCAAATCATGAAGATTGTGTCACGGTCCAAATAATTCTGCACTTAACTGTATATTCTACATACATTGTGGACTAGGGTGCACCTAGCTTTTCTGCTGCCTGAGGTGAAACGTGAAACGGTGATAGAGGATGGATAGCAAAGAAAAAAAATATATAATTTTTATGTTCACATGTTATGGAAATTTGTTTAATACAAGTATATAAGATATATAAAAATCCTAATCACATGCTGCATAAAATCTGCAGTGTATACAAGCAGTTAAATTACCTATCTACCTGCATTCACTATATGACACTCATTCATTATATACCTATTTGTGCACATTCAGCATCGTAGGCATGAAAATGCACTGTGTGCACTGGAAGAAGCACAGTAAAAAACATGGTACCAGAACCCAGCTCATTACGTAACTACAGCACCAAAACAAAGCTCAGTACATAAATACAGCACCAGAACAAAGCTCAGTACATAAATACAGCACCAGAACAAATCTCAGTACATAGATACAACACCAGAACCAAGCTCATTACATAAATACAGTACTAGAACCAAGCTCATAACATAAATACACCAGAACCAAGCTTAGTACATAAATACAGCACTAGAACAAAGCTTAGTACATAAATACAGCACCAGAACCAAGCTCAGTACATACAGTGAAGGAAATAAGTATTTGATCCCTTGCTGATTTTGTAAGTTTGCCCACTGTCAAAGACATGAACAGTCTAGAATTTTCAGGCTAGGTTAATTTTACCAGTGAGAGATAGATTATATATATATAAAAAAAAAGAAAATCACATAGTCAAAATTATATATATTTATTTGCATTGTGCACAGAGAAATAAGTATTTGATCCCCTACCAACCATTAAGAGTTCAGCCTCCTCCAGACCAGTTACACGCTCCAAATCAACTTGGTGCCTGCATCAAAGACCGCTGTCTTAAATGGTCACCTGTATAAAAGACTCCTGTCCACAGACTCAATTAATCAGTCTGACTCTAACCTCTACAACATGGGCAAGACCAAAGAGCTTTCTAAGGATGTCAGGGACAAGATCATAGACCTGCACAAGGCTGGAATGGGCTACAAAACCATAAGTAAGACGCTGGGTGAGAAGGAGACAACTGTTGGTGCAATAGTAAGAAAATGGAAGACATACAAAATGACTGTCAATCGACATCGATCTGGTGCTCCATGCAAAATCTCACCTCGTGGGGTATCCTTGATCCTGAGGAAGGAGCTCAGCCGAAAACTACACCGGGGAACTTGTTAATGATCTCAAGGCAGCTGGGACCACAGTCACCAAGAAAACCATTGGTAACACATTACGCCGTACTGGTTAAAAATCCTGCAGTGCCCGCAAGGTCCCCCTGCTCAAGAAGGCACATGTACAGGCCCGTCTGAAGCTTGCAAATGAACATCTGGATGATTCTGAGAGTGATTGGGAGAAGGTGCTGTGGTCAGATGAGACTAAAATTGAGCTCTTTGGCATTAACTCAACTCGCCGTGTTTGGAGGAAGAGAAATGCTGCCTATGACCCAAAGAACACCGTCCCCACTGTCAAGCATGGAGGTGGAAACATTATGTTTTGGGGGTGTTTCTCTGCTAAGGGCACAGGACTACTTCACCGCATCAATGGGAGAATGGATGGAGCCATGTACCGTCAAATCCTGAGTGACAACCTCCTTCCCTCCACCAGGACATTAAAAATGGCTCGTGGCTGGGTCTTCCAGCACGACAATGACCCGAAACATACAGCCAAGGCAACAAAGGAGTGGCTCAAAAAGAAGCACATTAAGGTCATGGAGTGGCCTAGCCAGTCTCCAGACCTTAATCCCATCGAAAACTTATGGAGGGAGCTGAAGATCCGAGTTGCCATGCGACAGCCTCGAAATCTTAATGATTTACAGATAATCTGCAAAGAGGAGTGGGCCAAAATTCCATCTAACATGTGTGCAAACCTCATCATCAACTACAAAAAACGTCTGACTGCTGTGCTTGCCAACAAGGGTTTTGCCACCAAGTATTAAGTCTTGTTTGCCAAAGGGATCAAATACTTATTTCTCTGTGCACAATGCAAATAAATATATATAATTTTGACAATGTGATTTTCTGTTTTTTTTTTTAATATATAATCTTTCTCTCACTGGTAAAATTAACCTAGCCTAAAAATTCTAGACTGTTCATGTCTTTGACAGTGGGTAAACTTACAAAATCAGCAAGGGATCAAATACTTATTTCCTTCACTGTATATACACAGCAACAGAACCAAGATCAGTACATATATACAGCACCAGAACCAAGCTCAGTACATAAATACAGTACTAGAACCATGCTCATGACATAAATACAACACCAGAACCAAGCTCAGTATATAAATACAGCACTAGAACCAAGCTCAGTATATATACACAGCACCAGAACAAAGCTCAGTACATAAATACATCACCAGAACAAACCTCAGTACATATATACTGCACGAGAACAAAGCTCAGTACATAAATACAGTACCAGAACAAAGCTCAGTACATAAATAAAGTACTAGAACCATGCTCATGACTAGAGATGAGCGAACTTTTCAAAAGTTCGGTTCGGCTAGTTCGCCGAATTTCACAAAAAAGTTCGATTCGGACCGAACTAGTTCGGACCGAACCTGTCACTTCCGTGCGCCGAGCATGGTACTGTCCAGGGTGCTGATAGAGTTAATGGGCTGCACTAACTCTTTCAGCAACCTTGACAGTACATGCTCGGCGCCCGGAAAATACAATTTAAATGTAATAAAAAAATAAAAATTATACGTTCGTACTTACTTTCCTCCTGTCCGGACTCCAGCGATGACGTTTCATCCCTTTCGCCGCTGCAGCCAATCACAGGCTGTAGTGGCGGTCACGCACGTCAGGATGACGCTTCATCCCACGTGACCGCCTCTGCAGCCAATCACAGGCTGCAGCGGCGACATGGATGAAACGTCATCGCTGGAGGCCGGACAGGAGGAAAGTAAGTATGAACGTATTATTTATTTTTTTTGGCATGTATGTATGTTGTCATGTATGTATGTATATATGTGCATGTGTGTATGTATATTTGCATGTATATATTTGCATGTATGTATGTATGTTTGCATGTATGTATGTTTGCATGAATGTATGTTTGTATGTATGTATGTTTGCATGTATGTATGTTTGCATGAATGTATGTTTGCATGTATGTATGTTGTCATGTATGTATGTATGTATGTATGTATGTTGTCATGTATGTAGGTATATATGTGCATGTATGTTTGCATGTATGTTGGCATGTATGTATATATGTGCATGTTTGTATGTATATTTGCATGTATATATTTGCATGTATGTATGTATGTATGTTTGCATGTGTGTATGTTTGCATGTATGTATGTTGGCATGTATGTATATATGTGCATGTATATTTGCATGTATATATTTGCATGTATGTATGTATGTTTGCATGAATGTATGTTTGTATGTATGTTTGCAATTTATGTATGTTTGCATGTGTGTATGTATGTTGTCATGTATGTATGTTGTCATGTATGTATGTATATATGTGCATGTATGTTTGCATGTATGTATATATGTGCATGTTTGTATGTATATTTGCATGTATATATTTGCATGTATGTATGTATGTTTGCATTTATGTATGTTTGCATGAATGTATATTTGTATGTATGTATGTATGTATGTATGTTGTCATGTATGTATGTTGTCATGTATGTATGTTGTCATGTATGTATATATGTGCATGTATGTTGGCATGCATGTATATATGTGCATGTTTGTATGTATATTTGCATGTATATATTTGCATGTATGTATGTATGTATGTTTGCATGTATGTATGTATGTTGTCATGTATGTTTGCATGTTTTTATTTTTGCATGTATGTTTGTATGTATGTTTATATATATGTGCATGTATGTAATTATGTTTGCATGTATTTATGTTTGCATGTATATTTGTGCATGCTTGTATATATGTATCTTTGCATGTTTGTATGTATGTATGTTTTCATGTGTGTTTGTATGCATGTATGTATGATAGTTTGCATGTATGTATATATGTGTGCATGCTTGTATGTATGTATGTATGTTTGTATGTATGTATGTATGTTTGCATGTATGTTTGTTTGTATATATGTCTGTATGGCCATGTATGATACTGTCTGCTGGCGCCCTGTATCTAAGTCAACTTCGTGGCAGGCTTCTATACATGGTATAACAGTCAGTATCACACATTAAACTGAATCTAAGCCTACGACATGTTTTATTTCATTTTTGTATTTTTTTTACAGGTTTGGTGTTTGGACTACGTCGGTTTCGAGGACTACTTTGATGACGGTTTTTTTTTCTACAATAAAATGGTTAATGAGGGTTGTGTTGGGGGTGCTTTATTTCAATAAAATATTTTATCTATATCTTTGTCTTTTCAAATTTTATTACTACCACTTTAGTAATGGCCGCTGTCTGAGTGACAACATCCATTACTAAGGCGAGGCTTAGTGTTAGCCGGTACAGAGGCTAACACTAACCACCATTATTACCCCGGTACCCACCACCACCAGGGGTGCCGGGAAGAGCCAGGTACGATCCAGTACCCGACCATCTGTTGTGATGGTCGGGCCTTGGGGCGGCCGCAGGCTGGTATTATGAGGCTGGGAAGGGCCAAAAACAGTGGACCTTCCCACCCTTGTAATGCTAGGCTGCTGCTGCTGTGTTGTATCTGGCTGGTTATAAAAGTGGGGGGGACCCCACGTCATTTTTTTTAAATTATTTATTTATTTACATTTTTTTTTTTAAAAAGACATGGGGTTCCACCCAATTTATCATAACCAGCCACATACAACACAGTGTTATTAGCCTGGGAATGTACTAAACCAGTGGCCCTTCCCACCCATGTAATGCCAGACTGCTGCGGCCTTGTATATGGCTGGTTATTAAAAATGTGGGGGACCCAACGTCTATTGTTAAATTTGTTAAATTAAAAAAAAAAAACGACGTGGGGTCCCCCCCATTTTTATAACCAGCCCGATACAACACAGCAGCAGCAGCCTAGCATTACAAGGGTGGGAAGGTCCACTGTTTTTGGCCCTTCCCAGCCTCATAATACCAGCCTACGGCCGCCCCAGTACCCGACCATCACAACAGATGGTCGGGTACTGGATCGTACCAAGCTCTTCCCGGCACCCCTGGTGGTGGTGGGTACTGGGGTAATAATGGGTGGTTAGTGCTAGCCTCTGCACCGGCTAACACTAAGTACCGCCTTAATAATGGACGCTGTCAATCAGCCAACTACAATTATCTAGGCACTAATAAAGTTTAAAAAAAAACACAAAGACAATTCTTTTTTATTGAAATAAGAAATCCCCAACAAAACCCTCGTTAACCATTTTATTAAAATTTGAAAAAACGTAGATCTACGCAGTAGTCCAACGAATCGAAGACGTAGCCCAATCAGTACATCAAAATCTGCAACAACATAAAAAAACAGTTATCAATGTGAACAATAACAATAATTCTACTCACCTACACACATATATACACGCACACACACACAAACAACCATACACAAACACATACACAAACACACATATACACACATATAAACAAACACACCCATATATACACACAAACACACACCCATATACACATACACACACATATACAAAAACACACACACACACACACACACAAACATCTACACACAAACATATACACAAATACACCCATATATACACACACATATACACAAACACACACATAAACACACACCCATATACACAAACACACACATATACAAAAACACACACACAAACATATACACATACACCCATATATACACACACATATACACACACATATACACAAACACACCCATATATACACAAACACACATAAACACACATATACACAAACACACATATAAAAACAAAAACAGACAAAGACACATACCCAAACACACACACTGTTTCTTTTAAATGCTGCTGGGGAACCCGCTCGATCCACTATATAAGGCTGCGCTATAGTGCAGCATTTAAAAGAAACAGGATCCTGACCTGTCCACAGAGTTTAAGGCCGCACAGAGTATTTCAGGAGATGAGCGTGCAGATTCAGTGCTGCTGTGAACTCTGCTCTTACCATTACGTAGCTCTCAGTCTGTTACCTCTCCTCCACTCCTGTCCTCAAGAACACCTTCACATGATTGGCAAGTCACCACGTAATGGTAAGAGCAGAGTTCACAGCAGCACAGAGTATTTCAGGAGATGAGCGTGCGGATCTTGTGCGGGGTGGTGACTTGCCAATCATGTGAAGGTGTTATTGAGGACAGGAGTGGAGGAGAGGTAACAGACTGAGCTACGTAATGGTAAGAGCAGAGTTCACAACAGCACAGAATCTGCACGCTCCTCTCCTGAAATATTCTGTGCTGCTGTGAACTCTGCTCTTACCATTACGTAGCTCTCAGTCTGTTACCTCTCCTCCACTCCTGTCCTCAAGAACACCTTCACATGATTGGCAAGTCACCACCGTGCACAAGATCCGCACGCTCATCTCCTAAAATACTCTGTGCTGCTGTGAACTCTGCTCTTACCGTTACGTGGTGACTTGCCAATCATGAAGGTGTTATTGAGGCGCTATTTTCGGGCATAATTTCAGGCTGAAACATACCCGTAATTTCAGTCGTAACGGACGCTGTCGTGTGAACATACCCTTATAATGACAGCACAGCTCGCAAAAGCGCCCGGCTGCCCGTGGCCAGCCGTGCTCGGAATTACGAGTCGTAATTACGAGCACGGCCCGTAAAATAAAAAAATAGAACATGTTCTATCTTTTTAACGGCACGGGCACCTTCCCGTGAGAAAACGGGAAGGTACCCGTGGCTAACAGAAGTCTATGGGCCCGCTATTTCGGGTCGTAATTACGACCCGTAATAACGGGTGTTTTTACGGTCGTGTGCATGAGGCCCCGTAATGACGGGTGGCTACATGTGTGCACCCGTCATTACGGCAGCGTTGCTAGGCGACGTCAATAAATAGTCACTCTCCAGGGTGCTGAAAGAGTTAACTGATCGGCAGTAACTGTTTCAGCACCCTGGACAGTGAATACCGATCACAATATAGAGTACCTGTAAAAAAAAAAAGACGTTCATACTTACCGGGAACTCGCTGCTTCCTCCAGTCCGGTTTCCTGGCCGTTGCCTTGGTGACGCGTCCTTCGCGACATCCGGCCCGACATTCCTTGATGCAGCCCATGTGAGCGCTGTAGCCAATCACAGGCTGCAGAGGCCTCTGTAGCCAATCACAGGCTGCAGAGGCCTCTGCAGCCAATCACAGGCTGCCGCGTCAGAAAAGAAGGTCGGACTGGAGGAAGAAGAGGGACTCGTCCGCAAGACAACGACCGGGTACGTATGAAATGCTTTTTATTTTATTTTTAATCAGCAGCCTCTTTTCTCTATCAGTGATTGATAGAGATAAGTGGCTGCCGATTTGTATAATATTTTTGACCGGGTTCGGTCAAAACGGGTTCGGCCGAACCCGGTGAAGTTCGGATTCGCTGCGAACCAAACTTTTCCTGAAGTTCGGACCGAAACCGGGTTCGGTTGTCCCGGTTCGCTCATCTCTACTCATGACATAAATACAACACCAGAACCAAGCCCAGTACCAAAATACAAGAACAGAACCAAGTTCAATACATACATATAATGCCATAACCAAGCTCAGTACATATATACACTGCCAGCACCAAGCTCAGTACATATATACATCCCCAGAACCAAGCTCAGTACAGAAATACAGTACTAGAACCATGATCATAACATAAATACACCAGAATTAAGCTCAGTACATAAATACAACAGAACCAAGCTCAATACATATATACAGCACCAGAACCAAGCTCAGTACATAAATCCAACACCAGAACCAAGCTCAGTGCGTAAATACAGTACCAGAACTAAGCTCAGTACATATATATACAGCACCAGAACAAAGCTCAGTACATAAATACAGCACTAGAACCGAGCAAAGTACATATATACAGCACCAGAACAAATGTTCAGTGTTCAAGTCCAGTTATCCAGCACAAGCCTGCATCCGATAGTCCGATACAAGCCAGCTTCCAATAGTCCAGCACAAGCCTGCTTCCAATAGTCCGTCACATGCCTCCCTCTGATAGTCTGGTTCCAGGCAGCTACCCAGGTACTCTCGCCCTACTGTCCATCATAGACTTTCCGTTGAACCAACTGCTACTCCGCTATGGAGGAGTGGCCCAGTGGGTCCATATACCCCACTGTTGTGACAGTTTCCTCAGGCCATGGATCCTACTGGTCAATCCAAGAGGCCAGTTCAACAAATGCAAGCGGACATGAGTGACCTCCGAGCATGACAGGATCAACTTCTACAAGCGGTTAATTCTATCGCCACATGCTTGTACCTTGCTTCAGTTTCTGCTCCCCGTACTACCCTACCCACCATCACTCCGGTCAGTTCGGGGTCTGGAATTTCATTGCCACTTTCCCCTCATTACAATGGTGATGCAAAAGCCTGTAGAGGCTTTATCAACCAGTGCAAGATCCACTTTCAGTTGCGCGCACACCTTTTCCCCTCAGACTTGACCAAGTTTGCCTTTATTGTCTCCCTCCTCTCTGGCAAAGCCCTGGCATGGGCGAACCCTATCCGGAATCTTCCAACCTGCAATTATTTTTGGACACTTTTCGTACCGTGTTTGAGGAACTGGGCCGAACGACTTCTGCAGCTGTTTCACTTCTGACTCTCCGTCAAGGGGAATTGACGGTTGGAGAGTACACTATCCAGTTTCGTTCTTTGGCAGCGGTATCGTTTGCAGTATTCGCCTGCCCGATAATTGGCCAGTATAAAAGGGCCTTAACTTAGATCAGTTCAGTTGTCCAACAATTATCCCATTTTGCAGTGACCTCTACAATCTGATCAATGTGGCGATGCCACAACTCTCCCCCCACCTGCACAACATACATCAGTGGTCAAGTCTTGGAATAAATAATCCCATATTGCCATTTGTCTCCTTGATAGTCCCGAGCAAGAGTAGACTAGCCCATGTGAACGTTTCGAGTAGGTTCCTGCTAATCCTTGTCAAATTATCTGTTGTGTACCTTCCCTTGACTATCAGGTTTCATCAGGGGGGCCTCAAATTCCTTTGAAGGAATATTATGGCTAATGACTGACCCTTAGTGGAGAAGTTGTCTATTTTATGTTGTATCGGTACCCGGGTAGATTTCATAGACTTCATTACTCTCTTAAAAGTTTGAACAAATGTTTTAGCTAACCAATTGGTGGCCGGGTGATGAGGAGTGGACGTGATATGTTTAATATCAAAGGGGAGAGAAAAGACATGGACCGCACATCCACTGTATACTATGATCAATGCGGCTAGGCAAAATATTTAAATATGAACGAGAGGTTCTTTGTAACATTTTGATCAAATTGTATGC
Source organism: Rhinoderma darwinii (assembly GCF_050947455.1). NCBI lineage: Eukaryota > Metazoa > Chordata > Amphibia > Anura > Rhinodermatidae > Rhinoderma > Rhinoderma darwinii. The sequence goes on along the minus strand of NC_134690.1, from coordinate 18,480,305 downwards.
AAGACCACTTGCCACTTCACGGCGACCTCTAAAAGTGGGTCCCTACTCTAGCGGTTGCAGCACCGCATGGCGGCTACCGCCACCGCAGCACCGCTCCTGCAGAGGGAGCAACCCAGGGGCCCAAAAGCACCCATGCCTTCAGACCGTGCCAAGCCTCCTTGGCTCTGGGCCACGTCCCCCAACAATTGCAGCACTACAGCAACAGACACCACCACACAGCACCACAACATGTGAACAGATGGAATGAGCTCACCTTGCCATGCGCCCCCAGTTGCCAACTGAGAGTACAAGCAGGAGCAGGAACACTTATGAGGTCATTCCTAAATTAAAATCAGCTGGGCCAAAGGTGTGGAGTGCTGGTACCAAGTAAAACAAAACAACAGAGGGGATTTTAATTTAGGAATGACCTCATAAGTGTTCCTGCTCCTGCTTGTACTCTCAGTTAGCCACTGGGGGCGCATGGCAAGGTGAGCTCATTCCATCTGTTCACATGTTGTGGTGCTGTGTAGTGGTGTCTGTTGCTGTAGTGCTGCACTTGTGGGGGGACGTGGCCCAGAGCCAAGGAGGCTTGGCACAGTCTGAAGGCATGGGTGCTTTTGGGCCCCTGGGTTGCTCCCTCTGCAGGAGCGGTGCTGGTAGCCGCCATGCGGTGCTGCAACCGCTAGAGTAGGGACCCACTTTTAGAGGTCGCCGTGAAGTGGCAAGTGGGCTTGCATACAATTTGATCAAAATGTTACAAAGAACCTCTCGTTCATATTTAAATATTTTCCCCAGCCGCATTGATCATAGTATACAGTGGATGTGCGGTCCATGTCTTTTCTCTCCCCTTTGATGTGATATGTTTAATACCACTACACCACTACCCTTCATACATTTTTCAAATTCACTGGATACGAGTTGAGGCTCATGTTCCAGCAACCAATTTTTTTGAAAAGATGGCTTTTAAAACAGCAATTGTTTTTTCTGAAGTAATGAACTTTATTTTAAGGGTATGTTCACACGAGGGCGTCCGTAACGGCTGAAATTACGGGGATGTTTCAGCCTGAAAACATCCCCGTAATTTCAGCCGTAACGGCATGTGCAGGCGCTTGAACGCCGCGTCAATTACGGACGTAATTGGTGCTGCTATTCATTGAAGTCAATGAATAACGGCTCCAATTACGCCCCAAGAAGTGACAGGTCACTTCTTTGACGCGGGTGTCTATTTACGCGCCGTCATTTGACAGCGGCGCGTAAATTACGCCTCGTGTGAACAAACAAACGTCTGCCCATTGCTTTCAATGGGCAGATGTTTGTCAGCGCTATTGAGGCGCTATTTTCGGACGTAATTCGGGGCAAAAACGCCCGAATTACGTCCGTAAATAGGCCGTGTGAACATACCCTAATTATTTCTGGCCATTTGGAATGAGCGTCCACCAAAATGAGGAACATACAATCCATGAAGGGACCATCAAGTTCATTTTGGATCCTTTGCCACAGAAACTGAGGGCATTTCCAGGGGTGTAAGGAAGTAATGGATGGGGCATTGTCAACTTTTTGACACCCTTCACACCTCTTAGTCACAAGTTTAATCTGACATAACTTCTTTCCAGACTTTTAATTTTTACTGCTCCCAGGTGGCCTTCATGTAGTTTCTCGATAAATCTCACCATGCAGCTTGGGCGGTATCACCATTCTGGACCCGCACATGAGAATTCCTTGACAGACTGGCAATTGATCTCTCCTGGCTCGAAGCCCATAATATAGGACAATTCACTGTTTAGGCAAACCTTTAAGCATCAAATCCTCAAATCCATTACCTTCGATAACACTGGATCATTTCTCGTTTCTTTGACAATTATATCATTAGTAATAAGTGGATCATGCTGGTAATCCACCAGCATGTTGTGGTATACCTCCAGGGGGTCTTCCTCCTGAGTTGTTATCTCTGATTGGCATAAGGGAGCACATGACAGACCATTAGCGCTGCCATGTAATGTTGTCCCCTTGAACTCAATGCCATAAGTGTGAGCACCCAGAAACAATGCCCACGGTTTAAGCTGAGCTGCTGTCATGGCTGGATCCCACTTTCCTTGGATACAATTTTTCCACAAGTGGTTGATGATTCATCATAAGGGTGAACTTTTGGCCATATAAGTATTGATGAAATTTCTTTACGCCCAATACCAGACTTAAAGCTTCCCGAACAAATAGTGCATGAGAATCCCTTGACAGACTGGCAATTGATCCCTTCTGGCTCGAAGCCCATAATATAGGACAATTCACTGTTTAGGCAAACCTTTAAGCATCAAATCCTCAAATCCATTACCTTCGATAACACTGGATCATTTCTCGTTTCTCTGACAATTATATCATTAGTAATAAGTGGACAGAGACGTTGAAGCAAACGCCATTGGTCTCTCACTTTCATCTCTCATTTAATGGGACAACCCACTGGAATCACAGTTGTGACACATACTGGAGTCGCTGCACTTGCTGTACTGCTTCAATATTGTCAATTGACTTGTGAAGCCTTTTTCTGTCAATCACATGCCCAGAATAAGAAACTCTTGGTCTTAAAAAATTCACATTTGTCATTATTGATTCCATATTCTTGTTAACTGGACAGGGCCTGTGTGACATCCTAGGCCGCAGACTCCTCTCATCCTGCCGACGCCTTCTTTCCCGGAGATGCCAGCATATGCGTCCATCCTGGCTTGCAATGACTACTAGGGTGCGTTCGCCAGCTCAGTCCCGGCCTTAAAGGGCCAGCGCGCACACAAGTTTAGAATTGGCTAATCACCCTGGACTATATGAAGGGCCCTGCCCCTTCACTCATTGCCTGAGCGTTGTTGTGTTTTCCTGTGTCAGTCTAGCAAATGGTCCCTTAGTGTTTTCCTGTTCCCAGTGTTCCTGTTCCTGCTACCTGTATCCTGTATCCCGTGCTACCTTGTTCATGTGCCTTAAAAGAGTTGGAGTCATGTTGTGTAACACTACGCCTGGTGTCTGCTGCCAAGGTCCCATCTGAGCCTAGCCATTGCTACTGTCTTTACTACCACAGGTACCCTTGCTTGGACTATAGACTTTACTTGGTACACTGTTTGGCCAGCTGCTATCCCGCTATGGCAGTATGGCCCAGTGGGTCCATATACCCACAGATCGTGACAGCCTGTTTTTCAAGTTGTATTCTAAGACTTGATCCATTGCTCTTTGCCATGGAGCTCGGGCTGATGCTATCCCAAACACAAGTTGATTATTTTAGAACAATTCCTTGTGGGTGTTAATAGTTAGGTATTACTTGGAGGATTCCTCTATTTCAATCTGTAAGTATACCGGTGCTAAATAAATTTTGGTGAAACGGTCTCCCCCCTAAGAGAACTGCAAAAACATCTTCTGTCCTCGGTATTTCATAGGGTGTAACAATAGTGCCTCCTTTACCCCTGTTTAGATAGCGTATGGCACTGTGTGAGCTTTAAGAAATGTTGGCGTAGCACTTGGATATAGCTCTATACTGGTTTTGATACCTTTCAATGTGCCTATTCCCTCTGCAAAGATCGTCTGAGAGGCAGCTAATAGTTGGGAAAGACTATTAGTCGCTGTATCGGTCTTGGCCCCTAGCGTATGGATAGTCTGCCAATTAAGTTTGATTTTCCTGATCCACTCGTGGCCAAGCAGGGTCGAGCGGACCACGCGTTTACAGTCTGCACTTATAGAATACATACAAACACTACATAAGGGACAGTTTTTCATGAGTAGTCATTTACACAGAAACCAAAAGTTGGGGAACATGCATCAGTAGACAGATGGTGTCATGGCACCTCACACCCCGAAGCTGAGAACATTGAGACTGTCCAGAAACCCTCAGATTTAAAGGTCTTTATCAGTCAAACCAAAGTCATGCAATCTGATTGTTTTCTCCTCCTTAGCATATTTTGCTGAGTATTTCTTGACATAGATCGAGCATACCAGATCATGATAAGGTGTCAGTCACGTAGAGGGTTTGTGGCTGGGTCTTGATTGAGATGATGTAGTAGTAGAGTAGGCATGGTCAAGACACAAGTGAAAGTCATAACAGGATGCAAGGTGATGCCATCCATCAGTTAATTAAAGCATGATTGGTTTGATTCCCACTGATCCTGACAATGAGGAGTCATAGTCATCCTTCTTGGTGGAGAAAAGGCTACAGAGATCACGGTAACCAAAAAAAAAACAAAACTACTGCTTGGTTGTATTTCTATTTTTAGTTTTGAAGTTACAGGTCCGAAACTTTCAGCTCCTCTCCTCAAGTAACCCAATGACAATGCTTCATACTACTGTACTCTGGCAACTCTCTATGGCAACTCTTAGGCATAATTATCATCCAGATCAATGTCCACGTGCCAAGTGACTTGTATCGTGGCAGTTTTTATGTGAACATTAATATACACTGATCAACCATAACATTAAAACCTCCTGCCCAATATTGTGTAGGTCGCCATCGTGCCACCACCAAAACATCACTGACCCATTGAGGCATGGACTCCACAAGACCTCTGAAGGTTCCTGTGGTATCTGGCACCGAGATGTTAGCAGCAGATCCTTTAAATCCTGTAAATTGGATCGGACTTGCTTTTTCAGCACATCCCACAGATGATCGATCGGATTGAGATCTGGGAAATTTGGGGACTAGTCAACCCCTTGAACTCTCTCTCATTCCTCAAACCATTCCTGAACAATTTTTGCAGTGTGGAGGGGGCATTTTCCTGGTGAAAGGCATGGGCACTCGCACCGGTCTGCGACTACACAGCCCTATATGCAGCAAGCTGCGATGCTCTGCATGTCCTGACACCTTTCTATTATAGCCAGCAGTAACTTTTTTCAGCAATTTGTGTTAGAGTAGCTCTTCTCTGGGATCGGACAAGACGGACCAGCCTTTGCTCCCTATGCGCATTTATGATAGTTGGATGCCCATGACCCTGTCCCACTTCTCCGGTTGTCCTTTCTTGGATCACTTTAGGTTGGTAATAACCACAACATACCAGGAACACTCCACAAGACCTCCCGTTTTAGCATTGATGGTCTATCCAAAAGGACCCTGGCCAATCAGCACTATGAGGGGGTCGCCATAAGCTCCACCTTCCCTTTATTGTTTACATAGGCATTGCGGGTCGTTCATGAATGTAACAAACTGCAGTACCAGGCACAGCCGCTCGTACAGATGAGACACTGTGATTGGGACACAAGGCTCGTAGGAGCACCGCGGCCACGTCGTTGTACTTCTTAGCAAGGATCCTGATGGTTGGACCCTCACCAATCAACATTGATGGTTTATCCTAAGGTTAAGCAATCAATGTCACAGTACCTTTAATTAGTCATCTAAAACTGTGGTTATAAGAATCTCAGGGGTCACGGCTATCACTAGGGGTCCACATTCAACTGGATACAGTTCCTATTGATCTGAATAGAAGTCTTATAGAACTGTATATGTATCTGACTACCTAGTATGGCTTCTCTGTAAGGGGACCAAAGACCTAAATATGCCCAAAATAAAAATTTTAATGGGACATATTATTTAGAAAGTTATAAGGTCTGTAAACAACAGTAAGTAGGAGAATGAAAACCCAAAAATCAGTCATCCTGGAGGACGTCCGCGTGTGCACTGTGACGACTTTAGTCAAGACTGGTCTTACGTTGGATGGCGATTGTGTACTGCTGTGCAGTACTCAAATCATATCAGCGTTTAATGAGCCTGATATTTCTGTGTGCGTTAGGAAAAAAGATAAACTAGTCATCAAATGCATTTCTGCACTGTCTAATAAGATGTGACCATGGAAGGAATGGTGTTGTCTTTAGATTGTGGGTCATTTAGCAGATGAAGGAAGTTATGTCTTCTCTACTCACAGACCTTTTTTTTCTATTCAAGTTTTGACAGGTTCACTTAAAGGACGTTTATACACTGGTCTGTGCATATAACCATAGCACCATTCTGTAAAATAGTACCTTGCATGATAAACATCCGCTAGGAAACGGGCCCTTGATTGCCTGATGAGTAAAACTATGAAATGCTGGAAGTATATACCAAAATACAAAAAACAACTACCTTCCCGTATATAATGTGTAAGGAAAAAAAATTTCTTTGTCCAGACTGTGAAAGATGCAGCTCTCTTTCACCCTCTCCCAGTAGGAAGTCCCAGCACCCATCAGCAACTGTATTATATCCACCAACTGGATTTAACAGGTTCCCGACCGCTGGCCGTAAATATACGGCCAGCGGTCAGGGTCTCTAAAGTCCGGCGTATAGTATATATACGGCCGCACTTCAGAGACTGTGCACGCGCGATCGCGTGCACACAGCTCTATGCCCTGGCTGTTGCTAACAGCCATGGGCACTGGGCAGAATGTCAGGGGTCAATCTTTTGGCCCCTGAACATGTGATCGCTGTGACAACCAATCACAGCGATCACATGCATTTCTGCATACAAAACAGTGTGCACGCGATCGCGTGCACACAGCCCTGTGCCCTCGCTGTTACCAACAGCTCTGGGCACTGGGCAGAGTATCAGGGACCAATCTGATGGTCCCTGAACATGTGGTCGCTGTGACAACCAATCACAGCGATCACATGCATTTCTGCTTATAAAACAGTGTGCACGCAATCGCGTGCACACAGCCCTGTGCCCGCGATCGCGTGCACACAGCCCTGTGCCCTCGCTGTTACCAACAGCTCTGGGCACTGGGCAGAGTATCAGGGACCAATCTGATGGTCCCTGAACATGTGGTCGCTGTGAAAATCACAGCGACCACATTTGTTTTATTTTGACTTTTCTGGCAGTAAATCTCCTGCCTCTTTTCTTCTCCTCAAATATTGTTTCAGTTTGAGGAGAAAAAGAGACTCGGGAGAATTGCTGCCAGAAGATTACAGTGAAAAAAAAAAAAACAGTTACACTATAAAACATTCTCTGTATAGATAGATTTCTATCTATCTATACAATCTATCTATCCATCTATCTTTTTTTCTATCTATCTACCTTTCTTTCTTTTATTCTATTAGAATAGGCAGGTAGGGAGTATATAATTATATATATATCCACATATATATAATATATATAGCAATAGCGGTTTATTTTTTTGTTAGCGGTAGTGTAGATATATATAGCAGTTAGGCCCCATGCACACGACAGCAAAAAACCTCCGTTTTTGCGGACCGCAATTGCGGTCCGCAAAAACTGAGCCATTCACTTTCATTGAACGCTGACACCTTTCAGTAGCACTACGGAAGGGTGTCAGTGCCGTGGAAATGTTCCGGGAATTATGGAACATGTCCGTTCTTTCGCATTTTGCGGGCCGTGCTCCCATACTTTGTATGGGAGCACGGCCCGAAAATGCGGCTGTCAGTCAGCGGCCGGCCGTGCCCGCGATCGCGGACAGCAATTGCGGGCACGGTCGTGTGCATGGGGCCTTAGTTTGTGTGTTTTATAAAAAAAATAAAAAAATAAAATTTGTTTAGTTAGTGTTAGTGTTAGTTACGTTATGGCGAGGAAGTTGTTTAGCGCCGAGGAGGCATACGCCATGCTGTGGTCTGAGTCGGAGACCGCATCAGAGATGGCGTCCGAGATGGAACCTGTTTTAGGTAGTGACGATGACAGCGTCACTTCAGGTTCATCTTCAGGGGACGTTGTCCCTGATGCAGTCGAAACTGCAGAACATGAAAGCGCAGGGCCAAGTAGCGCTGTAGCACGGGACAGCCTGGTCCCTCCAGTCCAGGCTCTTGTATGGGCATCTGCCCCATCTTTTGGGCCTAGAATCCATTTTGTCCAAATGGATTACTTCCATTTATTTATAACGGACGACATCCTAAATCAGATTGTCCACGAAACAAATTTATATGCCACGCAATATATAAGGCAGAAACCTTCATCCACCCATGCCAGAGATTGGACGCCCACCAATTTGCAAGAATTAAAAAAAAATTTGGGGCTCACCCTAAATATGGGTATTGTCAAAAAGCCCTCCATTAGGTCTTACTGGTCAACAAGACCCGCCCAAGCCACCCCAGTGTATTCTGCAGTAATGCCCAGGTCTCGTTATGAGACAATAATGAGGTTCCTCCACTTCAATGACAACGCACAGGCCCCCCCAAGTACCGATGCAAACCGGGATCGGTTGTTCAAAATAAGACCGCTAATAAATTCCCTGAATAATTTATTTCTGCAACTCTACACCCCTGAGCAGAATGTAAGTGTGGACGAGCAGATATTTTGGAAGTGTTATAGAAACTCTGTTGAGTTTTGTAAAACCAGCTTTGAAAAAAAGCGATATGTGAAATAATCTTCTTCTATCGTCCGCCCTCCTACATCTCTATGTGATAAATAAGGCCACATATTTGGTATCCCCGTGCACGGGAGAAGTGGAAGAATGTGAACGGAGATTAATTTTGACCGTGGTCTATACCGTGTGTGAAAAATGCTGGTATAAACTGACGCATTTGCTAAAAAATTGCTAATTTTATTTTGTTCCATCTTATTCAAGAAACTTTCAGAAGATAACTGGACTTGCTAAAAATATGATAAACCCCTTGAAGGAAACCTTGTGGGGTCTACTTGTGTGAATGAAGTCATTTATGGGGTGTTTCTAATGTTTCAGCAGCATTAGGCCCCCCAGAAAACAGTATGCTGCTATAAAATCAAATGCAAAATTCCTGGACCGAAAAGGCCAAAAAGCCTCCTTTTATGCCAAGCCCTGGCACATGCCCGCACAGTGAATAAGGCACACATATTTGGTATCCCCATGCACGGGAGAAGTGGAAGAACGTGAAAGGAGATGAATTTTGGCCGTGGTCCATACCGTGTGTGAAAAATACTAGCCTAAACTGACGCATTTGCTAAAAAAGTGCTGATTTTATTTTGTTCCATCTTATTCAAGAAACTTTCAGAAGAAAACTGGACTTGCTAAAAATATGATAAACCCCTTGAAGGAAACCTTGTGGGGTCTACTTGTGTGAATGAAGTCATTTATGGGGTGTTTCCAATGTTTCAGCAGCATTAGGCCCCCCAGAAAACAGTATGCGGCTATAAAATCAAGTGCAGAATTCCTGGACCGAAAAGGCCAAAAAGCCTCTTTTTATGCCAAGCCCTGGCACATGCCCATGAATAAAGCACACATATTTGGTATCCCCATGCACGGGAGAAGAGGAAGAATGTGAAATGCGATGAATTTTGTCCGTGGTCCATTTTGTGTGTGAAAAAGCTAGCATAAACTGACGCATTTGTTAAAAAAAAAAGCTAATTTTATTTTGTTCCATCTTATTCAAGAAACTTTCAGAAGAAAACTGGACTGTCTAAAAATATGATAAACCCCTTGAAGGAAACCTTGTGGGGTCTACTTGTGTGAATGAAGTCATTTATAGGGTGTTTCTAATGTTTCAGCAGCATTAGGCCCCCCAGAAAACAGTACACTGCTATAAAATCAAATGCAGAATTCCTGGACCAAAAAGCCTCCTTTTATGCCAAGCCCTGGCACATGCCCGCACAGTGAATAAGGCACACATATTTGGTATCCCCATGCACGGGAGAAGTGGAAGAATGTGAAAGGAGATGAATTTTGACCGTGGTCTATACCGTGTGTGAAAAATGCTAGCCTAAACTGACGCATTTGCTAAAAAAGTGCTGATTTTATTTTGTTCCATCTTATTCAAGAAACTTTCAGAAGAAAACTGGACTTGCTAAAAATATGATAAACCCCTTGAAGGAAACCTTGTGGGGTCTACTTGTGTGAATGAAGTCATTTATGGGGTGTTTCTAATCTTTCAGCAGCATTACGCCCACCAGAAAACAGTATGCGGCTCTAAAATCAAGTGCAGAATTCCTGGACCGAAAAGGCCAAAAAGCCTCCTTTTATGCCAAGCCCTGGCACATGCCCGCACAGTGAATAAGGCACACATATTTGGTATCCCCATGCACGGGAGAAGTGGAAGAATGTGAAAGGAGATGAATTTTGACCGTGGTCTATACCGTGTGTGAAAAATACTAGCCTAAACTGACGCATTTGCTAAAAAAGTGCTGATTTTATTTTGTTCCATCTTATTCAAGAAACTTTCAGAAGAAAACTGGACTTGCTAAAAATATGATAAACCCTTTGAAGGAAACCTTGTGGGGTCTACTTGTGTGAATGAAGTCATTTATGGGGTGTTTCTAATGTTTCAGCAGCATTAGGCCCCCCAGAAAACAGTATGCGGCTCTAAAATCAAATGCAAAATTCCTGGACCGAAAAGGCCAAAAAGCCTCCTTTTATGCCAAGCCCTGGCACATGCCCGCACAGCGAATAAGGCACACATATTTGGTATCCCCATGCACGGGAGAAGTGGAAGAATGTGAAAGGAGATGAATTTTGTCCGTGGTCTATACCGTGTGTGAAAAATACTAGCCTAAACTGACGCATTTGCTAAAAAAGTGCTGATTTTATTTTGTTCCATCTTATTCAAGAAACTTTCAGAAGAAAACTGGACTTGCTAAAAATATGATAAACCCCTTGAAGGAAACCTTGTGGGGTCTACTTGTGTGAATGAAGTCATTTATGGGGTGTTTCTAATGTTTCAGCAGCATTAGGCCCCCCAGAAAACAGTATACGGCTATAAAATCAAATGCAAAATTCCTGGACCGAAAAGGCCAAAAAGCCTCCTTTTATGCCAAGCCCTGGCACATGCCCGCACAGTGAATAAGGCTCACATATTTGGTATCCCCATGCACGGGAGAAGTGGAAGAATGTGAAAGGAGATTAATTTTGGCCGTGGTTCATACCGTGTGTGAAAAATGCTAGCATAAACCGACGCAATTGTTAAATTCTTGCATTTTTTTCCAATTTTGCCCACTTTAGAGAAAAAAAAAAAAATGATATATACTGACAAATGCCACTAAAACAAAGCCCTATCTGTCCTTTAAAAAGAGTGTAAAATTCAAAGATGAACTTTATTCACCTGCTGAGTTATAGTCATCTAAAGAAGCGCATAGCAAAATTGTGAAATTTGCTCTGGTCATTTAGCTGTAAAACAGCCTAGTCCTTAACCGGTTAACAAAAACCTGCTGTAGATTTTAATGTTGAGAAGAGTTCACCAACCTTTTGTAGGTTGCAGGACACATTCAAATATGTCAGTAATATGATCGTGACCCCAATATCAAGTTCTAGTAATGTCCGGAGCCACTGGTTGGAATGACTGACGTAGAGAGACGGTTCATGTAATGACCAGGTGATTGTGGACCCATTGCACTACTTAACCGGTTTGACTTTGGACCATCACTTAGGGCGTTGTCTAAGTAACCTCCCTGTATTCACCCTTTAACCCCTGTACGAGGATCTGGACTTGGGGAGACCACCAGGTTGCTACCTCCTGAGGTGGTCATGGTTAAAGTAGCAGCTGGCCCTATTGAACAGAAGACAATGGTGAAGTACACCGTAGAGTCAGGCAAGAGAGCGGATAGTCGACCACTATTGATTCCATCAAAACAACGGTGACCATCGGAAACCTTTACCTAAGTTTCTGTCACCATTGAGAACAATGGTGATGCAAACGGAAGCTAAGGTTTCCGTTTGCCTTTCCGTTGAGGGGTTACCTGATGGAAACCTCCGACGGAACCCCTCAACGGAAGGGCAATGCTGGTGTGAACAGGCCCTTACAACAAAATTTGTGTCAAATCGGCATCGCAGATCTGTAGATTTCTTATGTATCCTCTCGATTCTTTCAAACTTAGAAGTCCTTGAGTCGGGCTCTTCTCCTCTCCTCCTCTATGATGGAGTGGACTTGGAGGCAGATATGCGGGATGCTGAATGACCACCCTGTGGGGTCTGTAATAACCGTATGTATGTGAATACACTGATAATAACTTTATATTGTCCGTTTTTCCTGTTTCCATTTGTTTTTATATTTGTTCTAAGGAACAGAAAGTTTGTGGTCACCTCTTCTGCTTTCCTATAAGATTCTCATGTGCAGGCGAGGTTATGAATTATCTTCTCCAGCAAGAGGTCAGTATCTCCCTGCCATATAACACCCCTTAATGTATATTTTGTTTCGGAAACTTTATGAAATTATTTATACAGTCACTGAGCTTGTACAAGGGCACAAGGGGTGCATGTGTGTCTGAATTACATGTACCACCGTATGGTGGCTCCGTGTAGGGTTGCCACCAGGCTGGCAAACCAGCGGCCTAGCAGATAAAATTAAAATATTTTTTACCGGCAATGGCAAGTGTATTTTTGCATAATAACTGCGTGCAGGTTACTTTCTATTTGATTGGATTCTCCTCCAGCAACCAGCGTCCAAACTAGCTCAAGTGTGAGGTTTATGCTGGATGGAGATTGCAGTGGGCAAAGCCATAACTCACAACTTTAAGTATCGCAAATTGGGGCACTATTTTCCATGTTAAGCCACACCTCTAACCCCGCCTATACACACCTGGTTCAGCCCACACAGTATCACGCTCCCATAGTGCCTCCACACAGCATAGTTCCCACATAGAACCCCCCACACAGTATAAAGCCCCCCCAGCTGCCCTCACACAGTATAAAGCCCCTATAGCTGCCCTCACACAGTATAATACACTATTGTGCATTCCACACAGTATAATCCCAAATAGCTGCCCACATACAGTATAAGGCCTCATTTACATGAGCGTAATATACGCGTGTGCGACGCGTGTGCTTTTCACGCGTGTCGTACGCACCTATATTACTCTATGGGGCAGTGCAGACAATGCGTGAATTTTTCGCAGCGCGAGCGCGTTGCGTAAAACTCACGACATGTTCTATAATCGTGCGTTTTTCGTGCATCACTAACCCATTGAAGTCAATGGGTGCGTGAAAACCACGCATGCCGCACGGAAGCACTTCGCGTGATTCGCGCAAGAGCTGTCAAACTGAATGTAAACAGAAAAGCACCACGTGCTTTTCTGTTTACAAACATCCAAATGGAGTGTCAGAATTTAGAGATGAGCGAACCGAACTTCACCGCGTTCGGCCAAACTCGTTTTGACCGAACCCGGCAAAAAAATTTCCGGTACGCAACGTCAGGAGACAGTCACTGTCCAGGGTGCTGAAAGAGTTAAACTGGTTCAGCACCCTGGACAGTGACTTCCGATTACAATATACATGAACATGTAAAAGAAAAAAGAAGTTCTGACTTACCGATAACTCCCGGCTTCTTCCTCCAGTCTGACCTCCCGGGATGACAATTCAGTCCAAGTGACAGCTGCAGCCAATCACAGGCCAAGCACAGGCTGCAGCCAATCACAGGCTGCAGCGGTCACATGGACTGCCGCGTCATCCAGGGAGGTGAGGCCGGATGTCAAGAGAGGGACGCGTCACCAAGGCAACGGCTGGGAGACCGGACTGAAGGAAGCAGGAAGTTCTTGGTAAGTATGAACGTCTTTTTTTTATTCACAGGTTGCTGTATATTGTGATCGGAATTCACTGTCGAGGGTGCTGAAAGAGTTACTGCCGATCAGTTAACTCTTTCAGCACCCTGGACAGTGACTGACGTCGACTAGCCTCATCTCTATGATGGCGGCTGCGCGAAAATCACGCAGCCGCGCATCATACACTGATGACACACAGAGCTGTCAAGTGCCTTTTGCGCATGCAAAACGCTGCGTTTTTTGCGTGCGCAAAACGCACACGCTCGTGTAAATGAGGCCTAATGCATAGACGAATTCCCCCATACAGCATAATGTCCCCATACAGTATAATGCCCACACAGATGACCCCATACAGTATAATGCCCACACATAATCCCCCGTAAAGTATAATGCCCACACATAATCCCCCGTACAGTATAATGCCCACACAAATTCCCCCATACAGCATAATGCTCCCATAACTGCCCCATACAGTATAATGCCCCCACAGCTGTCCAATACAGTATAATGCCCACACAAATTCCCCCATACATTATAATGTCCCCATAGCTGCCTCCATACAGTATAATGTAGTATAAATAGTGCCTAATAAAAAATAAAACAAATACTTACCTAACCCCTTTCCCCATGATGAGAGGAGGAGATATCTCTGCTCATCCGCTCTGTACTATGAGTGGCTCAGCGCAGACAGGCACGATGACGTCACTGAATCTTGCCTGTCTGTGCCAAGCGGCTCACGCCCGCTTCACGCAGTGAATGCTGGAGAAGGGAGCTGATGGTTCCCTGCTTCAGCCTTGGATTTAATTGTATCTGCGTCCTGAGGACACAGATACAGTTGTCACCGGGACATAGCAGTGGCCGCCCGGGACAGCAAGACACCCTTTATCGGGGACTGTTGGGAGGTAGGGACAAGGCACCAGAGAGACATTAACATTCAGGAGCCGGACATCTGCACACTGCCTGCACACCCTCGAGAGTCATTGGAGGAGAAGGAGGAGGAAGAAGGGGGATACTGACCGATTTACAGGGAGTCATTGTCTGTCTGTGGCCTCCAGACTTAAGTGCAAATCCCAGTTAGCGTCAAGTCACCACCCAAAACCGCATGTTGAGTTGCATTTACACATGCCAGTTTTGTTGTGTTATTTGTTGCATTTGTACAAAATTGCAGAAAAAAAGACCTGCAATTTTGATGCAGTTTTTTTTAACCAAAGCCAGGAGTAGATACAAAAGTTCGGAGAAGTATTAGTATTAGTCTGTGCAGTCATTTTCCACATCAATCCAACAGTAGAAAACTATGACACGCTTCATCACACTCTGTATGTACGGATATTTACTTCTCTAGAGGTACTGACACCCTGATGTAACTTGTATGGCAGTGCCGCGTGGCTTCATAAAGGAGCCCAGACAAGAAAACCATATTCAAAGTAACCAGCAGAGGGCGCACTTGTCTTCTCGGTGACATTTATAGTGACTTGCATGAATTATAAAGATATATATAACGTAAGACAATAATTCCCATTATGTTGGTAAATTTATAATTGGAACTTTCTAATGTCAGAGGTGGTACATTATACAGAATGGGCACCATAGCCCTGTGTGCCCTGACCATGGAGCAGATTAGTAACTCTCCACTTCACTGACGGCGTCTATAATACCCCCCTGCCCCAGCCCCCCATTTCTCACCTCTCATCTTCCTCCCTCATAGTGATAGTGGTTGACATGCTCTACTTAAATTTAGAAAATGTGCCCTATATAAACACACCTCAGCTGATGCAGAACTGTTTTTTTTTTTAAGCAGTGTGAACTTATGATTGACAGAAATGTAGCTCTCCCCCATGATCAGAGGCATAGCGAGGTTCTCCAGCACCCAGGGCAACATTCAGTTTGCCCCCCCCCCCCGAACCTCTTTCCCGACATCTCCTTCCCCATCGCCATTTTTGTATTCTCTACCAATCAATGAGGTGTCATTTGTTACTCGAGCATAAAGCCATTTGTACATTTTAGAAGCAATATAGTTCTATATACATACATATATACAGCACCAGAACCAAGCTCATTACATATATACGATACCAGAACAAAGATCAGTACATATATACAGCGCCACAACCAAGCTAAGTACATATATACAGCACTAGAACAAAACTCATTACATATATACAGCACCAGTACAAAGGTCATTACATATATACAACACCAGAACAAAGCTCATTACATATATACAGCACCAGAACAAAGCTCATTAGATATATACAGCACCAGAACAAAGCTCAGTGCATATATATATACGCAGTATCAGAACCAAGATCAGTACATATATACAGTGCCAGAATCAAGCTCAGTACATATATACAGTGCCTGAACCAAGATCAGTACATATATACAGCACCAGAACCAAGGTCAGTACATATATATATATATATATATACAGTGCTAGAACCAAGCGCAGTACATATATACAACACCAGAACAAATACAACTCAATTTAGTGCAACCCCTGCCGTAAAGGTTTGCACTAAATTGTATACAGCTCCCAGCATGGCCCAAACAATGGTAAGGAAATGCTGGGAGATGCTGTTTCACAAAAAAATCATACCACCCAACATCTCGCTGCAGATCCTACAGTCACTACAGTGCTGATTAGAGGCAGAATAAACATTTACATTAAGTGACTCACAGGTGACACCAGATTCTAGTTGTTCTTTTTCTCTTTTCTTCTCCATCCGGACCAGACCTATAAGACGACTTCTCCCGGCCACAGCCCATTTCTGCCGTTTGTAACTCAGATGTCTTCAGCTTTTCACTTTTCAAACATTTTTGCACTTATAAACATAGATAAAGTTCTCATAGTGTCAGATACTGTGAACCTAAATATAATAGCACCATACACTGTACCTCTAATTATAATAGCACAATACACTGTCCCTGATTAGAATAGCACCATACACTGTGTCCCAGATTATAATAGCAGCATACACTGTACCTCTAATTAGAATAGCACCATACACTGTGTGCCCCACACACACACACACCGTGCCCCTGTAGATTGTGACACCCATAGAGCGCCCTGTAGATAGTGACCCCCCCCATAGAGCCCCTGTAGATAGTGCCCCACATACAGCCCTGCGTAGTGTCCCACATATAGCCACCCTGTAGATAGTGCCCTACATATAGCCCCCCTGTATATAGTGCTGCACATATAGTCCCCTCTGAAAATAGTGCCCCACATGTGGCTCCCCTTTAGATAGTGCTCCACATATAGCCCCCCTGTAGATAGTGCTCCACATATAGCCCACCACTATATACAGTGTCCAACATATAGCCCACCCCTGTAGATAGTGCCCTACATATATCCCCCCTATAAATAATGCTCCACATATAGCCCACCCCTGTATATAGTACCTCACATATAGCTCCCCTATAGTGCTCCATATATAGCCCACCCCTGTATATACCCCCCTGTAGATATAGCCGACCCCTCTAGATAGAGCCCCCACTTGTAGATAAAATCCTTTTTATTAGGATTAAAATACTAAAAACTTTACATACTCACCTTAATCCCGTTTCCACGCCGTCCTCCTGAGCAGGTCTGCAGGGGTTGAACATCGCAAGTGATGTCCCTCCTAAGGATGGGCCATTCATGTAAATTCCTGGAAAACACGTCTAATCATGGCAGGGGCATAGCTAGGGGGGGGGGACAGATGGGGCATGTGCCCCGGGCGCAACTAAGATGGAAGGTGGGGGGGCGTCAGGGCCGCACCGTCCCGTTGAGGCACTTAAGGCAATGAATGGCTGGGTACAGTCCGTGCCTGGCCATTCAACACCTTTCAACGACTCAAGCGGCGCGATTACTACTTTGCGCTGCTTGCGTCGTTGAAAGGCGCTGATTGACAGGGCAAGTCATTCTCCCCAGTCAATCAGCGCCTTTCAACTATGCAAGAATTCTGAGATATTCAAGTAGAATAGTCCAGTATAACAGAAGGACCGGAGTATAGAAGAGGAAAAAGACAAATTGCCCCATGACCTCCGCCATTTTGGGACCTCCACCCCCTAGACACTCCTCGAGCTGGGGACAATTATTTCAGTTCCCAAAACCTTGAACCAGCCTGTGACAACTGGCACCCTGGTAGATGCCGGATCTCTGTTCAGCCTTTGTGACTGCCCAGGTGCTACACATCCTGGGGACCTGCAGTACAGCTTGTGTCCCCCCCCCCCCTCCCACGTGCGAGTTCACCCTGCCATGGAGCTAGACGTTTATTCGCCCTGGTACCCTTCCGATCCTAGCAGGAGCGTAATGTCACAATACGACCTTACACATCATCTCAACACAATAAATAACGGTGGGTCAGGTGGGATTTTGCCTCTCCAATATTAAGCTGTGACCCCGATCCTCCTTATAACCCCCTTTACTCCATTCTCCAATCCAATCGCTTTCTCTCTCCAGGTGAGACAATAGCTTAACCCCCAGACTTCTTATTCAGATTTTATAGCACCTTTCCCTTCCTAGTTAGTGGGAGTTGGAGGAGGGGGTTGTGTGACTACCGCTGCAGATGGAGCCACTATATGCTATAACTAAGGATTTTATGGCACTGCTGTTTGTGCTCTACGTGGTTTTGCTATTTGGGCAATATATTAGTGTATAGCACTCCCGGTTGGAACTGTATTGTACGGTTATTCTAATTTTCTAAATTTCTCTCTGCCAAAAAAGGTGCAGGAGGATACAATGTTATTGCGGCTTTGACCTGGAGGCCCCAAGCTACTTTACCTTGACTGTTGGACACCAAAAACACTAAATCATTTTTTGGGGTGACTGGGACAATACACCACTGTGTCAAAAGGACTCAACACTTACCCGCTGGACCACAGCTCTATATTACAAAGTCAAAGGACAAGATATACCCACTGGCCCACCGGGATATTACATCACTGAACCTTAAGGACTGGACACACCCACTGGACCACCAGGACATTAAATCACTATGTCATATGGACTATACACATTCACTGGACCACCAGGACATTACATCACAAAGTCATAAGGACTAGGCACACCCACTGGATCACCAGTACATTACATCACTATGTCATAAGGACTGGACACACCCACTGGACCACCAGTACATTACATCACTATGTCATAAGGACTACACATCATCCACTGGACCACCAGGACATGACATCATTAAATCATAAAGAGTGGACACACCCACTGGGCCAACAGGACATTACATCACTAAGTCATAAGGACTAGACATCATCCACTGGACCACCAGGACATTACATCACTAAGTCATAAGGACTGGACAAACCCACTGGACCACCAGTACATTACATCACTGAATCATAAAGACTGGACACACCCACTGGACCAACAGGACATTACATCACTAAGTCATAAGGACTAGACACACCCACTGGACCACCAGTACATTACATCACTAAGTAATAAGGGTCAGCGCGCGCACCTGAGTTAAAGACCAAAATTAGCCCATGAGCACCCTGCACTATAAGAAGGGCTCTGCCCCTCCCTGCATTGCCTGAGCTTTGTTGTCGTTACCCTAGTTTGCCTTTGCAAATGGTCTCCTAAGTGTTCTCCAGTTCCCAGTGCCTCTGGCAGCCCGGATTTATATAAGGATCCGAGAACGATTCCAAGAGGCTCGCCGGGAGGGAGAACTCCCTAGCTCGGTTCCTACTTTGCAGCATCCTTGCTGTCCTCATCAGCTGTTCCTCCAAAGGAGTCTTTGAAGATGGACCATCTCAAGCTGTCTACCCTGGAGAGACATCGCAGACGCACTTCGGGACTCTGTATTGTGGCCTCGGAGGCCATCTTGTGCGTCTGTGCCCCCAAAAGCCACAGAGCCTAGGGTTGGTTGGAGAGACAACCCTGGGTGAAGAAGGTCTTTTTTCTAAATTGTCCAATCCCGTGACCATAATGTCTGGCGAAAAAACGCACCGGGTCGCTGGGGTCGCTGCTTATCTGGACTCTGGATCCATAGCTATCTTCATTCGGAGAGACCTGATGGATGTTCTCCAGTTGCCCAAAACCCCTCTGGAGAGGCCTTTGATGGTTGCATCTGTGAATGGACTACCTCTGCCAGACCCGGTTGTAGCTGTGACGAAGCCGCTGAGGCTCCAAGTGGGAGCCCTCCATTCCGTGCTCCTCTCGTTCTTTGTCCTGGCTAAGGCCGTCAACCCTGTGCTGCAGGGCCTGCCCTGGCTCCGACTACATGCCCCTGTCCTGGACTGGAATTCTGGAGAGGTTCTCCAGTGGGGTCCCGAGTGTCTCAATGACTGCCTGGTACAAGTTCATCCACCAGATCACGGTAAAAAATAGATATCCATTGCCATTGCCATTGATTTCTGAACTGTTTGATCACATATGGGGAACCAGACGAGAACCTCAATGCTCCTGCCCTCCTTAAGAAGTTTCTCTCTCGCTTTGGCCCCAAGAGGAGGGGGCGTAAGAGGGGGTCTACTGTCATGCCCATGGCCGCAGGCCGTCAGGCTCACTCACCTCCTGACAGCCGCAGCCATGGATCCGTGAGCGCTGGCCCCCATCTCCTCCTCAGGAGACGTCAGAGCTCACTTCCGCTTCTCTCGGCCGGGTCACGTAGGGTGCGCGGGCACGCTCATACCCGCTCTAAAAGGGCCAGCGCGCGCACCTGAGTTAAAGACCAAAATTAGCCCATGAGCACCCTGGACTATAAGAAGGGCTCTTTCCCTCCCTGCATTGCCTGAGCTTTATTGTCGTTACCCTAGTTTGTCTTTGCAAATGGTCTCCTAAGTTTTTTCCAGTTCCCAGTGTTTCCCGTTCCTGCTACCTGTAAACTGTATCATGTGCTATCCTGGTCAAGTGCCGTATTGAGTTTGATTCGTGTGTACCACACCTGTCCTGCTACACCACGCCTGGTGCCTGCCTTCTGCCTAGTCCAAACCCAGCCTGTCTTGCTACTGTCTGTGCTACCACAGGTACACCTATACGAACTATAGACTTTGACCTGTGTCCTGTTGGCCATCTGCCATACGGTAACAATAAGGACTACACACATCCACTGGACCACCAGGACATTACATCACTGAATCATAAAGACTGGACCCGCCATTCTACCCAGCCCCACCTCTTTGCTCAACTTCTCAACCACTATTAAAGGGAACTCATGAGCAGACTTTACGTTTCACAAAGAAAAGGGGACCTCATGCAGAGGGGGTGGGATACAAAAACTGACCTCAAACCCTAACTCCAGTAACTTCGCCTTTTCCCTATCCGGGTGCCTATCTAGATAAGGCAACATCTCTGCCAGCTTCACCGGCGTCTCCCCCATGCCCACCTGAACTGCCCCCTCTTCTTATTCCCTTCTTAAAGCAATGGGATGACCCATGGGACGCTCCTCCGCAAACTGAGCAGGAGTGCTTGAACTTGCAACCCGCCCCGGATTTACATTGTCCGTCATTAAACTGCCAGCATAAACCCGATTTGCTGCTTGCAGCCCCTCACCCTCGCTGTTGTCTATACTGGCCGGAACCGCCGGCCACGCATGGAAAGGTTTCCATGCCAAACCGCACCGGCGCCATGACTCTCAGTCATAGGCCAAGTATCTTTCTGATCCCACCCTATACTCGGGCGGACCGCCTTACGCTGTCTAATCTGCTCATCGTATCTGAGCCAAGTCATCCCTCCGTAAACCCTGTAAGCCTCCTATATGACATCTAAATAGCAGAAAAGCCCGGAGCAATTATCTGGTGCCTTCTCCCCGATAACACTTGTCAATATGGCAAATGCTTGTAACCAGTTAGGAAAGGTTTGGGGTATCAATCTCTACTTACACTTTTCCTCCTTGTCCTTCCTACTCTCCACCCTTTTTGGCTTGTCTAAATTAAACTTCTCTAAGGGCAAGAGTGAAAAATTTTGACGTACTCGTCTTTCCATATTTTTTCCTTAACTTCAGGTTTTAAATGCGCTCCCAGGGGGCCCTCGAAACAAATGTAAACCCCCCCCTTGCCTTATCGTCTAACCGCAGCCGATCGACCTCTCCATCCTTATCCGTCTGCACCGACACCCCGGACTCTCGAACTATAGCCCCTTGTCCCCCAGAGCGACAATCTCGCAACGCGAACAACAATTCCCGCACACTACCCAACAAATTACGGAAACCATTGTCGTCACTCTGACCCACACTACCCACAACAGATTCCCTAACTACCCCCCGCCCCCCGGGACACCGCACCCTGCCCCAGGGACCTAAAGATAGCGGGAATAGAGTAAGGAAATTAATAAAACTCCCCGGCCTGCACAGGAGCTGTGATCCCACTAGCCGGGGGAGCAGGATTATCCAGTCGACCTCCACGAAGCACATCATCATCACCAGGATCTTCCTCCGCCTCTGTACCACATCCAGAAGTCGAACCTGTAGAGCCGCTCCCGCCGGCCTCCGCCCAAGCTGGAAAAACGCCCGTTGTTGAAGCTCTCGCGGGCCGTCGACGTTCCACAGCCGAGCCAGCATGGTGTCGCCCACCGCCGTTGCCCCGAACGACCACCGTCTGTGGCCCTCGGGTGCTCCTGGCGCTTTCCTCACGAGAACAGGCAGGCCGCCCGACTGGACCATCACCAAGTCAGCCTTCCGCCGATCGGGGTAAAAATGGTGTCCCTGGGGCCTTAGGACATCCCCCGCCTCATGAGGACTGGGAAACGGGATTCCTGCCAGACCGGGGCCTACGCCCAGGATGAGAGGGCACCAGGCCCGGGCCTCCAGGGTCCCTGGAGGTGCTCCCAACTCTGCCCTGGACCCTGGGAGTAGCGTCAGGGCTTAATCTAGCTGGCGGCCTGGCCCTCCTGGACCACCGCGGATTCACAAACTGGGGATCGCGGTCCTGCCAACCCCCCACCACCTCCCCCTCCATGGCCTGCATGTCCTGTGCTCCATCTGCCGAGGGCGCGGCCGCACTAGACACCGCAGTTTCTTCCGACCTGACCAGCCAGCAGGGCCCTTAGCCACTCCGAGCCCCGCTCGTCCGCCACGTCCCGGAGCTGCTCCAGCAGCCTGGGAACATCCGCCATCGCTGAAAAGGAGGGGTGAGAAGCGTGAGAGCAGGAGCGAGCAGCAAGAACAACTGCTCCGTCTGCTGCTTCTGGTTAGACTGGCGCTCAAACCAGAGCATCGTCTAACCCAGCCTCCCGTCCCTCAGCTCTTCCTCTTCCTCTTCCCCTCGTCATGTGGCCTCACCCTATGCCTTGCGGCTCGGGTACGGCCGTTCTTTACATCACTGAATCATAAAGACTGGACATATCTACCATTTCCCTTCCTGCCTATGACGTCCTGTCCTGAACTGCAGTCGGTATGAGGAAGATTCCCTAGAAAGAATTAATGATGGTAAATTCCCTACGGTGACAGAGATTTCATTATTGTAAGACTTCAGACATGGAAAATGCTTGAATTATCTAGAAAGTTTTTTTTTTATTAAAATGTTTTACATTTACAACTAGGTTTTCCACATTATAAACGGTCAATGTATCTAAAATGTCTCTAGGGACAGTGTACTGCGGAGCTGGTGTATCTAAGCCTATCATATCTAATACTGTCTGCCGAGCTAGTGTATCTAAGCCTATAATGTGGTGTGATACTATCTGCTGAGCTAGTGTATCTAAGCCTATCATGTGGTGTGATACTATCTGCCAAGCTAGTGTATCTAAGCCTATCATGTGGTGTAATACTGTCTTCTGAGCTTTTGTCTCTAAGCCTATCATGTCTGGTACTGTCTACTGAGGAGCTGTGTCTAATCCTATCATGTGTAATACTGTCTGCTGAGCCGGTGTACCTAAGTATATCATGCGTGGTACTGTCTGGTGAGCCACTGTATCTAAGCCTATCATGTATCATATGGTCTGCTGAGCTGGTGTATCTAAGCCTATCATGTGTAATTCTTTTGCTAAGAAGCTGTATCTAATCCTATCATGTGTGATACTGCCTGCTGGTCCCTTTATCTAAGCCTATCATGTGTGATACAGTCTGCTGAGCCACTGTATCTAATCCTATCATGTGTGATACTCTCTGCTGAGCCATTGTATCTAATCCTATCATGTGTGATACTGTCTTCTGAGCCACTGTATCTAATCCTATCATGTGTGATACTGTCTGCTGAGCCACTGTATCTAATCCTATCAGGTGCGTCGCTAGCACCAGACCTCCGGGGCCCAAGCCCTGGATCTTTAGCCTGGTGCCCCGGATCCCCGGGCGACTGCGGCTACAGGGGTCACAGTGGTCGCAATTGCAACCGGGCAGCAGTCGTGATTGCGACCGGCCCGCGGCCCCCGCACCGCGTCTATAGAAACTTACTATAGTAACTAAGGCCTATGTCATAAAATACACGGGCCCCTGTTCCTATAGTAAGGACACAAATACTTACCCTCTTTCCCGAGTGCAGCGGAAGTCATGACGTCATGACGCTGGATGATGTCGGGACATCCGCTGCACCGAAGAGCTCGGTAAGCAGACAGTAACCTTATACAGTATAAGATTACGGTCTGCTGGGGTCCTGTATCTAAGCCTGCTGTAAAAGCATCTGCCAGGCACAGCTTTGGGGTTAACTCCCAGAACTAATCAGTCAGCACCTGAGAATACATCCCTGAGACTGACTCCTGCTTCCACCATTCAGGCTGGCAGGCTTAGGAGTGGGAGAGCCTATCGTAACCTGGCCAGACTCAGCTAGCTCCCGCCCTCGGTCTATTTAAGCCTGCCCTTCCTGTCCCTCGGTGCTTGTGATTCTTTCCTTGTGGTTTCCTGGCCCAGCTACAGCTCCTGCTATTTTTGATCCTGCTCCATACAGACCCTGGCTTACCGACTACTCTTCTGCTTTTCGTTTTGTACCTCGCACAATCCTGGCTTGACTCGGCTTGTTCACCACTCTGGTTGCTCACGGTGTTGCCGTGGGCAACTGCCCCTTTTCCTTGCTTGTGTTCCTTTGTATGTTTGTCGTGTTTGTCGTGCACTTACTGAGTGCAGGGACCGCCGCCCAGTTGTACCCCGTCGCCTAGGGCGGGTCGTTGCAAGTAGGCAGGGACAGAGTGGCGGGTAGATTAGGGCTCACTTGTCCGTCTCCCTACCCCCTGCCATTACATAATCACAAGCCCATACCTAGTCTACCCCTGATCCCTGACACCACTATGGATCCCCGTGAGACCCTGGCTCAGCAAATGCAGGGTCTCTCCCTACAGGTCCAGGCCCTGGCTCAGAGGGTCAACCAGCCTGATGCTACCCTGGTAGTTCCCCTCACCGCACCTCTTGAACCCCACCTCAAGTTGCCCGACCGGTTCTCAGGGGACCGGAGGGCTTTTCTCTCCTTTCGGGAGAGTTGTAGGCTTTACTTTCGTCTAAAGCCTCATTCCTCAGGTTCTGAGAGCCAGCGGGTGGGTATAATTATGTCTCGGCTACAGGAAGGGCCCCAAGAGTGGGCCTTATCCTTGGCTCCTGACGCCCCTGAACTTTCCTCCGTTGATTGTTTCTTTTCTGCTCTCGGACTTATTTATGACGAGACTGACAGGACTGCCTTTGCCGAGAGTCAGCTGGTGACCTTAAGTCAGGGTAAGAGACCTGTTGAGGAGTATTGCTCTGACTTTCGGAAGTGGTGCGTAGCTTCTCGGTGGAATGACCCTGCCTTAAGGTGCCAGTTTAGGTTGGGTCTGTCGAATGCCCTGAAAGACCTGCTAGTTAGCTATCCCTCTTCTGACTCCCTAGACCAGGTTATGGCTTTAGCGGTACGACTTGACCGACGTCTCAGGGAACGACAACGTGAACGTTTATGTGTTTTCTCCTCCGACTCCCCCATGATGCCTCCCGAAGCTCCGTTGCTTCGTTCCTCCGCGAAAGATTCAGAGATACCTATGCAACTCGGGGCCTCCGTGTCCCCCCAACAACGTAGAGAATTCCGCAGGAAGAATGGTCTCTGCTTCTACTGTGGGGACGACAAGCATCAAGTGAACAACTGTCCTAAGTGTAAGATTGCAGCCAGAGAACTTCCGCGTCTAAGTGATCATCGGGGAGGTCACTTGGGCGCACAGGTATTTCCCGTAAATAGGAAACGTACTAAGATCTTGCTTCCCTTTCAGGTCTCTTTTGGTGGTAGGTCTGCTTCCGGCAGTGCCTTCGTGGATTCAGGGTCCTCTACTAATATCATGTCTGTGGAATTTGCTATGTCCCTTGCTATGCCTCTGATTGATTTGCCTAAACCTGTCCCGGTAGTGGGTATCGACTCCACTCCTCTTGCTAATGGTTATTTTACGCAGCATACCCCTGTTTTTGAACTCCTGGTTGGCTCCATGCATTTGGAGCAATGCTCTGTACTGTTGATGCAGGGATTATCGTACGATTTGGTTCTAGGTCTTCCCTGGTTGCAGTTGCATAATCCCACGTTTGACTGGAATACTGGGGAGCTAACCAAATGGGGTAATGAATGTTGTACGTCATGTTTTTCTGTTAATTCTATTTCTCCCCCTAAGGAGGCGAATACGCTACCCGAGTTTGTTCAAGACTTCGCTGATGTTTTCTCTAGGGAGGCCTCCGAAGTGTTACCTCCTCATAGAGAATATGATTGCGCTATCGAATTGGTACCAGGAGCTAAGCTTCCTAAGGGTAGGATATTTAATCTTTCTTGACCCGAACGTGAAGCCATGAGAGAGTATATCCAGGAATGCCTGGCCAAGGGTTACATTCGTCCCTCTTCTTCTCCGGTAGGTGCTGGCTTCTTCTTCGTGGGGAAGAAGGATGGTGGTCTTAGGCCATGCATTGACTACCGTAGCCTGAATAAGGTCACGGTAAGGAACCAGTATCCCCTTCCTTTGATTCCTGATCTCTTTAATCAGGTTCAGGGGGCCCAATGGTTTTCTAAATTGGATCTACGGGGGGCGTATAACCTTATTCGCATCAAAGAGGGGGATGAGTGGAAGACTGCGTTTAACAAGCCCGAAGGCCATTTCGAATACCTCGTCATGCGCTTTGGGTTGTGTAATGCCCCTGCGGTCTTCCAGAATTTCATAAATGAGATTTTGAGAAATTACCTGGGGATTTTTCTGGTAGTGTACCTTGATGACATACTGGTGTTTTCCAAGGACTGGTCCTCCCACATTGAGCATGTCAGGAAGGTGATCCAGGTCCTTCGGGAAAACAAACTGTTTGCCAAAACCGAAAAATGTGTGTTTGGGGTACAGGAGATTCCATTTTTGGGTAAAATCCTCACTCCTCATGAATTCCGCATGAACCCCGCCAAGGTTCAGGCTGTGGCGGAATGGGTCCCACCGGCCTCCCTGAAGGCGTTAGTGTTTTTTGGGGTTCGCTAATTATTACAGGAGATTTATTGCTAACTTCTCGGTCATCGCTAAGCCCCTTACGGACCTCACTCGCAAAGGTGCTGATCTCCTCCACTGGCCTCCGGAGGCTGTCCAGGCTTTTGAGGTCCTTAAGAAGTGCTTTGTCTCGGCCCCGGTGCTGGTTCAGCCCAACCAAATGGAGCCATTTATCGTGGAAGTTGACGCATCTGAGGTGGGAGTGGGGGCTGTCTTGTCCCAGGGTACCAGGTCCCTCACCCATCTCCGCCCCTGTGCCTACTTCTCCAGGAAGTTTTCGCCAACTGAAAGTAACTATGATATTGGCAACCGCGAACTCTTAGCCATTAAATGGGCATTTGAAGAGTGGCGCCACTTCCTGGAGGGGGCTAGGCACCAGGTAACGGTCCTTACCGACCACAAGAATCTGGTTTTCCTAGAATCTGCCCGGAGGCTAAACCCGAGGCAAGCTCGATGGGCGTTATTTTTTACCAGATTCAATTTTTTGGTTACCTATCGGGCTGGGTCTAAAAATATTAAGGCTGATGCACTGTTGCGTAGCTTCATGGCCAGCCCTCCTTCGGAGGAAGATCCTGCTTGTATTTTGCCTCCAGGTATAATCATTTCCTCGATCGATTCTGATTTAGTCTCTGATATTGCTGCTGATCAAGGTGCAGCTCCCGGGAACCTTCCTGAGAACAAGCTGTTTGTTCCCCTGCAATTCCGGCTAAGGGTACTTAGGGAAAATCATGACTCTGCACTATCTGGCCATCCAGGCATCCTGGGTACCAAACACCTCATTACCAGAAATTATTGGTGGCCTGGGTTGCCTAAAGACGTTAAGGCCTACGTCGCCGCTTGTGAGGTTTGTGCTAAGTCCAAGACTCCCAGGTCCCGACCAGCGGGCTTACTGCGTTCGTTGCCCATTCCCCAGAGACCTTGGACACATATCTCTATGGATTTTATCACCAATTTGCCTCCATCCCAAGGCAAGTCGGTGGTGTGGGTGGTGGTGGACCGCTTCAGTAAGATGTGCCACTTTGTGCCCCTCAAGAAACTACCCAACGCCAAAACGTTGGCTACCTTGTTTGTCAAACACATCCTGCGTCTCCATGGGGTCCCTGTCAATATTGTTTCGGACAGAGGGGTACAATTTGTTTCATTGTTTTGGAGAGCCTTCTGTATGAAGTTGGGGATTGATCTGTCCTTCTCCTCTGCCTTCCATCCTGAAACCAATGGCCAAACGGAGAGGACTAATCAATCTCTAGAACAATACTTAAGGTGTTTTGTCTCTGACTGTCAATTTGATTGGGTCTCTTTCATTCCCCTCGCCGAATTTTCCCTTAATAACCGGGTCAGTAACTCGTCAGGGGTCTCTCCTTTTTTTTGTAATTTTGGGTTTAATCCATGGTTCTCCTCCGTTTCACCTGGTAGTTCCAACAATCCCGAGGTAGAGGTCGTTCATCGGGAACTGTGCACAGTCTGGGCCCAGGTTCAGAAAAACCTAGAGGTGTCCCAGAGCGTACAAAAAACTCAGGCTGATAAAAAACGTTCTGCTAACCCCCTGTTTATGGTCGGGGCTCTGGTGTGGTTGTCGTCTAGGAATTTGCGTCTCAAGGTTCCTTCCAAAAAGTTTGCTCCCCGGTTTATTGGGCCGTATAAGGTCATTGAGGTCCTCAATCCTGTCTCCTTCCGGCTGGAGTTACCCCCGTCTTTTCGGATACACGACGTGTTTCATGCCTCCCTCCTCAAACCCTGCTCCCCGTCCTTGGCTCCCTCGAGGAGACCTCCTGTTCCCGTCCTCACCCCTGAGGGGGTGGAATTCGAGGTGGCCAGGATTGCGGACAGCAAGATGGTCCAAGGCTCCCTCCAGTACCTGGTCCATTGGAGAGGATACGGGCCCGAGGAGAGGACTTGGGTACCCGCCCGGGATGTTCACGCTGGGGTATTGGTCAGGAGGTTTCACCTGCGTTTCCCCAGTAAGCCAGGTCCACTTAGAAAGGGTCCGGTGGCCCCTCATAAAAGGGGGGGTACTGTAAATGATCTGCCAGGCACAGCTACGGGGTTAACTCCCAGAACTAATCAGTCAGCACCTGAGAATACATCCCTGAGACTGACTCCTGCTTCCACCATTCAGGCTGGCAGGCTTAGGAGTGGGAGAGCCTATCGTAACCTGGCCAGACTCAGCTAGCTCCCGCCCTCGGTCTATTTAAGCCTGCCCTTCCTGTCCCTCGGTGCTTGTGATTCTTTCCTTGTGGTTTCCTGGCCCAGCTACAGCTCCTGCTATTTTTGATCCTGCTCCATACAGACCCTGGCTTACCGACTACTCTTCTGCTTTTCGTTTTGTACCTCGCACACTCCTGGCTTGACTCGGCTTGTTCACCACTCTGGTTGCTCACAGTGTTGCCGTGGGCAACTGCCCCTTTTCCTTGCTTGTGTTCCTTTGTATGTTTGTTGTGCACTTACTGAGTGCAGGGACCGCCGCCCAGTTGTACCCCGTCGCCTAGGGCGGGTCGTTGCAAGTAGGCAGGGACAGAGTGGCGGGTAGATTAGGGCTCACTTGTCCGTCTACCTACCCCCTGCCATTACACCTGCCTTGTGGTAAGCTTAGATACAGGGTCCAACAGACATCATCACACATGGGTTCTGTATCTAGGCCTACCACATGTGTTACTAATTGGTTTTTATGTGCGTGTTTTTTTACAGGTTCGGATGTTGGACTACGTCGGATTCGAGGATGGCTTTTTTTATTTTCAATAAAATGGTTAATGAGGGTTATGTGGGGGGTTTATTTCAACAAAATATATTTTTTCTATGTTTTTGTATTTTCTTTTAAAGTTCATTATTACCGCCTTAGGCCCCATGCACGCGACCGTAAAAGACCTCAGTTTTTGCGGACCGCAATCGCAAAAACTGACCCATTCACTTCTATTGAACGCGGACACCTTTCCGTATCGCTACGGATGGGTGTCCGTGCCGTAAAAATGTTCAGAAAATTATGGATCATGTCCTATCTTTTCCATTTTGCTTTGTATGGGAGCACAGCCCGAAAATGCGGGTGGCAGTCGGCGGCCGGCCGTGCCCGTGATAACGGGCACGGCCGTGTGCATGGGGCCTTAGGTATTTTTCATCAGTAATTACGGATCCATTCATTTCTATTGGCCACGGACACCTTTCAGTATTTTTACTGATGGGTGTCCGACTACTGATGTGCATCTGTAAACCGCCCGTATTTACGGAAGCATTGCTAGGCAACATGGTGATGACATCATTTGCAACCTCCCTCTTTTTGTACGGATCTGTATATACGGATGGAATACGGATGCCTACAGATCCGTATTATGGACAGTATTTCGGGATAAATGAAAATACTGTCATGTGCATGGGGCCTTAGTAATGGCTGCTCACTGATTGACAGCATCCATTACTAAGGCCCCATGCACACGACCGTGCCCGCAATCACGGCCGCCGACTGCCACCCGCATTTTCAGGCTGTGCTCCCATACAAAATATGGGAGCACGGCCCGCAAAATGCAAAAGAACGGACATGTTCCATAATTTTCGGAACATTTCTGCGGCACGGACACCCATCCGTAGCGCTATGGAAAGGTGTCCGCGTTCAATGGAAGTGAATGGGTCCATTTTTGCGGACCGCAATTGCGGTCTGCAAAAACTGAAGTTTTTTACGGTCGTGTGCATGGGGCCATAGGCAGTACTCAATGTTAGCCGATGCAGAGGCTAACACTAACCCCCATTATTACCCCGGTACCCACCGCCACCAGGGGTACCAGCAAGAGCTGGGTACGATCCAGTACCCGACCATCTGTAGTGCAGGCTAGGCACCGGGTCGGCCGCAGGCTGGCATTATTAGGCTGGGAAAGGCCAGAAACAGTGCTGCTGCTGTGTTGTATCTGGCTGGTTATGAAAAATGGAGGTGGGACCGCACGTCATTTTTTTTTTATTAAATGGAATAAATGTCGTCTCAATGTAGAAAATGGTGTTTTTCTGCAGGGAGGGCGGGTGTCATGCAGCAGGAAGAGCGGGTGTCATGTTGCAAGGAAGGCGGGTGTCATGCTGCAGGGAGGGCGGGTGTCATGCTGCAGGGAGGACGGGTGTCATGCTGCAGGGAGGGCGGGTGTCATGCTGCAGGGAGGGCGGGTGTCACGTTGCAGGGAGGGCGGGTGTCACGCTACAGGGAGGGCGGGTGTTATGTTGCAGGGAGGGCGGGTGTCACGCTACAGGGAGGGCGGGTGTCATGCTGCAGGGAGGGCAGGTGTCACGCTGCAGGAAGGGCGAGGGTCATGCTGCAGGGAGGGCGGGTGTCATGCTGCAAGGAAGGCGGGTGTCACGCTACAGGGAGGGCGGGTGTCATGCTGCAGGGAGGGCAGGTGTCATGTTGCAGGGAGTGCGGGTGTCACGCTGCAAGTAAGGCGGGTGTCACGCTACAGGGAGGGCGGGTATCATGCTGCAGGGAGGGCGGGTGTCATGCTGCAGGTAGGGCGGGTGTCATGCTGCAAGGAAGGCGGGTGTCACGCTACAGGGAGGGCGGGTGTCATGCTGCAGGGAGGGCAGGTGTCACGCTGCAGGAAGGGCGGGTGTCATGCTGCAGGGAGGGCGGGTGTCATGCAGCAGGAAGAGCAGGTGTCATGTTGCAAGGAAGGCGGGTGTCATGCTGCAGGGAGGGCGGGTGTCATGCTGCAGGATGGGCGGGTGTCATGCTGCAGGGAGGGCGGGTGTCACGCTACAGGGAGGGCGGGTGTCATGTTGCAGGGAGTGCGGGTGTCACGCAGCAAGGAAGGCGGGTGTCACGCTACAGGGAGGGCGGGTGTCATGCTGCAGGGAGGGCAGGTGTCATGTTGCAGGGAGTGCGGGTGTCACGCAGCAAGGAAGGCGGGTGTCACGCTACAGGGAGGGCGGGTGTCATGCTGCAGGGAGGGCGGGTGTCATGCTGCAGGGAGGGCGGGTGTCATGCTGCAGGGAGGGCGGGTGTCATGCTGCAGGGAGGGCGGGTGTCATGCTGCAATGAAGGCGGGTGTCACGCTGCAGGAAGGGCGAGTGTCATGCTGCAAGGAGGGCGGGTGTCATGCTGCAAGGAAGGCGGGTGTCACGCTACAGGGAGGGCGGGTGTCATGCTGCAGGGAGGGCAGGTGTCATGCTGCAGGGAGGGCGGGTGTCATGCTGCAATGAAGGCGGGTGTCACGCTGCAGGAAGGGCGAGTGTCATGCTGCAAGGAGGGCGGGTGTCATGCTGCAAGGAAGGCGGGTGTCACGCTACAGGGAGGGCGGGTGTCATGCTGCAGGGAGGGCAGGTGTCACACTGCAGGAAGGGCGAGTGTCACGCTGCAGGGAGAGCGGGTGTCATGCAGCAGGAAGAGCTGGTGTCATGTTGCAAGGAAGGCGGGTGTCATGCTGCAGGGAGGGCGGGTGTCATGCTGCTGGATGGGCGGGTGTCATGCTGCAGGGAGGGCGGGTGTCATGCTGCAGGGAGGGCGGGCGTCACGCTGCAAGGAAGGCGGGTGTCATGCTGCAGGAAGGGTGGGTGTCATGCTGCAAGGAAGGTGGGTGTCACGCTACAGGGAGGGCGGGTGTCATGCTGCAGGGAGGGCAGGTGTCATGTTGCAGGGAGTGCGGGTGTCACGCTGCAAGGAAGGCGGGTGTCACGCTACAGGGAGGGCGGGTGTCATGCTGCAGGGAGGGCAGGTGTCATGCTGCAGGGAGGGCGGGTGTCATGCTGCAAGGAAGGCGGGTGTCACGCTGCAGGAAGGGCGGGTGTCATGCTGCAGGAAAGGCGGGTGTCATGCTGCAGGGAGTGCGGGGGTCATGCTGCAGGGAGGACAGGGGTCATGCTGCAGGGAGGGTGGGTGACCCGAGACATTGCTGTTCAGGAGAAAACCACATTATTCCTAGTGCTCAGGCAATATCTCAGCAGCAGCAGATTCACAATTTAACACCTTCATAACAGAGTTTCATAAATCCGCTGTACAATATTATACTGTATGCCTGGTGTCTAAATAAAGATTAAGGTGTATTTATCTTATATATATATATATTGCATGAATCAGTAGTACATGTGAATAGGTGGAACTTTCTAATATATCTTATTAAATGTTCAGAAACCTCTTCAGTCTCCCAAAAATCCCTCTGGAGTTATACAGTAAATACTGGTGTAATGACGGGGTAGGGAGACAGACAGGTGAGCCCTAATCTACCCGCCACTCAGTCCCTGCCTACTTGCATGGCCCGTCCTAGGCGACGGCGTACAACTGGGCGACAGTCCCTACGCTCAATATGTGCACGACAGACAAACAGACAAGGGTACACAGAAGCTAAGGGAAATGGGGTAGTTGCCCACGGCAACACCGTGAGCAACAAGAGTAGTGAACGAGCCGAGTCAAACCAGAAGTGTACAAGGTACCAAACGCAGAGCAGGAGAGTAGTCAGTAAAGCAGGTTCAATATGAAGAAGAGGACAATAGTACAAGCAGCAGCAGCAGCAGAGCCAGGAAACAGGCAGAATCACAGGCAAAGGAGGATCAGGAAATGAAGGTATAAATAGACAGAGGGCGGGAGCTAGCTCCGTCTGGCCAGGCTGTGATAGGCTCTCCCATTTCTCAGCCTCCCAGCCCGAGTGGTAGATGATCGAGTCACTCTATCAGACTTAGGAGCAGGTGCAGACTGATTAACCACGAGCGTCGACACAGAAGCTGTGTCTGGCAGATCCTTTACTGTACCCCCCTTTTATGAGGGGCCACTGGACGCTTTCTAGGTGGACCTGGCTTATTCGGGAACCGAAGATGGAACCTCCTGACCAATACCCCAGCGTGAACATCCCGGGCGGGTACCCAAGTCCTCTCCTCAGGCACGTATCCTCTCCAATGGACCAGGTACTGGAGGGAGCCTTGGACCATCCTGCTGTCCACAATCTTGGCCACCTCGAATTCTACCCCCTCAGGGATGAGAACAGGGACCGGAGGTTTCCTCGAGGGTAGCCAAAGATGGGGAGCAACGTTTCAGGAGGGAGGCATGAAACACGTCGTGTATTCGAAAAGACGGGGGTAACTCCAGTCGGAGGGAGACAGGGTTAAGGACTTCAATGACCTTGTACGGCCCTATTTCCCGGGGAGCAAATTTCTTGGACGGGACTTTAAGGCGCAAATTTTTTGAAGACAGTCACACCAGATCCCCGACCACAAACAAGGGGTTAGCAGAACATCTTCTATCTGCCTAAGTCTTTTGTATGCTCTGGGACACCTCTAGGTTCTTCTGAACCTGGGCCCAGACTGTGCACAGTTCCCGATGAACGACATCTACCTCGGGATTGTTGGAACCACCAGGTGAAACGGAGGAGAACCGTGGATTAAACCCAAAATTACAGAAAAAGGGGGAGACCCCTGATGAGTTACTGACCCGGTTATTAAGGGAAAATTCGGCGAGGGAAATTAAGGAGACCCAATCATAGTGACAGTCAGAGATAAAACACCTTAAATATTGTTCTAGAGACTGATTAGTCCTCTCGGTTTGGCCATTAGTTTCAGGATGGAAAGCCGAGGAGAAGGACAGATCAATCTCCAACTTTTTACAGAAAGCTCTCCAAAACAATGAAACAAATTGTACCCCTCTGTCAGAAACTATATTGACAGGAACCCCATGGAGACGCAGGATGTGTTTGACAAACAAGGTAGCTAACGTCTTAGCATTGGGTAGTTTCTTGAGGGGCACAAAGTGGCACATCTTACTGAAGCGGTCTACTACAACCCACACCACCGACTTGCCTTGAGATGGAGGCAGATCGGTGATAAAATTAATGGAGATATGGGTCCAAGGTCTCTGGGGAATGGGCAAAGAACATACTAAGCCCGCTGGTCAGGACCTGGGAGTCTTGGACCTAGCACAAATTTCACAAGCGGTGACGTAGGCCTTAACGTCTTTAGGCAACCCAGGCCACCAATAGTTTCTGGAAATGAGGTGCTTGGTACCCAGGATGCCTGGATGACCACATAGTGCAGAGTCATGATTTTCCCTGAGTACCCTTAGCCGGAATTGCAGGGGAACAAACAGCTTGTTCTCAGGAAGGTTCCCGGGAGCTGAACCTTGATCAATTTCGGAGACTAAGTCAGAATCAACAGAGGAAATTATTATACCTGGGGGCAAAACACAAGCAGGATCTTCCTCCGAAGGAGGGCTAGCCATGAAACTACGCGACAGTGCATCAGCTTTAATATTTTTAGACCCAGCCCTATAGGTGACCAAAAAGTTGAATCTAGTAAAAAAACAACGCCCATCGAGCATGTCTCGGGTTTAGCCTCCGGGCAGATTCTAGGAAAACCAGATTCTTGTGGTCGGTAAGGACCGTTACCTAGTGCCTAGCCCCCTCCAAGAAGTGGCGCCACTCTTCAAATGCCCATTTAATGGCTAAGAGTTCGCGGTTGCCAATGTCATAGTTACTCTCAGTGGGCGAGAACTTCCTGGAGAAGTAGGCACAGGGACGGAGATGGGTGAGGGACCTGGTGCCCTGGGACAAGACAGCACCCACTCCCACCTTGGAGGCGTCAACCTCCACGATGAATGGCTCCATTTGGTTAGGCTGAATCAGCACTGGGGCCGAGATAAAGCACTTCTTAAGGATCTCAAAAGCCTGGACCGCCTCCGGAGGCCAGTGGAGGAGATCAGTACCCTTGCGAGTAAGATCCGTAAGAGGCTTAGCGATGACCGAGAAGTTAGCAATAAATCTCCTGTAATAATTAGCAAACCCCAGGAAGCACTGTAACGCCTTCAGGGAGGCAGGTTGGACCCATTCAGCCACAGCCTGAACCTTGGCAGGGTCCATGCGGAATTCATGAGGAGTGAGGATTTGACCCAAAAATTGTATCTCCTGCACCCCAAACACACATTTTTCGGTTTTAGCAAACAGTTTGTTTTCCCGAAGGAACTGGAGCACCTTCCTGACATGCTCAATGTGGGAGGACGAGTCCTTGGAAAACACAAGTATGTCATCAAGGTACACTACAAGAAATACCCCCAGGTAGTATCTTAAAATCTCATTTATGAAATTCTGGAAGACCGCGGGAGCATTACACAACCCAAAGGGCATGACGAGGTATTCGAAATGACCTTCAGGCGTGTTAAATGCAGTCTTCCACTCATCCCCCTCTCTGAAGCGGATAAGGTTATAAGCCCCCCGTAGATCAAACTTAGAGAACCATTGGGCCCCCTCAACCTGATTGAAGAGATGAGGAATCAAAGGAAGGGGAAACTGGTTCCTTACAGTGACCTTATTCAAGTTTCGGTAATCGATGCACGGCCTAAGACCACCACCCTTCTTCCCTACGAAGAAGAAGCCAGCACCTACCGGAGAAGTAGAGGGGCGAATGTAACCCTTGGCCAGGCATTCCTGGATATACACTCTCATGGCTTCACGTTCGGGACAAGAGAGATTAAATATCCTACCCTTAGGGAGTTTAGCTCCTGGTACCAAATCGATAGCGCAATCGTATTCTCTATGAGGAGGTAACACTTCGGAGGCCTTTTTAGAAAAAACATCAGCGAAGTCCTGAATAAACTCAGGTAGAGTGTTCACCTCCTCAGGGAGAGAAATAAAATTAACAGAAAAACATGACGTCATGCATTCATTACCCCATTTGGTAAGATCCCCAGTATTCCAGTTAAACGTGGGATTATGCATCTGCAACCAGGGAAGGCCTAAAACCAAATCGGACGATAATCAATGCATCACCAGTACAGAGCACTGCTCCAAATGCATGGAGCCAACAAGGAGTTCAAAAACAGGGGTATGCTGTGTAAAATAACCATTAGCAAGTGGAGTGGAGTCGATACCCACTACCGGGACAGGTTTAGGCAAATCAATCAATGGCATAGCTAGAGACATAGCAAATTCCACAGACATAATATTAGCAGAAGAGCCTGAATCCACGAAGGCACTGCCGGTAGCAGACCTACCCTCAAAAGAGACCTGAAAGGGAAGCAAGATCTTATTAGGTTTCATAATACTTGTGCGCCCAAGTGACCTCCCCGATGCTCACTTAGGCGCGGAAGTTCTTCCGGCTGCTTATTCTTATGCCTAGGACAGTTGTTCACTTGATGCTTGTCATCCCCACAGTAGAAGCAGAGACCATTCTTCCTGCGGAGCTCTCTACGTTGTTGGGGAGACGCGGAGGCACCGAGTTGCATTGGTTCATCCGAGTTTTCCGTGGAAGAACGAAGCAACGGAACCTCGGGAGCCATCATGGGGGAGCCAGAGGTGAAAGCACAAAAATGTTCAAGACATCATTCCCTGAGACGTTGGTCAAGACGTACCGCTAAAGCCATAACCTGATCTAGAGAGTCAGAAGAGGGATAGCTAACTAGCAGGTCTTTCAGGGCATTCGACAGACCCAATCTAAACTGGCACCTCAAGGCAGGGTCATTCCACCGAGAAGCTACACACCACTTCCTAAAGTCAGAACAATACTCCTCAACAGGTCTCTTACCCTGACGTAAGGTCACCAGCTGACTCTTGGCAAAGGCAGTCTTGTCAGTCTCGTCATACATGAGCCCGAGAGCAGAATAAAAAAGATCAACAGAGGAAAGTTCAGGGGCGTCAGGAGCCAAGGAGAAGGCCCATTCTTGGGGCCCGTCCTGGAGCCGGGACATAATTATACCCACTCGCTGGCTTTCAGAACCTGAGGAGTGGGGCCTTAGATGGAAATAGAGCCTACAACTCTCCCGAAAGGAGAAAAAAGTCTTCCGGTCCCCTGAGAACTGGTCAGGCAACTTGAGGTGGGGTTCAAGAGGTGAGGTGGGGGGCACTACCAGCGTAGCAACATGCTGGTTGTCCCTCTGAGCCAGGGTTTGGACCTGTAGGGAGAGGCCCTGATTTGCTGAGCCAGGGTCTCAAGGGGGTCCATAGTTGTGTCAGGGACCAGGGTTGAAAAGGTATATGTGCCTGTTATTATGTA
This sequence comes from Rhinoderma darwinii, assembly GCF_050947455.1. Lineage (NCBI taxonomy): Eukaryota > Metazoa > Chordata > Amphibia > Anura > Rhinodermatidae > Rhinoderma > Rhinoderma darwinii. The sequence continues at coordinate 18,442,679 of NC_134690.1, read as the reverse complement.
ATGACGGGGTAGGGAGACAGACAGGTGAGCCCCAATCTACCCGCCAATAGTACAAGCAGCAGCAGAGCCAGGAAACAGGCAGAATCACAGGCAAAGGAGGAGCAGGAAATGAAGGTATAAATAGAAAGATGGCGGGAGCTAGCTCCGTCTGGCCAGGCTGTGATAGGCTCTCCCACTTCTCAGCCTCCCAGCCCGAGTGGTAGATGATCGAGTCACTCTATCAGACTTAGGAGCGAGCGTCGACACAGAAGCTGTGTCTGGCAGATCCTTTACAACTGGACAGAGAGCAGGGGAGAGGAGGGGGATGCAGCTGCATTATCTCTTATGTAGTGTCTCTGTGAGACTTATGTTATGAGAGGGGAGGAGGAGCAGCCGGATGGAGATATGATTGGCTTAGAGGCAACGACACAGCTCTGACATCACCAGGACCAGCCCACTCACCCAGCACAGTTATAGAGCGAAAACTAACAATTATCGAAACCAACGGAAGGGGAAAAAAAGACCTAAAATCTGCAGATTTCTGGCTGCTCATTAAGTACGATTTTATGTTTGCGATTACAATTCCTATTTAACCCCTTCCTGACTGCCCACTGTCTTTTGATGGCAGATGATGCAGGTCCTGAGTCTACAGCTACGTCTTTTGGTGTCACTGTAGAAAAGGCTTATGAGCGTGTACTGTTCCTAAAGCAGCCTCCTGAATACAGCTGGGATCGGAGGAAACTCTAACCCCAGCTTTTTAACCCTTTGATTGCTGCAGTCTGTCACTCCCAAGGGCGTCACTAGCACCGGATCTCCAGGGCCCAAGCCCTGGATCCTTGGCACAGTGCCCCGGATCCCCGGGCGACTGCCGCTGCAGGGGTGGCAGCGGTCACAATTGGTAGCACATAAAAAAGCAAAACAATTATTATTCTTACCTTTCCTGGGTCCAGCGCTGGAACCGCAACGTCATCGAGCTGGGCCCTATATCTAATCCTATCATGTCTGATACTGTCTGCTGAGCCACTGTATCTAATCCTATCATGTGTGATACTTTCTGCTGAGCCACTGTATCTAATCCCATCCATAGCTATATGGTTGCAGTGCTACAGATATGCTATCTCTATATATATATATATATATATATATATAAACACACACACACACACACACATTTCGGTTTGGGGGGCGGGGGGGGTGAACATATGTTAGTACAAGGATACTTACTGCTGGGGCCCTGTATTTAAGTATCATGTATAATACGGTCTGCTGGGCTATGTATCTAAGCCTATCATGTGTGATACTGTCTGCTGGGGCATATATCTAAGCCTGTCATGCGTGATACTGTCTGCTGGGGCCATGTATCTAAGCCTATCATGTGTGATACTGTCTGCTGGGCCCTGTATCTAACGCTATCATGTGTGATACTGTCTGCTGGGACATGTATCTAAGGCTATCATGTGTGATACTGTCTGCTGGGGCATGTATCTAATCCTATCATGTGTGATACTGTCTGCTGGGCCATGTATCTAAGCCTATCATGTGTGATACTGTCTGCTGGGGCATGTATCTAATCCTATCATGTGTGATACTGTCCGCTCCGTCTGCTGCCGCTGGTCCAAGTGCACAAGTCCGGAAGCCGCGACCGGAAGTAGTAATCTTACTGTCCGGCCGCGACTTCCGGTCCACAGGAAAATGGCGCCGGACGGCGCACATTTCAAATTGAACTGTGTGGGAGCGGCGCATGCGCAGTTCCCACACAGACGGCGTACACAGAAGTGGATGGGACGGGACCCGTTCGCAGTCCCTATGGGACTGTGGCTGCCGTATTCCATGTCTGTATGTGTCGTTAATCGACACATACAGAAATGGAACAAAAAATGGCAGCCCCCTTAGGGAAGAAAAAGTGTAAAAATAAGAAAAAGTAAAACACAAACACACAAATAAATATAAACGTTTTTAATAAAGCACTAACATCTTTAACATATTAAAAAAAAAATTGTGATGCACTGTTCCTTTAATATTTTCATCATGGGGGAGATCATTGCACCCAGAGGATTTACAGCTTGTTTAGGATTCTGTTGCCAAATTCTCCCTTATTTGGGATGGGATTTATTGCTGAGTATATCCATTACTGGCCCGGTCAGGACAACCATTTATATGAACTGCTGGACAGAGTGGAATAATTATGGAGATTCCTACATGTGATTATCCTGTCGGTTGTCATTAGCCCCTATTACATAACATTCCCACATCACCCCGAGGACAGGATCCAAATCTACCAAAATCTGCATTTCCTGTTCTTAATAAACAAGATATAAGACGCAGACTACAGAGTATCCCATAAAGATGGAAGAGATATCTATGGAACAGGAATGTCCATGATCAGCGGAAGATTGCACAGTGTATGAAAATCTGATGTCAACATCACTATATATTGTAACATTTACAGGGGTATTATAAGGTATACAGCAAATCCAGTCAGCAATGAAGAATTTCTAGAATTTCCAGGTTACATTCTAGTCAGCAGATGTAACATAGAAGTTATAACAATGTCCATAGTATTATAGTTGTTACATTCTAGTATACAGGAGGCAGTATTATAGTAGTTATATTCTTGTATATAGGGAGCAGTATTATAGTAGTTATATTCTTGTATATAGGGGGCAGTATTATAGTAGCTATATTCTTGTATATAGGGGGCAGTATTATAGTAGTTATATTCTTGTATATAGGAGCAGTATTATAGTAGTTATATTCTTGTATATAGGGGCAGTATTATAGTAGATATATTCTTGTATATAGGAGCAGTATTATAGTAGTTATATTCTTGTATATAGGGGTAGTATTATAGTAGTTATATTCTTGTATATAGGGGAAGTATTATAGTAGTTATATTCTTGTATATAGGGGCAGTATTATGGTAGTTATATTCTTGTATATAGGTGCAGTATTATAGTAGTTATATTCTTGTATATAGGGGTAGTATTATAGTAGTTATATTCTTGTATATAGGGGAAGTATTATAGTCGTTATATTCTTGTATATAGGGGCAGTATTATAGTAGTTATATTCTTGTATATAGGGGTAGTATTATAGTAGTTATATTCTTGTATATAGGGGCAGTATTATAGTAGTTATATTCTTGTATATAGGAGCAGTATTATAGTAGTTATATTCTTGTATATAGGGGGCAGTATTACAGTAGTTATATTCTTGTATATAGGGGGCAGTATTATAGTAGTTATATTCTTGTATATTGGGGCAGTATTATAGTAGTTATATTCTTGTATATAGGAGCAGTATTATAGTAGTTATACTCTTGTATATAGGGGCAGTATTATAGTAGTTATATTCTTGTATATAGTGGGCAGTATTATAGTAATATTTTGTATATAGGGGCAGTATTATAGTAGTTATATTCTTGTATATAGGGGGCAGTATTATAGTAGTTATATTCTTGTAAATAGGGGCAGTATTATAGTATTTATATTCTTGTATATAGGAGGTAGTATTATAGTATTATATTCTTGTATATAGGGGGCAGTATTATAGTAGTTATATTCTTGTATATAGGTGCAGTATTATAGTAGTTATATTCTTGTATATAGGGGTAGTATTATAGTAGTTATATTCTTGTATATAGGGGAAGTATTATAGTCGTTATATTCTTGTATATAGGGGCAGTATTATAGTAGTTATATTCTTGTATATAGGGGCAGTGTTATAGTAGTTATATTCTTGTATATAGGGGCAGTATTATAGTAGTTATATTCTTGTATATAGGGGTAGTATTATAGTAGTTATATTCTTGTATATAGGGGTAGTATTATAGTAGTTATATTCTTGTATATAGGGGAAGTATTATAGTAGTTATATTCTTGTATATAGGGGCAGTATTATGGTAGTTATATTCTTGTATATAGGTGCAGTATTATAGTAGTTATATTCTTGTATATAGGGGTAGTATTATAGTAGTTATATTCTTGTATATAGGGGAAGTATTATAGTCGTTATATTCTTGTATATAGGGGCAGTATTATAGTAGTTATATTCTTGTATATAGGGGTAGTATTATAGTAGTTATATTCTTGTATATAGGGGCAGTATTAAAGTAGTTATATTCTTGTATATAGGAGCAGTATTATAGTAGTTATATTCTTGTATATAGGGGGCAGTATTACAGTAGTTATATTCTTGTATATAGGGGGCAGTATTATAGTAGTTATATTCTTGTATATTGGGGCAGTATTATAGTAGTTATATTCTTGTATATAGGAGCAGTATTATAGTAGTTATATTCTTGTATATAGGGGCAGTATTATAGTAGTTATATTCTTGTATATAGGAGCAGTATTATAGTAGTTATATTCTTGTATATAGTGGGCAGTATTATAGTAATATTTTGTATATAGGGGCAGTATTATAGTAGTTATATTCTTGTATATAGGGGGCAGTATTATAGTAGTTATATTCTTGTAAATAGGGGCAGTATTATAGTAGTTATATTCTTGTATATAGGAGGTAGTATTATAGTATTATATTCTTGTATATAGGGGGCAGTATTATAGTAGTTATATTCTTGTATATAGGAGCAGGATTATAGTAGTTATATTCTTGTATATAGGGGCAGTATTATAGTAGTTATATTCTTATATATAGGAGGCAGTATTATAGTAGTTATATTCCTGTATATAGGGGCAGTATTATAGTAGTTATATTCTTGTATATAGGAGGTAGTATTATATTCTTGTATATAGGGGGCAGTATTATAGTAGTTATATTCTTGTATATAGGAGCAGGATTATAGTAGTTATATTCTTGTATATAGGGGGCAGTATTATAGTAGTTATATTTTGTATATAGGGGCAGTATTATAGTAGTTATATTCTTGTATATAGGGGGCAGTATTATAGTAGTTATATTCTTGTAAATAGGGGCAGTATTATAGTAGTTATATTCTTGTATATAGGAGGTAGTATTATAGTATTATATTCTTGTATATAGGGGGCAGTATTATAGTAGTTATATTCTTGTATATAGGAACAGGATTATAGTAGTTATATTCTTGTATATAGGGGCAGTATTATAGTAGTTATATTCTTGTATATAGGAGCAGTATTATAGTAGTTATATTCTTGTAAATAGGAGCAGTATTATAGTAGTGATATTCTTGTATATAGCGGCAGTATTATAGTAGTGATATTGTTGTATATAGGGGCAGTATTATAGTAGTTATATTCTTGTAAATAGGAGCGGTATTATAGTAGTTATATTGTTGTATATAGGGGCAGTATTATAGTAGTTATATTCTATATAGGAGTCAGTATTATAGTAGTTATATTCTTGTATATATGGACAGTATTATAGTAGTTATATTCTTGTATATAAGGGCAGTATTATAGTAGTTATATTCTTGTATATAGGGGGCAGTATTATAGTAGTTATATTCTTGTACATAGGAGCAGTATTATAGTAGTTATATTCTTGTATATAGAGGCAGTATTATAGTAGTTATATTCCTGTATATAGGGGGCAGTATTATAGTAATTATATTCTTGTATATAGGGACAGTATTATAGTAGTTATATTCTTGTATATAGGAGCAGTATTATAGTAGTTATATTGTTGTATATAGGGGCAGTATTATAGTAGTTATATTCTTGTGTATAGGAGGAGTGTTATAGTAGTTATATTCTTGTATATAGGGAGCAGTATTATAGTAGTTATATTCTTGTATATTTTGGGGCAGTATTATAGTAGTTATATTCTTGTATATAGCAACAGTATTATAGTAGTTATATTCTTGTATAGAGCAACAGTATTATAGTAGTTATATTTTTGTATATAGGGGCAGTATTAGGGCACGGCCAGACGTGGCGGAATTCCTCCGCAACTGTCCGCATCAATGCCGCACAGAATCTGCGTTGCAGATTCTGCTGCGGATCTGCACAAAATGTGCAGTAAATTGATGCGGACTAGCTGCTGCGGACTGCGGGAAAAGTACTTCCCTTCTCCCTATCAGTGCAGGATAGAGAGAAGGGACAGCACTTTCCCGAGTGAAAGTAAACGATTTTCATACTTACCGGCCGTTGTCTTGGTGACGCGTCCCTCTTTCGGCATCCAGCCCGACCTCCCTGGATGACGCGCCAGTCCATGTGACCGCTGCAGCCTGTGCTTGGCCTGTGATTGGCTGCAGCCGTCACTTAGAGTGAAACGTCATCCTGGGAGGCCGGACTGGAGACAGACGCAGGGAGTTCTCGGTAAGTATGAACTTATCTATTTTTTTACAGATACATGTATATTGAGATCGGTAGTCACTGTCCCGGGTGCAGAAACAGTTACTGCCGATCGCTTAACTCTTTCAGCACCCTGGACAGTGACTATTTACAGACGTCTCCTAGCAACGCTCCCGTCATTACGGGAGCCCCATTGACTTCCTCAGTCTGGCTGTAGACCTAGAAATACATAGGTCCAGCCAGAATGAAGAAATGTCATGGTAGTAAAACGAATACGCTCCGCAGCACACATAAGATCTGCGGACTTCATTGCGGAATTTTGACTCTCCATTGAAGTCAATGGAGAAATTCCGCCATGAGTCCGCCACTGCTCCGCAACAGACAGAGCATGCTGCGGACACCAAATTCCGCTCCGCAGCCTATGCTCCGCAGCGGAATTTTACGCCTAGTCTAAACGAACACTGCTAAATTAAAGTGTAAGTCAATGGACAAACGGCACCGCTGCGGATTAACGCTGCGGAGTGTCCGCAGCGGAATTTCAGTGAAATTCCGCCACGTGTGAACCCGCCCTTATAGTAGTTATATTTTATATAGGAGTCAGTATTATAGTAGTTATATTCTTGTATATAGGAGGCAGTATTGTAGTAGTTATAGTCTTGTAAATAGGAGCGGTATTATAGTAGTGATATTGTTGTATATAGGGGCAGTATTATAGTAGTTATATTCTTGTATATAGGGGGCAGTATTATAGTAGTTATATTCTTGTATATAGCAGCAGTATTATAGTAGTTATATTCTTGTATATAGGGGGCAGTATTATAGTAGTTATATTCTTGTATATAGCAACAGTATTATACTAGTTATATTCTTGCATACAGCAACAGTATTATAGTAGTTATATTCTTGTATATAGGGGCAGTATTATAGTAGTTATATTCTTGTATATAGGGGGTAGTATTATAGTAGATATATTCTTGTATATAGGGGGCAGTATTATAGTAGTTATATTCTTGTGCATAGAGGCCAGTATTATAGTACTTATATTCTTTATATAGGGGGTAGTATTATAGTAGTTATATTCTTGTATATGGGGGCAGTATTATAGTAGTTATATTCTTGTATATAGGGAGCAGTATTATAGTATTTATATTCTTGTATATAGGGGCAGTATTATAGTAGTTATATTCTTGTATATAGGAGCAGTATTATAGTAGTTATATTCTTGTGTATATATAGTGAGTAGTATTATAGTAGTTATATTCTTGTATATAGGGGGCAGTATTATAGTAGTTATATTCTTGTATAGAGCAACAGTATTATAGTAGTTATATTCTTGGATATAGAGGCAGTATTATAGTAGTTATATTCTTGTATATAGGGGCAGTATTATAGTAGTTATGTTTTTGTACATAGGGGGCAGTAGTATAGTAATTATATTCTTGTATATAGGAGCAGTATTATAGTAGTTATATTCTTGTATATAGGGGGCAGTATTATAGTAGTTATATTCTTGTATATAGGAGCAGTATTATAGTAGTTATATTCTTGGATATAGGAGCAGTATTATAGTAGTTATATTCTTGTATATAGGAGCAGTATTATAGTAGTTATATTCTTGTATACAGGGGGCAGTATTATAGTAGTTATATTCTTGTATATAGAGGCAGTATTATAGTAGTTATATTCTTGTATATAGAGGCAGTATTATAGTAGTTATATTCTTGTATATAGGGGCAGTATTATAGTAGTTATATTCTTGTATATAGGGGGCAGTATTATAGTAGTTATATTCTTGTATATAGGGGGAAGTATTATAGTAGTTATATTCTTGTATATAGGAGCAGTATTATAGTAGTTATATTCTTGTATATACGAGTCGATTTTTATTAGTAAAAAACAAACAAATATAACATTCCATCAAAATTTCCAAAGCAAATGATCATTTAACAGAACTCATACATGACGATGAAAAATAAACTAGAAAATAACTTTAACTTAACAAGAGTCCATTGCTGTTAAAAAGGAAGGAGGGAGAAAAAGCAACAACAAGTTTGCATTATACAGAGAACTAGCATTATTCCATATATACATTCCTCCATAATGCGGTGTTTTTCTCATTTTTCCTAATTTCTAGGGATTTGATCCACCTTAGTTCTGACATGATCAGGTTCACGGCTGACATATGGTGAAATGGCTCGTTATAGATGGACATTCTGGTTCTTGTATGCCACTGGTAATATTTGACTACATTAATTATCAGATACAAAGTCCCCCGGTCAATGTTATTTACATTAGCTGGTACTCCATAAATAATTTCTGGGTATTTTAGAGACTGCAGTCTTGGGATTTTTAACTTGCAGGATATTTCTTGCCATATATTTTGTCCTCCCCAGCACTCAGTTATAAAATGCTCCATTGTCTCCTCCTGTTGACAACCCAAAGGACATTTCCGATCTGACACACTCAAATATTTTAGATTCCCTTTAACATAAAGTTTTCCATGCAGTTACAGCCATGTAATGTCAAAAAGTTTACCCGGGAGTCTCGCTCCATTGAGAAACCTCAGACTCTCCTGTAAGGTTGCAGTTGTGCAATCTTTAAGTGCCGGCTGTAAAGAAAAGAAAGTCCTACATACGGTGAAATATAGATCTCTCCTGGTCTTACTCTCAATATAGGACTTGTCTATTCCCCATCTCCTCAGACATCTAAAGACCATAATCCAGATACTGGGGAAGGAAGTCTCGTGTCAATCGCCCCCTTTTAAGACTGCCGCCCCGTATCCAAGACTCCACAAAAAGGCAATATCCAATCCCTGATACTGTTTACCCACAGGGCACTGTTATTTACGTTTAGGTTGCCAAAATTTGTTTTAAGAAACAAGGAGTCAAAGAAAACCCTTGGATTCAACATACCCAACCCACCCTCTCTCCTCTGTAGGTAAGTAATCCCTCTTTTTACTGGGTTCAACCTGTTCCCCCAAAAAAGTTGGAAGAACAGGCTAAAGAGCCCAGCGCAGAAAGATTCTGGCAAAGGAAAAATGACAGAAACATACAAGAAGACGGGGACCAGGTAAGTCTTCAACATTTTAACCCTCTCACTATAGGTCAGCCTCCAGTTTCTACCTCGCTGAACCTTTGCATTTCCGGCTTCCAATTTCTGCTCCCAATTTAGTTTGGCATTATCATCCCTCCCAAATTTAATTCCCAGAATCTTAATATCGGTGGAGGCTTTCGCAAATTGTGGCAGATCAAAGTCTGGATCACTGTGTAAAACCCAGAAAGCTTCACTCTTCTCAAGGTTGACCAGAGACCCAGAGGCCTCAGAGTAGCTTCTGTTGGCTGCAGACAACATCTGCACCTCACTAGGCTCAGATATCACTACCGTCACATCATCCGCGTAGGCGACAACACTCATGGGCGAGCAACGCGGGATCGGTATGCCTCGAAAATCACACTGCTGCAGTAACCGCAGAAATGGGTCTATGGCAAAAACATACAGAAGTGGACTCAACGGGCAACCCTGCCTCAGCCCTGCCTCAACCCCGAAAGTGTCGCCCTGCCAACCATTGGACAAAGGAAAGCTCTCTGCCTCACAATACAAAGTTTTCAGCCAATCAATAAATTGTCCCGGAACACCGTACTTTAACAAAGTGGCCCATAGATAATCCTGATCTACTCTGTCGAAGGCTTTAGCCTGGTCTAGAGCAACAACATATCTCCCACACCCAAGAGCTTTACATCTCTCAAACATTTCCCTGATGGAGATAACGGCCCCAGAGATGTTCCGCCCTTTTACTGTGCCGAACTGGGAGCCTGCCAACAGTGCTGGGGACAGACAGACCAATCTAGAAAACAGAATTTTTGCCAAAATCTTTCTGTCAACATTCAAGAGGGCAATTGGCCTCCAGTTCTTGATCTCACCAGGGTCTTTACCCTTAGACAGCAAAATCAACGAAGACACTCTCATGGAGGAAGGCATCAGGTGGTTTTCTAGGCAGCTTTTGTACACATTCACCAGAATTGGTGCTAAAAGGTCTTTAAATTTCTTATAAAATTCGGCTGTTATACCGTCCGGACCTGGTGCCTTCTTTTGATGCAAGTTGTTGATGGCCTTAATAACTTCCTCCACTGTCAATTCTGCTGTCAAGGGTGAAAAATCCACATTAGCAGTAACAGGGCTTGGAGTTGCCCTCAAAAATGTAGTCATTTTCTCTTTAACCAATATCTTTTTCTGAAACAAGACAGAATAGTAGGATTTCACCACACCCAGAATGCCCTCCTGAGATTCCTGAAGAACACCCTGGGAATCCACTAAAACCTGTGACCACTCTGTTTTTTACTTGGTCTTGGCAACTTTCAAATGGATCAGGCGTCCCTAAACACCCATAATCCCTCTCCAGAAGCAGGGACGTGTATCTACTATACTGATACTGCCTGATCTCAGATTTCAGCCGATCGATCTTTGCTCTGTCACCCTTATGCTCTGAATAAAGTGACTCTAGTTCTATACGCAGCTTCAGATACTGGCTGTACTTACTCCTGCCTCTATTAATGGACAGTCTCTTTAAGAGCGATGCAATGTCCTTCTTGACATCCTCCCACCAGTCAGCAGCACCATGATAAAAATCTACTCTCTCCAATTGACTTTGCAAAAGGGAGACAACGCAACCCTGCACATGACTATCGTCCAAGAGACTAGAATTAAGTTTCCATAGCCCCCTACCAATATCTGGCCGTTTAGTGGCTCCTAAGCAGAAACACAGCGCCATATGGTCTGAATAAGGGACCACTTTTTCACTCATCCCAGTAACCATCTCTGTAGCGTTGACAAAAGCCAAATCGATCCTACTGTTCCTGTCAGCACAACAATATGTGAATTTTGGCTTCCTACCACCCTGTGTGAAGACATCACTCAAGCCTGCCTGTAAGATCATTTTATTTAGGACATTCGAGTCCCTGGTCACTGCTCTGCCAGAGGATCTGTCACCTGATGTCCTCGTGACATTGAAATCCCCAGCGATCACCACAGGAACAGAGGTAAAGACATATGGTTTCACATCATTAAAAAGCTGGACCCTGTCGGTCACTGTCTGTGGGCCATAGATATTAATGAGTCGGAGCCTTCTACCGTGGATTGTAACTTCTAGAACCAGACACCGTCCCATACACACCTCCGTTAACCTATGTACAGTCACATCATTGGTGTTAAACAGTATAGCGACCCCGGCATAAGGCTCCACAGCCAGTGACCAGAAAGAAGGACCGGACCTCCACTCTCTCTCCGCCTCACGTATAAGACCAATTGTGGTTGAACGAGTCTCTTGCAAGAAGATGACATCTGCATCCAGATATCGGAGATGATCATAGACCGTAAACCTCGTCTTCCTCACTTTAATACTGTTCACATTGCTGGAAGCAACTTTTAAGGAAAACCCGGCCATCAGAGCACAACGCAAAAAGAAAAGCAAATAAATGACCCCCATCATAATGACAAAGAATTGGGGTCACTCTGCCGACCACCTGTTTCCATATCTAACGGTCCTGGGGTTTCTATAGTGCAAGGTTTCTTTTTTATTGGGGGATGGTCCCCTGCGTCTTCTTCGTATTCACCATCTATTTTTAATAACTCTCGTTCAAAATCCCCATCTGACTCTGACAGGACACTGAATCTATTAGATACGACCATTACTTCTGCTATGTTCCCTTTCTTCCTGGCTCTTACCTCCACTCCCTCCGGCTTACGAGAGGACGTGTCTTTTTTCCTCCTTTTATTCTGCATACCCCTCCTTTCCTCAGATGGTAATGCAGAAGAAGAGGCTCCCGATGGCTGGTCCCGAGGGACAACTTCCATGGTCTCCTGTGTACTGTCCGACTGCTGATGTTCAGGACCTGGATGACCTGACTCCTGCTGGACCTCCTGTCTGGTCATTATTGACCCTGACTTTAGAGCCTCCTCCTCTACAGCATCCGTCTCAGTCATAAACTCCTCAACAGGAATCTGTTTACAGATATTGTGCCACGCGTCAGGACAGTCCCTGTGCGGGTGACCTACCCTCCCACACTGTTTACATCGGACATTCTGACAGTTGGCACTTAGATGGCCAACTTCACCACACAGGTTACACTTTACCACGGTGCAGATGTTTGCCAGGTGACCGGTCTTACCACACTTGAAGCACTTTCTGGGTTGACCAGGATAAAAGCAAACACCCTTTTCTCCCAATAAAGAAGGAATTGGGTAAATGTAAAGTCACGTTGTTATGCTGGCACAGTTTTACCAGAACCCTCCACCCTCCAGTCCAGATACCATCAGCGTCTCTGTTCTTGGTCAGGTCAGACACCAGGTCACAATGCCGCCTCAGCCAGACCACAATATCCTGGGGAGGAACAGCTTCATTCCAAAAGATGATGTTGACACCAATGGTATCTGGCTTGGACACTGGAATAAAACTAAATTTATCCCAACCGGTTTTGTCCATGAACTTGGAAAAATGTGCCCAGATTCTATCCAAGCCAGGCGTAAGCTTAAAGCGGACATCGTAGCCCTGTCTGTCTGGTAGATTTATTACTGCCAAGATATTTGCTGCCACAAAACCCATCTGGTGACACAGAAGTTCTCGGACCACAAACCTCCTATCTGGAAGGTCCTCCTTGGCGCCCTTGTGCTTGAACCTCACCACATTCCTCCTTTTAAAGGCCTGGCCTGTATAGCTAGCGCCAGAGGTAAAAGATGGAGCACCGCGGCTCCAGGCATTTCTGTGAGGAGGCTGGCGGGTCTCACTGTCCTGACTTATAGGGCGAGTGTCTGCTCTAGAGGGGTCTGTCACACCTTGTGTACTTACAATTAAAGGGGGGAAATCAAGCACATTATTCTGAACATCTTCTGACCCATCAACCTCTATGTCATCATCCGATAAACCTACATCATACACAAGCCGTGCGTTCCCTCCAACCACCAACCCTTCAGGTACATTCCCACTCCCCCCAGTCTGTGCCCCAGCAGTACAGCTCTGCTGTTTCAGCGCATCATCCTGACACATGGATGAACGTCCACTGTCCTGCTGAGCATCCTGGGACTTGTGGTGCCTGTGCTGGTATCCGACTTCCATGCCCCTGTTCAGACACAGCTGCAGATTTTTGCTGTTTTTCTTTCTCCTCTTTCTGTGCTCCGCTTCTAGAAATGAGAACCTTGCAGGTTGCAGCACTAGTCTGGTCCCTGGCCGGGGATCGTCTGGGAAAATATCTGACCCCGAGTCCGCGTCAGAGAATCTGAACTCTGGATCAAGGTTCTGTCTGTCGGTCATAGTAGAAAACCGTTCCTTGTTTTTATAGGACTCTGCGAGTGGCCCCATCCTCTCCAGGACACCGTCCATCTCCCCCACCACTTGTGCGAGTTGCATCCCGAGTGAGTAAAGCTGAGCAGCATATACGGCTTCATCCTTAGGATTGGCGTTCTTCAGGTTATATACACAGTCAATTTGTATTTGCAGCATTTGTTTTTGGCTCTGTAACTCTCCCATCCTCTTCACCAGAGCAGGGATTTCCTCCGCCAGTTGCAGCTCGGGCGCACGCTCTGTCTCTTTAGACTGTGGGCTTTGCTGGTGCAGGGTCTCAGGCTGTCTGAATGCCGCTGACCCCTCCAGATTAGCCATCCCAGCGCCTCTGGTCTCACCCCCTGCTGGATCACACTCTCCAAGGCTTGTAACAGTTGTAGAAACACCTTGAGTATTCCTTGCAGGTTTTGCCTCCACAGACTTTTCAATGTTTTTACTGCTGCTAGACCTTGTGCGGCCTGAGCACGCCACGCTGGCCACCCATTCACTCTGCTGCAATGTCAGTCTCTCCAGGGATGTTCTCCGCTGTCTGGATGCTGGAGGGGTGAGCTGCACCCCAGGTGCCTGTAATGTGCTCTGCCCCCCCAGTGCTTCACTCTCACAAGTACTTCTTACTGCTGCAACATTAGCTTTACTCACTTTACATTCTCCATCTTCCTTCCTTGTGCTGCTGGTGCTTCCATTCTGAGTGTTCCACTGCTCAACATTCACTTTGGGACTTGCATCCACAAGAGCCTGGGAGTTTTCTCCCAGTAGAGGCCTGGAAGTCTGGGCCTTGCGTGGGGAGAGTCCCAGCCCGGGGTGGCCCCGCCCTGGGCTATCTCCAGACATGAGGAGAGCTACAGACACACAACCTCACAGCAAGGAGGCAGTATTATAGTAGTTATATTCTTGTATATAGGGGCAGTATTATAGTAGTTATATTCTTGTATATAGGAGCAGTATTATAGTAGTTATATTCTTGTATATAGGGAGCAGTATTATAGTAGTTATATTCTTGTATATAGGAGCAGTATTATAGTAGTTATATTCTTGTATATAGGGGCAGTATTATAGTAGTTATATTCTTGTATATAGGGGGCAGTATTATAGTAGTTATATTCTTGTATATAGGAGGCAGTATTATAGTAGTTATATTCTTGTATATAGGGGCAGTATTATAGTAGTTATATTCTTGTATATAGGGGCAGTAATATAGTAGTTATATTCTTATATATAGGGAGCAGTAATATAGTAGTTATATTCTTGTATATAGGGGCAGTATTATAGTAGTTATATTCTTGTATATATAGGGGCAGTATTATAGTAGTTATATTCTTGTATATAGGAGCAGTATTATAGTATATATATTCTTGTATATAGGGGGCAGTATTATAGTAGTTATATTCTTGTATATAGGAGCAGTATTATAGTAGTTATATTCTTGTATATAGGAGCAGTATTATAGTAGTTATATTCTTGTATATAGGGGCAGTATTATAGTAGTTATATTCTTGTATATAGGGGGCAGTATTATAGTAATTATATTCTTTTACATAAGGGGGTAGTATTATAGTAGTTATATTCTTGTATATAGGAGCAGTATTATAGTAGTTATATTTTTGTATATAGGGGCAGCATTATAGTAGTTATATTCTTGTATATAGGGGGCAGTATTATATTAGTTATATTCTTGTATATAGGGGGCAGTATTATAGTAGTTATATTCTTATACATAGGGGGCAGTATTATAGTAGTTATATTCTTGTGCATAGAGGCAGTATTATAGTAGTTATATTCTTGTATATAGGGGGTAGTATTATAGTAGTTATATTCTTGTATATGGGGGTAGTATTATAGTAGTTATATTCTTGTATATAGGGGGTAGTATTATAGTAGTTATATTCTTGTATATAGGAGCAGTATTATAGTAGTTATATTCTTGTATACGGGAGCAGTATTATAGTAGTTTTGTTCTTGTACATAGGAGGCAGTATTATAGTAGTTATATTCTTGTACATAGGGGGCAGTATTATAGTAGTTATATTCTTATACATAGGAGCAGTATTTTAGTAGTTATATTCTTGTATATAGGGGGAAGTATTATAGTAGTTATATACTTGTACATAGGAGGCAGTCTTATAGTAGTTATATTCTTGTATATAGGGGCAGTATTATAGTAGTTATATTCTTGTACATAGGGGGCAGTATTATAGTAGTTACATTTTTGTATATAGGGGGCAGTATTACAGTATTTATAATCTTGTGTATAGGGGGCAGTATTATAGTAGTTATATTCTTGTATATAGGGAGCAGTATTATAGTAGTTATATTCTTGTACATAGGGGGTAGTATTATAGTAGTTATATTCTTTTATATAGGAGGCAGTATTATAGTAGTTATATTCATGTATACAGGGAGCAGTATTATAGTAGTTATATTCTTGTATATAGGGGCAGTATTATAGTAGTTATATTCTTGTATATATGAGGCAGTATTATAGTAGTTATATTCTTGTATATAGGAGCAGTATTATAGTAGTTATATTCTTGTATATAAGGGGCAGTATTATAGTAGGAATATTCTTGTATATAGGAGCAGTATTATAGTAGTTATATTCTTGTATATAGGGGCAGTGTAAAGGATCTGCCAGGCACTGCGGGGTTAACTCCCAGAACTAATCAGTCAGCACCTGAGAATACATCCCTGAGACTGACTCCTGCTTCCACCATTCAGGCTGGCAGGCTTAGGAGTGGGAGAGCCTATCGTAACCTGGCCAGACTCAGCTAGCTCCCGCCCTCGGTCTATTTAAGCCTGCACTTCCTGTCCCTCGGTGCTTGTTATTGCTTTTGTTTCCTTCCTTGTGGTTCCTGGCCCAGCTACAGCTCCTGCTATTTTTGATCCTGCTCCATACCGACCCTGGCTTACCGACTACTCTTCTGCTTTTCGTTTTGTACCTCGCACACTCCTGGCTTGACTCGGCTCGTTCACCACTCTGGTTGCTCACGGTGTTGCCGTGGGCAACGGCCCCTTTTCCTTGCTTGTGTTCCTTGTATGTTTGTCGTGCACTTACTGAGCGCAGGGACCGCCGCCCAGTTGTACCCCGTCGCCTAGGGCGGGTCGTTGCAAGTAGGCAGGGACAGAGTGGCGGGTAGATTAGGGCTCACTTGTCCGTCTCCCTACCCCCTGCCGTTACAGGCAGTATTATAGTAGTTATATTCTTGTATATAGGGGCAGTATTATAGTAGTTATATTCTTGTATATAGGGGGCAGTATTATAGTAGATATATTCTTGTATATAGGGGCAGTATTATAGTAGTTATATTCTTGTACATAGGAGCAGTATTATAGTAGTTATATTCTTGTATATATGAAGCAGTATTATTATAGTAATATTCTTGTACATAGGGGTTGTTTTTAGTTTAGAATAATGAATAATAAATTATTCAACACAGGCCTAAACAGGAATTTAAAGATCATATAATAGAGAATCCCTATGTCCTGCACCTTCCCCTCAGGCCCTGCACTAAGCAATATGCAGAGTATTAATTTTGTCCAGTATGTTCCTTTAAGGATAACATGTAGTATACTGAGTACATAAGATGTTGAGGAATTCTGATACCATATAAAGGACAGGTTCTTCAACCGCTGCCAGGTGCATGTTCCTACAGTACTGAATCAAGTGCTAGTTAAGCCTTAGTGTTAGTGTAAGTATAAATGGCCTTTTCTTTGTAGTCCTAAAGTAAATAGATATTTCCTATTGGCAGTAAAAGGATTAAACAACTCAAAAACATAAGTAGTTTCAGTTCTCACTTGTATTCCCTGACATTATGTGACCTCCGCACTTTACAAACAAAGAGATAAAAGCAGGTAATAGATCAGAGGAGTCCATAACTCACTGATACAGGTGCACAGGAGGGGGGAGCAGAGCGGTGGAAGACTTCATGCACGCTCATCTGTCCAGTCCACAGCCGCACTAGTCACCTAAATACAAGAGCAAGAAAAAACAGGTATGGTGATCGCGCTATGGCACTACTAGTAGGAGAGGCAGCACTCGTCAATGGAAGGATAAAGGCTTTATTCACCTGGTGCAGGGCCGACCTTATGTTGGATGGTGTCCTGTGAGGTAGTCTCTGTTTGTGCCCCCCCCCACAAATATGGTGTACTGCCATACAGTGTACAAATACCCATAATATACAGTTCCTAATTATTAGTGTCCTGCAGTATGTTCCTCAAATACTAATTTGATACAATTGCCTAAATAACAAGGCTATATACAGGACCACCACCACCATACACATATAATTCTGTACAGTGCCTTAGTGCCACACAATGCCTAAGTAAATACTACCATACAGTGCTCAAATAATACCACCATATAGTGACCAAATAATACCGCCATACAGTGCTCAAATAATACTACCATACAGTGCTCAAATAATATCATTATACAGTGCTCAAATAATATCACCATACAATGCTCAAATAATATCACCATACAGTGCTCAAATAATACCACCACACAGTGTTCAAATAATATCGTCATACAGTGCTCAAATAATACCACCATACAGTGTTCAAATAATATCATTTATACAGTGCTCAAATAATATCATTATACAGTGCTCAAATAATACCACATACAGTGTTCAAATAATATCATTATACAGTGCTCAAATAATATCATTATACAGTGCTCAAATAATACCACCATACAGTGTTCAAATAATATCATTTATACAGTGCTCAAATAATATCGTTATACAGTGCTCAAATAATACCACCATACAGTGTTCAAATAATATCATCATACAGTGCTCAAATAATACCACCATACAGTGTTCAAATAATATCATTTATACAGTGCTCAAATAATATCATTATACAGTGCTCAAATAATACCACCATACAGTGTTCAAATAATACCTCCATATAGTGCTCAAATAATACCTCCATACAGTTCTCAAATACCATCATACAGTGCTCAAATAATACCACCATACCATGCTCAAATAATATCATTATACAGTGCACAAATAATACCACAATACAATGTTCAAATAATACTGACATACAGTGCTCAAATAATACCACCATACAGTGCTCAAATAATATCATTATACAGTGCTCAAATAATACCGCCATACAGTGCTCAAATATTACCATCATACAGTGCTCAAATAATATCATTATACAGTGCTCAAATAATACCATCATACAGTGCTCAAATAATACCACCATACAGTGCTCAAATAATACCACCATACATTGGCCAAGTAATACCATTATATAGTGACGAAATAATAATACCACCATACAATGCTCAAATAATACTACTATACAGTGCTCAAAACCATACAATGCTCAGAAAATACTACTATACAGTGCTCAAATAATACCGCCATACAGTGCTCAAATACTGCCATACAGTGGTCAAATAATACCACCATACAGTGCTCAAATAATACCATTATATAGTCACAAATAATACCACCATACAGTGCTCAAATAATAGCACCATACAGTCCTCAAATAATACTGACACAGTGCTCAAATAATATAATTAAACAGTGGTCAAATAATACCACCATACAGTGCTCAAATAATACCACCATACTTTGACAAGTAATACCATTATATAGTGACCAAATAATAATACCACCATACAATGCTCAAATAATATCATTATACAGTGCTCAAATAATACTGCCATACAGTGCTAAAATACTACCACCATACAGTGCTCAAATAATACCACCATACAGAGCTCAAATAATACCACCATACAGTGCTCAAATAAAACCAACATACAGTGCTCAAATAATACCACCATACATTGACCAAGTAATACCATTATATAGTGACCAAATAATAATACCACCATACAATGCTCAAATAATACTACTATACAGTGTTTAAAACCATACAATGCTCAGAAAATACTAGCATACAGTGCTCAAATAATACCATCATACAGTGCTCAAATACTGCCATACAGTGCTAATATAATACCACTATGCAGTGCTGAAATAATACCATTATATAGTGACCAAATATAACCATCATACACTGCTGAAATAATACCGTTATACAGTGCTCAAATAATACCACCATACAGTATTCAAATAATACCATTATATAGTGACAAAATAATATCACCATACAGTGCTCACATAATACTACCATACATTGACCAAATAACAGCTCCATACATACCAAATTCTAATAACAGTGCTATATAATATCTGAATAATACTGATATACAATTAATTATGATATGTGGTGGTCACTTGCCTCAGGTGCAAGGCTATCTTTGGTGCACAGGTTCCATACCCCTAAAGCCGGTCCTGACCTGCTGTAGGATTTTTGCCCATATCGGCTGCTCAAGAGGGCTATAGAGGGGATCCTAAATGGGCGACCCCTCTATGACAACCATGTGCCCTAATGTTTTTTTTTACAAAGCCAATATGGTTGAACTGTCTTACAGCTGGCGAATAGTCCTTTGCTCTCCTGCTTGTAGATTTTCTTGGGGTGTTGGATGACCCGTTGGGACGCTACAGGAAGGAGTATGGATCTGAGGGCTTCTATCAGCTCTGACTTCAGGACGGACAACCATGCGTCAAAGAACGATGAAATTGTAGTTCTACATTCTGAATACTTTATTTGGACAACCATACAATGCGTTTCTATGCTGGACCAGCGTCTTTTCCAGGCAGAGTTGTCATTTACACTGAGCTCCCTGCCCCACTATAGAGGGAACTGTGCAGCTATGAAATCAGAGGCGCACTGTCCTGTCTCCTGCTCTGCACTGATGCCCATCATCGGAGACTCTACCATAACCGCTTCATTGCCCTAGACCACCAGAGATATAACCATTAACCCCGTCACTGCCCTAGACCACCAGTAAATGTATAATTTAGACCTTAATTGTTCTAGAACACCAGGGATTCAACCATTAACCCCTGTGTAATGCTCGTCCTGGGTGGTGTGAGGCCAATGTGCCAAGTAGTTACACACGACCACAGCAACAGAAACACAACACTTTTCAGCAAAAAAAGCGAAAGGCACCATTCTTGAAGTTGGCACAGCTTGGCTCAAGCAGGTAATGATAGATGGCTCACCCGCCAGTAGGATGGAGTCTTGGGCACTCCACGCTGATACTGGGGTACGTCCTATTTAAATTACAGCTCACAGCACATCTTGCTGTCTCACTATGGGCATAGCACGAACACTAAATCCTGTTTGGTGGGAATTTCCACCTTATAAATTTGAAGCACTGCCCCCAGCATAAGTATGCAGCATGGCCACGCTGGTAACGTCCTCAGTGCTGTTATAGTGCGGCAATCCCCCTAAGATGGTGGTCAGGCTGGGGTTCAATCCGTGAGCTATGACCAGAGTGAGGGAGCAGCTGTGAGAGATGCATTCGAGTCAGGGCCATGACCAGGAGTGGGTCCGGAGCATTACCGGCAGGTGACGGTCAAATACCTCGACGTGATTGTGTGGCTGACAGTTAGAAGCCAGGCAGGAGCCTTCCCGTGTGAGATGGCATGGTGGACGGGCAGCAGCCTCCCCGTGTGAGATGGCATTGTGGACGGGCAGGAGTCTCCCCGTGTGAGATGGCATGGTGGACGCGCAGGAGCCTCCCTGTGTGAGATGGCGTGGTGGACGGGCAGTAGTCTCCCCGTGTGAGACAGCGTGGTGGACGGGCAGGAGTCTCCCCGTGTGAGATGGCGTGGTGGACGGGCAGGAGGTTCATCGTGTGAGATGACGTGGTGGACGGGCAGGAGTCTCCCCGTGTGAGATGGCGTGGTGGACGGGCAGGAGTCTCGCCGTGTGAGATGACGTGGTGGACGGGCAGGAGTCTCCCTGTGTGAAATGGCGTAGTGGACGGGCAGGAGGTTCAACGTGTGAGATGACGTGGTGGACGGGCAGGAGTCTCCCCGTGTGAGATGGCGTGGTGGACGGGCAGGAGTCTCGTCGTGTGAGATGAGTGGTGGACGGGCAGGAGTCTCCCCGTGTGAGATGGTGTGGTGAACGGGCAGGAGGTTCATCGTGTGAGATGACGTGGTGGACGGGCAGGAGTCTCCCCGTGTGAGATGGCGTGGTGGACGGGCAGGAGTCTCCCCGTGTGAGATGGCGTGGTGGACGGGCAGGAGTCTCCCCGTGTGAGATGGCGTGGTGGACGGGCAGGAGTCTCCCCGTGTGAGATGGCGTGTTGGACGGGCAGGAGTCTCCCCGTGTGAGATGGCGTGGTGGACGGACAGGAGTCTCCCTGTGTGAAATGGCGTAGTGGACGGGCAGGAGGTTCATCGTGTGAGATGACGTGGTGGACGGGCAGGAGTCTCCCCGTGTGAGATGGCGTGGTGGATGGGCAGGAGTCTCGCCGTGTGAGATGACGTGGTGGACGGGCAGGAGTCTCCCTGTGTGAAATGGCGTAGTGGACGGGCAGGAGGTTCATCGTGTGAGATGGCGTGGTGAATGGGCAGGAGTCTCTCCGTGTGAGATGGCGTGGTGGACGGGCAGGAGTCTCCCCGTGTGAGATGGCGTGGTGGACGGGCAGGAATCTCCCCGTGTGAGATGGCGTGGTGGACGGGCAGGAGTCTCGCCGTGTGAGATGACGTGGTGGACGGGCAGGAGTCTCCCTGTGTGAAATGGCGTAGTGGACGGGCAGGAGGTTCATCGTGAGAGATGACGTGGTGGACGGGCTGGAGTCTCCCCGTGTGAGATGGCTTTGTGGACGGGCAGGAGTCTCCCTGTGTGAAATGGCGTAGTGGACGGGCAGGAGGTTCATCGTGTGAGATGACGTGGTGGACGGGCAGGAGTCTCCCCGTGTGAGATGGCGTGGTGGACGGGCAGGAGTCTCGCCGTGTGAGATGACGTGGTGGACGGGCAGGAGTCTCCCTGTGTGAAATGGCGTAGTGGACGGGCAGGAGGTTCATCGTGTGAGATGGCGTTTTGGAAGGGCAGGAGTCTCCCCGTGTGAGATGGCGTGGTGGACGGGCAGGAGTCTCCCCGTGTGAGATGGCCTGGTGGACGGGCAGAAGTCTCCCCGTGTGAGATGGCCTGGTGGACGGGCAGGAGTCTCCCCGTGTGAGATGGTGTGGTGAACGGGCAGGAGGTTCATCGTGTGAGATGACGTGGTGGACGGGCAGGAGTCTCCCCGTGTGAGATGGCGTGGTGGACGGGCAGGAGTCTCCCCGTGTGAGATGGCGTGGTGGACGGGCAGGAGTCTCCCCGTGTGAGATGGCGTGGTGGACGGGCAGGAGTCTCCCCGTGTGAGATGGCGTGGTGGACGGACAGGAGTCTCCCTGTGTGAAATGGCGTAGTGGACGGGCAGGAGGTTCATCGTGTGAGATGACGTGGTGGACGGGCAGGAGTCTCCCCGTGTGAGATGGCGTGGTGGATGGGCAGGAGTCTCGCCGTGTGAGATGACGTGGTGGACGGGCAGGAGTCTCCCTGTGTGAAATGGCGTAGTGGACGGGCAGGAGGTTCATCGTGTGAGATGGCGTGGTGGACGGGCAGGAGTCTCTCCGTGTGAGATGGCGTGGTGGACGGGTAGGAGTCTCCCCGTGTGAGATGGCGTGGTGGACGGGCAGGAGTCTCCCCATGTGAGATGGCGTGGTGGACGGGCAGGAGTCTCGCCGTGTGAGATGACGTGGTGGACGGGCAGGAGTCTCCCTGTGTGAAATGGCGTAGTGGACGGGCAGGAGGTTCATCGTGTGAGATGACGTGGTGGACGGGCCGGAGTCTCTCCGTGTGAGATGGCTTGGTGGACGGGCAGGAGTCTCGCCGTGTGAAATGGCGTAGTGGACGGGCAGGAGGTTCATCGTGTGAGATGACGTGGTGGACGGGCAGGAGTCTCCCCGTGTGAGATGGCGTGGTGGACGGGCAGGAGGTTCATCGTGTTAGATGACGTGGTGGACGGGCAGGAGTCTCCCCGTGTGAGATGGCGTTGTGGACGGGCAGGAGGTTCATCGTGTTAGATGACGTGGTGGACGGGCAGGAGTCTCCCCGTGTGAGATGGCGTGGTGGACGGGCAGGAGTCTCCCCATATGAGATGGCGTGGTGGACGGGCAGGAGTCTCCCCGTGTGAGATGGCGTGGTGGACGAGCAGGAGTCTCCCCGTGTGAGATGACGTGGTGGACGGGCAGGAATCTCCCCGTGTGAGATGGCGTGGTGGACGGGCAGGAATCTCCCCGTGTGAGATGACGTGGTGGACGGGCAGGAGTCTCCCCGTGTGAGATGGCGTGGTGGACGGACAGGAGGTTCATCGTGTGAGATGACGTGGTGGATGGGCAGGAGTCTCCCCGTGTGAGATGGCGTGGTGGACGGGCAGGAATCTCCCCGTGTGAGATGGCGTGGTGGACGGGCAGGAATCTCCCCGTGTGAGATGGCGTGGTGGACGGGCAGGAGTCTCCCCGTGTGAGATGGCGTGGTGGACGGGCAGGAGGTTCATCGTGTGAGATGACGTGGTGGACGGGCAGGAGTCTCCCCGTGTGAGATGGCGTGGTGGAAGGGCAGGAGGTTCATCGTGTCGTGTGAGAAGGCGTGGTGGAAGAGCAGGAGTCTCCCCGTGTGAGATGGCGTGATAGACGGGCAGGAGCCATCCCGCGCACAAGTTGAAATGACATCTCGCTTGTTCTGCTGAAAGCGGTTTTGTTTCTGTTGCTTTGGCCGCTGTGTGAGAGTAACGCCGGTCTCAGTAAAGAGACTTTGGCAATCATCTTGGTCTTCATTGCATCTTTCCACAACTGCCCCGCACACATAGGCCTTACACTGCCTAGGCATTGCATTACACTTTCACTGCTCTAAACTATCCAGGGATTAACCATTAGAGGGGTGATCCCAATAATTATTTGCATGCAAAAAGTCCTTAAATGCTTTTAATAGCTGTTTTAAAATAATTTGCAGAGTTTCTAGCATATAAACTACCTATTTTATCATCTTTTGCTACCCTGTGTCCTTCTCGGTGCTGCTGCTAATCTGTGCTGCTAAGGCAGGGGCTTTAGTAAGAATCCGTCTCCATCCTCTTCTGACAGCTGACAATATAGTCCCTTCTTACTGTACAATCCAGTTTTACAATCCTAACAAGCTGAGAAAAAGGAGTCTCTTCCGTTATACTGCCATAATACTACAGAGGCTCTGCTCCTTCCCTGACAAGCTGAATAGAAGGAGTCTCTTCCGCTATACTGCCATAATACTACAGAGGCTCTGCTCCTTCCCTGACAAGCTGAATAGAAGGAGTCTCCTCCGCTATAATGCCATAATACTGCAGAGGCTCTGCTCCTTCCCTGACAAGCTGAATAGAAGGAGTCTCCTCCGCTATACGGCCATAATACTACAGAACATATGGACAGAAAGGAAAAAAAGGAGGATCCTATAGGGTGCTGCTGCATGGTTATTGCGGATGATCGATGATAACAAGTATAGAAGTAAGAACAGATATTTATTAGAACATTAAGGCTACGCGTTTCGACGCTGTACTAGCATCTTCCTCAAGCCTGAGGAAGACGCTAGTACAGCATCGAAACGCGTAGCCTTAATGTTCTAATAAATATCTGTTCTTACTTCTATACTTGTTATCATTGATCATCCGCAATAACCACGCAGCAGCGCCCTATAGGATCCTCCTTTTTTTTCTTTCTGTCCATATGTTCTAACTAGCGGTAACCATTTTGGTTTACCGGTTTGGATCCTGGCAGCAGCACGAAGTGGACTGATTTACTACTGCTTTTATTACACATCAACGGGGTGAGCATAACAGATCTTGTTTATGACTCTCCCTTTACTCTATTGACCTGCACCATGTGGCGCCGTGCCTTTTGCTTCTCTGTTTGATAATACTACAGAGGCTCTGCTCCTTCCCTGACAAGCTGAATAGAAGGAGTCTCCTCCGCTATAATGCCATAATACTGCAGAGGCTCTGCTCCTTCCCTGACAAGCTTAATAGAAGGAGTCTCCTCCGCTATACTGCCATATTACTGCGGAAGCTTTGGTCCTTCCCTGACAAGAAGAAAGCTTTTTCATTTGGCTGTGGGGAGAGTGACTGAGCAGGCTTGTCTACCAGCACTCAGCTCAGTAGGTGGACGTACACATTGTTATATACTTTTAACACAAGATGGCGCCAAATGGAATAATTTTTCAGTGAATCATTTTACAAATTGAACTTAAATACAAAATGTGTTTAAAATATGGTACTTTTATTAAAATTAACAAAATATCCCTCGTGGAATAACCCCTTTAACCCCCATCACTGCTCTAGACCACCAGTAATGCTAACATTACATTTTCCACTATGTAGACGAGTATAAGGTAGGATATGAGTGATACAGGTAGGTAGATGTAGAGCAGTATTAGGGCATACCCAGACGTGGCGGATTTCTTCCGCAACTGTCTGCATCAAGGCCGCACAGAATCTGCGTTGCAGATTCTGTTGCGGATCTGCCCAAAATGGGCATTAAATTGATGCGGACTAGCCGTTGCGTATTGAGGTGAAGTACTTCCCTTCTCTCTATCAGTGCAGGATAGAGAGAAGGGACAGCACTTTCCCTAGTGAAAGTAAAAGAAATTCATACTTACCGGCCGTTGTCTTGGTGACGCGTCCCTCTTTCGGCATCCAGCCCGACCTCCCTGGATGACGCGGCAGTCCATGTGACCGCTGCAGCCTGTGATTGGCCTGTGATTGGCTGCAGCCTGTGATTGGCCTGTGATTGGCTGCAGCCGTCACTTAGACTGAAACGTCATCCTGGGAAGCCGGACTGGAGGAAGAAGCAGGGAGTTCTAGGGAAGTATGAACTTCTATTTTTTTTACAGGTTGCTGTATATTGGGATCGGTAGTCACTGTCCAGGGTGCAGAAACAGTTACTGACGATCGCTTAACTCTTTCAGCACCCTGGACAGTGACTATTTACTGACGTCGCCTAGCAACGCTCCCGTAATTATGGGTGCACACACGTAGTCACCCGTAATTACGGGAGCCCCATTGACTTCCTCAGTCTGGCTGTAGACCTAGAAATACATAGGTCCAGCCAGAATGAAGAAATGTCATGTTAGTAAAACCAATACGCTCCGCAGCACACATAACATGTACATGACATCTGCGGACTTCATTGAGGAACTTAGAATCTCCATTGAAATCAATGGAGAAATTCCGCAATGAGTCCGCAACAAGTCCGCTACACGTCCGCAACAACCATTGTATGCTGCGGACACCAAATTCCGCACCGCAGCCTATGCTCCGCAGCGGAATTGTCCGTAACGTGCAAATGAACCCAACCACAAAGCTGTGGAAGGCAATGGAGAAATGTGTACGCTGCGGATTTCCGCTGCGGAGTGTCCGCAGCGGAATTCCAGAGCAAATCCGCTACGTCTGGCCATGCCCTAAGGTAGGATATGAGTGATACAGATAGGTAGATGTAGAGCAGTATAAGGTTGTAGGTCGATTATTATTGATAAACCTCAGTGGGTGCAGAGAAACATTTGGTGAGTAAGGGTATGTTCAAACGGCCGAAAAATCGGAAGCAGAACGCCTCCAAACATCTGCCCATTGATTGCAATGTGAAAAATCACATTGAAAAACGACCTGATGGAACAGAAGTGCAGGTCACTTCTTGGGACGTTTTGGAGCCGTTTTTCATAGACTCTATTGAAAAAAGCTACAAAAACGGCCGTAAAAACGCAGCAAAAAACGCCGCAATATTGGCTCAAAAAACGTCTGAAAATCAGGAGCTGTTTTCCCTTGAAAACAGCTCTGTATTTTGAGACGTTTTTGAGTTTGTGTGTGCACATAGCCTTATGAAAGATAAAGGTTGGTAGGTGTTGAGCATTGTACATTGGATTATAAATCACACAGGTAGAAGGGTATAAAATGGATTATGGGCAGCAAAGAGTACGATCAGGGGACAGGTAAGTATAAGTAATGCGGCGTTATGTGACATTTGTTACTGGCTTTTCTGTAAATGACCTGGAGTTTGTGATGGTCCATTGTGTTCTTACAAGTGCAGACAAGTCCTACACTGATGAGAGTATTAATCATTCCACCAGAGCAGTGATCCATTACTCCTCCACTCTGTAATGCCATATAACCATGATCACCATTATAACACAATCTATACATATATGACTACGGACTCCTAGCGTCATAGATAACTATGCTGCTAGGAGCCCGGCTCTCTGCAGTGAGTTCGGTCTGGAAAATGCGGCCAACATGCGGACAGTATATCACGGACCGAACACGCTCATGTGAATCTGGCCTTATAGTAGTTATATTCTTGTATATAGGAGGCAGTATTATAGTAGTTATATTCTTGTATATAGGAGGCAGTATTATAGTAGTTATATTCTTGTATATAGGGGGCAGTATTATAGTAGTTATATTCTTGTATATAGGGGGCAGTATTATAGTAGTTATATTCTTGTATATAGGAGCAGTATTATAGTAGTTATATTCTTGTATATAGGGGGCAGTATTATAGTAGTTATATTCTTGTATATAGGAGCAGTATTATAGTAGCTATATTCTTGTACATAGGAGCAGTATTATAGTAGTTATATTCTTGTATAGGGGCAGTATTATAGTAGTTATATTCTTGTACATAGGAGCAGTATTATAGTAGTTATATTCTTGTATATAGGAGGCAGTATTATAGTAGTTATATTCTTGTATATAGGAGCAGTATTATAGTAGTTATATTCTTGTACATAGGGGGCAGTATTATACTAGTTATATTCTTGTATATAGGAGCAGTATTATAGTAGTTATATTCTTGTATATAGGAGCAGTATTATAGTAGTTATATTCTTGCATATAGGAGGCAGTATTATAGTAGTTATATTCTTGTATATAGGAACAGTATTATAGAAGTTATATTCTTGTATATAGAGGCAGTATTATAGTAGTTATATTCTTGTATATAGGAGGCAGTATTATAGTAGTTATATTCTTGTATATAGGGGGCAGTATTATAGTAGTTATATTCTTGTACATAGGAGTAGTATTATAGTAGTTATATTCTTGTATATAGGAGGCAGTATTATAGTAGTTATATTCTTGTATATAGGAGCAGTATTACAGTAGTTATATTCTTGTACATAGGAGTAGTATTATAGTAGTTATATTCTTGTATATAGGGAGCAGTATTATAGTATTTATATTCTTGTATATAGGAGCAGTGTTATAGTAGTTATATTCTTGTACATAGGGGCAGTATTATAGTAGTTATATTCTTGTATATAGGAGCAGTATTATAGTAGTTATATTCTTGTATATAGAGGCAGTATTATAGTAGTTATATTCTTGTATATTGGGGGCAGTATTATAGTAGTTATATACTTTTATATAGGGGAAGTATTATAGTAGTTATATTCTTGTATATAGGAGGCAGTGTTATAGTAGTTATATTCTTGTATATAGGATCAGTATTATAGTAGTTATATTCTTGTATATAGGAGGCAGTATTATAGTAGTTATATTCTTGTATATAGGAGGCAGTATTATAGAAGTTATATTCTTGTATATAGGAGCAGTATTATAGTAGTTATATTCTTGTATATAGGGGGCAGTATTATAGTAGTTATATTCTTGTATATAGGAGCAGTATTATAGTAGTTATATTCTTGTATATAGGAGCAGTATTATAGTAGTTGTATTCTTGTATATAGGAGGCAGTATTCTAGTAGTTATATTCTTGTATATAGGGGGCAGTATTATAGTAGTTATATTCTTGTATATAGGGGAAGTATTATAGTAGTTATATTCTTGCACATAGGGGGCAGTATTCTAGTAGTTATATTCTTGTATATAGGGGGGCAGTATTATAGTAGTTATATTCTTGTATATAGGGGAAGTATTATAGTAGTTATATTCTTGCACATAGGGGGCAGTATTATAGTAGTTATATTCTTGTATATAGGGGTAGTATTATAGTAGTTATATTCTTGTACATAGGGGCAGTATTATAGTAGTTATATTCTTGTATATAGGGGGCAGTATTATAGTAGTTATATTCTTGTATATAGGGGCAGTATTATAGTAGTTATATTCTTGGACATAGAGGGCAGTATTATAGTAGTTATATTCTTGTATATAGGATGCAGTATTATAGTAGTTATATTGTTGTATATAGGGGCAGTATTATAGTAGTTATATTCAAGAATATAAATACTATAATACGGCCCCTATATACAAGAATATAACTACTATAATACTGTTCCCTATATACAAGAATATAACTACTATAATACTGCCCCTATATAAAAGAATATAACTACTATAATACTGCCCCTATATACAAGAATATAACTACTATAATACTGCCCCTATAAACAAGAATATAACTACTATAATACTGCTCCTATATACAAGAATATAACTACTATAATACTGCCCCCTATATCCAAGAATATAACTACTATAATACTGCTCCTATATACAAGAATATAACTGCTATAATACTGCCCCTATGTAAAAGAATATAACTACTATAATACTGCCTCCTATATACAAGAATATAACTACTATAATACTGTGCCTATATACAAGAATATAACTACTATAATACTGCACCCATATACAAGAATATAATTACTATAATACTGCTCCTATATACAAGAATATAACTACTATAATACTGCCCCTATATACAGGAATATAACTACTATAATACTGCCCCTATATACAAGAATATTACTACTATAATACTGCCCCTATATACAAGAATATAACTACTATAATACTGCCCCTATATACAAGAATATAACTACTATAAGGGCATGGCCAGACGTAGTAGAATTGCTCTGGAAATCCGCAGCGGACCCGTTTCTCCATTGCCTTACACAGCTTTGTGGTTGGGTTCGTTTGCACGTTGCGGACAATTCCACTGCGTAGCATAGGCTACGGTGCGGAATTTGGTGTCCGCAGCATATAATGGTTGATTTGGACGTGTGGCGGACTTGTTGCGGACTCATTGCGGAATTTCTCCATTTACTTCAACGGAGATTCAAAATTCCGCAATGAAGTCCGCAGATGTAATGCACATGTTATGTGTGCTGCGGAGCTTATTCGTTTTTTAACATGACATTTCTTCATTCTGGCTGGACCTATGTATTTCTAGGTCTACAGCCAGACTGAGGAAGTCAATGGGGCTCCCGTAATTACGGGTGACTACGTGTGTGCACCCATAATTACGGGAGCGTTGCTAGGCGACGTCAGTAAATAGTCACTGTCCAGGGTGCTGAAAGAGTTAAGCGATCGTCAGTAACTGTTTCTGCACCCTGGACAGTGACTACCGATCACAATATACATCAACCTGTAAAAAAAATAGAAGTTCATACTTACCGAGAACTCCCTGCTTCTGTCTCCAGTCCGGCTTCCCAGGATGACGTTTCAGTCTAAGTGACGGCTGCAGCCAATCACAGGCCAATCACAGGCTGCAGCCAATCACAGGCCAATCACAGGCTGCAGCGGTCACATGGACTTCCGCGTGATCCAGGGAGGTCGGGCTGGATGCCGAAAGAGGGACGCGTCACCAAGACAACGGCCGGTAAGTATGAAATTCTTTTACTTTCACTAGGGAAAGTGCTGTCCCTTCTCTCTATCCTGCACTGATACAGAGAAGGGAAGTACTTTCACCTCAATACGCAGCGGCTAGTCCGCATCAATTTACTGCACATGTTGGGCAGATCCGCAACAGAATCTGCAACGCAGATTCTGTGCGGCATTGATGCGGACAGTTGCGGAAGAAAATCGCCACGTGGGGCCATGCCCTTACGGTCCAAATCAACCTGATGAATAATTACATGAATACAGGGCTTCATGTCAGGCGCACACAATGTGCTTCTCTCCAGGTGCTGGGCAGCTACAGGCATTTGGTGGTTTGAGGATACACCTACCTGCTGAGGAGTTATAAGCCTTTAGCTATCAGACCATGCTGAGACTTGCGGTTCTTTCACTATTGAAGTAGAACATATTGCCTAGCAGGAAAGCTGACATATTCTTGAACAAGGACTATTATTTGTGATATGAGGGAAGCTCCTTCCCCTCTGAAACCTTTTTGTATGACTGTGGGAGAGAACATGACAGAACATAGGACCCAAGCAACGCTCGGCCTCTGCAGGGAGGTACAATGTAGATTTGTGTCCTCAGCCTCTGTGAATGAAAAGGACAGAGAGGCAGATTTGGAATCGCTCTTCTGTCTCCTGGCAACTATCCTGACGCAACAAAAAGTCATTTGAAAAAAAAAAAGGGACACATAGAAAATAGGGAGGTACAACTCGGAGTGAATGCAGACTGGGAGAAGACACGGCGGCCACAATGACCTGGAGGCTGGGAGGGAATACAGACTGAGCATCTCCTGAACGCCACATCCCAAGGAACAGACGCGCAGCGCGGATGTGTGAGACGCCCGATCCTCCCAGATGCCGCTCCAGGTACGTGCAGCCACGAATAACACATCTCCATTGACTACAACCTTTCATGTTCACAAAACCCCTGTTGATCCAGAAGAAGGCAAAAACCATCTCTCATGAGACTAAGTCCAATATCGTCCAGCAGTGTGTCCTGATGCCCGTCAATGGCATCCGGTGCCAGCCTCCGCTTGCCATGTCTACAGCATCACGTCATTTTATAAAAATTCTTCTTCTTTATCTCTCGTGTCGCCTAATTCTGTCTTGATCACGTCCAATGTCTTTGTTTTCTGCTTAATCGCATAGTGAAAAGTTCTACAATCTTCTCATCGTCTTTGTGTATCAATTCCTTATCATTTTTAAAAATCTCTGCTTACCATCAGTGAATGGAAACATTTAATAGTTGCCAGCAGAGGTTAAATTGCCATTTAGTCCTAGCCCTGCTGACACAGCTGAGGGTTGTTACAATGTATAAATTTAGGCAGATTTATTTGGAAGCAAAACACAGGCAGCAGCAGCAGAAATCTCTCTCTCCTGTCCTGGGCTCTGAGCATACCTGGATTTATACATTGTAACAAACCTATCAGCTGTGTGAGCAGGACTAGGGCAAGGGGAGTTTTTTAAAGCTCTGTTCAAAGTGTCGTGGTTCAGTTTATAATGCAGCGATGATAGCTGTGCCAGATTCTTTTCTCAATGGATACCAACAAATTTTAATGGACTACATTAAATATAATGGGGTTCATTTGTGTTCTGTTATTTTTTGCGCCAGGAATAGCGCGGCAGACTGTGCTTTCTTGCCATAAAAATCTAGGAAAGTCTGACAAAAGCTCAGCTGGAACCCTGACTGCAAGTGCGAACTGAGTTTTAGCCTCTGGATTTAAACATGAAGGTTTCCATTCACTGACAGCAAGCCGATAACTTAAAAATAGTTTAGAATTGAAAGACAAAGTAGAATGTAAGTTTACAGAAGAGGACATTATAGATGAAATAAGGTTCATTTAAATATAACAGGAAAACATTTTTTTAAAGTGGAAAACCTAAGGTTATATGTTAGGGAATTGCATGAATAGCAATTCCCTAATATCATCGTATTATATGTATGACTCCCTATACAAGCAGGAGCATTTCGACTAGAATCCAGAGCTGTAGGGATTTCCATTCTCCTGGTTTTTAACTGTTATAGAGCACACCCCCCCCCCTCCAACTCTGAAGACGCTGCACCGAATATATCTGCAGATTTCTGTTTAGGCGGCTACAGATCTGGCACGGGTTTGAATTCGCTGTAAAAGCAGAATGAGCCATACAGAAGAGAGAGAGCAGAATACTTTGGGACCCGTAAAGAGGTCAGGAGCTTTAAATTGTTAGTGGTTTCTGGGAAAAAAATAAATCTGCTGTGCATGAATACAAAGAACCAGTCTCTATTGTTTAACCCCTTAAAGTACCAGCCATTTCTCATTTTCACTCGCCTCCTTCCTAGAGCCATAACTTTTCCAATTTTACGTCACTGGAGTGGTGTGTGAAGCATTATTTTTTTGCGGGAGGAGCTGTAGTTTTTATTGGCACCATTTAAAGTACCATATAATGGTTGAATTGGAAAAAACTGCGATTCCTCCATATTTTTTGGGGTTTCGTTTTTACTGTATATATTTACCTTATCTTAAGGTAAAAGTAACATCTACTTTTATCTTAAGATAAGGTAAATATCTACATATATACAGCCCCAGAACAAAGCTCAGTGTATATATATACAGCACCAGAACAAAGCTCATTACATAAATACAGCACCAGAACAAAGCTCAGTACATAAATACAGCACCAGAACAAAGCTCAGTACATAAATACAGCACCAGAACAAAGCTCAGTTCATAAAGACTGCACCAGAACAAAGTTCAGTACATGTATACAGTGCCAGAACAAGCTCAGTACATAAGTACAGCACCAGAACAAAGCTCAGTACATAAATACAGCACCAGAACAAAGCTCAGTACATATATACAGTGCCAGAACAAAGCTCATTAGATAAATACAGCAGCAGAACAAAGCTCAGTACATAAATACAGCACCAGAACAAAGCTCAGTACATATATACAGCACCAGAACCAAGCTAAGTACATAAATACAGCAGCAGAACCAAGCTCAATACATAAATACAGCACCTAAACCAAGCTCAGTACATATATACACCCCAGAACAAAGCTCAGTAGATATATACAGCACCAGAACCAAGCTTAGTACATATATACAGCACCAGAACCAAGCTCAGTACATAAATACCGCACCAGAACAAAGCTCAGTACATATATACTGCCCCTGAACAAAGCTCAGTCCCTATATACAGCACTAGAACCAAGCTCAGTACATATATACAGCACCAGAACAAGTTCAGTACATATATATAGTGCCAGAACTAAGCGCAGTACATATATACAGCCCCAGAACCAAGCTCAGTAGATATATACAGTGCCAGAACCAAGCTTAGTACATATATACAGCACAAGAACCAAGCTCAGTACATAAATACTGCATCAGAATCAAGCTCAGTACATATATATAACTCCAGAACCAAGCTTAGTACATATATACAGCACCAGAACAAAGCTCAGTACAAATATACAGCCCCAGAACCAAGCTCAGTCCCTATATACAGCACCAGAGCAAAGCTCAGTACATATATACAGCGTCAGAACCAAAGTTCAGTACATATATATAGTGGCAGAACTAAGCACAGTGCATATATATAGCCCCAGAACCAAGCTCAGTAGATATGTACAGTGCCAGAACCAAGGTCAGTACATATATACAGCACTGGAACAAAAGTCAGTACATATATACAGCACCAGCAAAAATACAGCTCAGTACAGAGATCATTTGCAAATTCAGTTCACCCCCTGCCATATAAGTTTCTACGGCATAAAACGACAGCTCCCAGTGTAGCCTGAAAAATGATGAGGATATACTGGGTGTTGCTGTTTCACAAAAATGTACAATACACCCATCATCTCGCTGCAGATCACACAGTGACTACAGAACTGATCAGTCACAGGGAGAATAAACATTTACATTAAGTGACTCACAGGTGACACCTCAGATTTTTTTTTGTTCTTTTTCTCTTTTCTTTTCCTTCTGATCCAGACCTCTATGATGACTTCTCCCAGCCACAGCCAATTTCTGCAGAGTTTGCAGCTCAGATGCCTTCGGCTCCTCACTTTTCCAACATTTCCGCACCTATAAATGAAGATAAAATTCTCATAGTGCCACACTCTATGTCCCTGAATATAATAGTATCACACACTGCGCCACTGAATACAATAGTACTATACACCGTGCCCCTGAATATAATAGACCCATACTCTGTCCCCATGAACTAAATTGTGTCAAACACTGTTAAGTAAGACACCACACACTAAGAATGCCCCCTGTAGATATTGCCCAATGTAGATATTGCCAAGTACAGATAGCCCCCTAAAGATATTGCCCCCAATGCTGCCCACAGAAAAAAAAAACATTCTCACCTGTCCATATTCCCGCCAACCGTCGTCCTGCGACATAGCACTGGTCAGTAACCAGGCAGCCTCATCTGGGGCTAACGGTGCAATCGGCGTGTTAATGGCACCACACCGACCGTGTCCTTGTTAAAGCACCAAATGGCGAGACGGAAACTGAGAGTTTCCGTCTCGCCAGCGCAATAGTAATCAATTGTATCCGCATCCTAAGTACGCCAATACAATAGTATATAGGGGTGAGAGGTCACGCTTCACCCCAGTTCCCTGAACCAGCTGTAATTTTAACAACCAGTTCGGGAGAACCGGGGCGTACTAGGCTCCCTTTCAGCCTCGGGTCCTGGGCACGTGCCCAGATTACCCTCATTGTAATCCGCCCCTGTGTACATACAAAAAGCAAAAAATATTTATACCCAGAGCAATAGGATGAAATATATAAATATTTGTGAACAGTGATCAGTATTAATATTTAACAGGCTGGAACTGGCATGAGACAACATCAGTTTTTTTTATTGCTACATCAGTAGTAGTAGTGGTAGCAGTAGTAATTCGACATCACCAAAATAACCTTGTATATAGAAATATAGGTAAAGAGTTACAGTTCTCCGATCAATATCAGAATCTCTACATCATTTATTGTGATTTACAGAAAATTCAAATTAACACATTCAGTATAAACTGTACTATTACTAGAGATATAAAGACGTATAGTAACAAAGGAAGGTGTAATAAAAGGAGAATATTATACAAGTTATACAGTAATGTAGTACTTATATTCTTGTATATAGGGGCAGTATTATAGTAGTTATAGTCTTGTATATAGGGGTAGTATTATAGTAGTTATATTCCTGTATATAGGAGCAGTATTATAGTTGTTATATTCTTGTATATTGGGAGGCAGTATTATAGTAGTTATATTCTTGTATATAGGGAGGCAGTATTATAGTAGTTATATTCTTGTATATAGGGGCAGTATTATAGTAGCTATATTCTTGTATATAGGGACAGTATTATAGTAGTTATATTCTTGTGTATAGGGGGTAGTATTATAGTAGTTATATTCTTGTACATAGGAGCAGTATTATAGTAGTTATATTCTTGTATATAGGGGTAGTATTATAGTAGTTATATTCTTGTACATAGGGGCAGTATTATAGTAGATATATTCTTGTATATAGGGGCAGTATTATAGTAGTTATATTCTTGTATATAGGGGCATTATTATAATAGTTATATTCTTGCATATAGGGGCAGTATTATAGTAGTTATATTTGTGTATATAGGGGGCAGTATTATAGTAGCTATATTCTTGTATACAGGAGCAGCGTTATAGTAGTTATATTCATGTATATAGGGGGCAGTATTATAGTAGTTATATTCTTGTAGATAGGGGCAGTATTATAATAGTTATATTCTTGTATATAGGGGCAGTATTATAGTAGTTATATTCTTGTGTATAGGAGCAGTATTATAGTAGTTATATTCTTGTATATAGGGGGCAGTATTATAGT
Source organism: Rhinoderma darwinii (assembly GCF_050947455.1). Taxonomy (NCBI): domain Eukaryota; kingdom Metazoa; phylum Chordata; class Amphibia; order Anura; family Rhinodermatidae; genus Rhinoderma; species Rhinoderma darwinii. The sequence continues at coordinate 18,405,739 of NC_134690.1, read as the reverse complement.
AGTTATATTCTTGTATATAGGGAGGCAGTATTATAGTAGTTATATTCTTGTATATAGGGAGGCAGTATTATAGTAGTTATATTCTTGTATATAGGGGCAGTATTATAGTAGCTATATTCTTGTATATAGGGACAGTATTATAGTAGTTATATTCTTGTATATAGGGGCAGTATTATAGTAGTTATATTCTTGTGTATAGGAGCAGTATTATAGTAGTTATATTCTTGTATATATTGGTCAGTATTATAGTTGTTATATTCTTGTATATAGGGAGGCAGTATTATAGTAGTTATATTCTTGTATATAGGGAGGCAGTATTATAGTAGTTATATTCTTGTATATAGGGGCAGTATTATAGTAGCTATATTCTTATATATAGGGACAGTATTATAGTAGTTATATTCTTGTGTATAGGGGGTAGTATTATAGTAGTTATATTCTTGTACATAGGAGCAGTATTATAGTAGTTATATTCTTGTATATAGGGGTAGTATTATAGTAGTTATATTCTTGTACATAGGGGCAGTATTATAGTAGTTATATTCTTGTATATAGGGGCAGTATTATAGTAGTTTTATTCTTGTATATAGGGGCATTATTATAATAGTTATATTCTTGCATATAGGGGCAGTATTATAGTAGTTATATTTGTGTATATAGGGGGCAGTATTATAGTAGCTATATTCTTGTATACAGGAGCAGCATTATAGTAGTTATATTCATGTATATAGGGGGCAGTATTATAGTAGTTATATTCTTGTAGATAGGGGGCAGTATTATAATAGTTATATTCTTGTATATAGCAGCAGTATTATAGTAGTTATATTCTTGTATATAGGAGCAGTATTATAGTAGTTATATTTTTATATATAGAGGCAGTATTATAGTAGTTATATTCTTGTATATAGGAGCAGTATTATAGTAGCTATATTCTTGTATACAGGAGCAGCATTATAGTAGTTATATTCATGTATATAGGGGGCAGTATTATAGTAGTTATATTCTTGTAGATAGGGGCAGTATTATAATAGTTATATTCTTGTATATAGGGGCAGTATTATAGTAGTTATATTCTTGTGTATAGGAGCAGTATTATAGTAGTTATATTCTTGTATATAGGGGGCAGTATTATAGTAGTTATATTCTTGTATATAGGGAGGCAGTATTATAGTAGTTATATTCTTGTATATAGGGAGGCAGTATTATAGTAGTTATATTCTTGTATATAGGGGCAGTATTATAGTAGCTATATTCTTGTATATAGGGACAGTATTATAGTAGTTATATTCTTGTATATAGGGGCAGTATTATAGTAGTTATATTCTTGTGTATAGGAGCAGTATTATAGTAGTTCTATTCTTGTATATAGGGGCAATATTATAGTAGTTATATTCTTGTATATAGGGGCAGTATTATAGTAGTTATATTCTTATATATAGGGATCAGTATTATAGTAGTTATATTCCTGTATATATGAGGCAGTATTATAGTAGTTATATTCTTGTATATAGGGGCAGTATTATAGTTGTTATATTCTTGTATATAGGGGGCAGTATTATAGTAGTTATATTCTTGTATATAGGGGCAGTATTAAAGTAGTTATATTCTTGTATATAGGGGGCAGTATTATAGTAGTTATATTCTTGTATATAGGGGCAGTATTATAGTTGTTATATTCTTGTATATAGGAGCAGTATTATAGTAGTTATATTCTTGTATATAGGGGAAGTATTACAGTTGTTTTATTCTTGTATATAGGGGCAGTATTATAGTAGTTATATTCTTGTATATAGGGGCAGTATTACAGTTGTTTTATTCTTGTATATAGGGGCAGTATTATAGTAGTTATATTCTTGTATATAGGGGCAGTATTATAGTATTTATATTATTGTATATATGAGGCAGTATTATAGTAGTTATATTCTTGTATATAGGGGCAGTATTATAGTAGTTATATTCTTGTATATAGGAGCATTATTATAGTAGTTATATTCTTGTATATATGAGGCAGTATTAGGGCATGACCACACGTGGCGGATTTCGTCCGCAACTGTCCGCATCAATGCCGCACAGAATCTGCGTTGCAGATTCTGCTGCGGATCTGCACTGAATGTGCAGTAAATTGATGCGGACTAGCTGCTGCGGACTGCGGGAAAAGTGCTTCCCTTCTCCCTATCAGTGCAGGATAGAGAGAAGGGACAGCACTTTCCCTAGTGAAAGTAAACGAATTTCATACTTACCGGCCGTTGTCTTGGTGACGCGTCCCTCTTTCGGCATCCAGCCCGATCTCCCTGGATGACGCGCAAGTCCATGTGACCGCTGCAGCCTGTGCTTGGCCTGTGATTGGCTGCAGCCGTCACTTAGACTGAAACGTCATCCTGGGAGGCCGGACTGGAGACAGAAGCAGGGAGTTCTCGGTAAGTATGAACTTATATTTTTTTACAGGTTGCTGTATATTGGGATCGGTAGTCACTGTCCAGGGTGCAGAAACAGTTACTGCCGATCGCTTAACTCTTTCAGCACCCTGGACAGTGACTATTTACAGACCTCTCCTAGCAACGCTCCCGTCATTACGGGAGCCCCATTGACTTCCTCAGTCTGGCTGTAGACCTCGAAATACATAGGTCCAGCCAGAATGAAGAAATGTCATGGCAAAAAAGCAAGACGCATCCGCAGCACACATAACATGTGCATGACAGCTGCGGACTTCATTGCGGAACTTAGAATCTCCATTGAAGTCAATGGAGAAATTCCGCCATGAGTCCGCCACTGCTCCGCAACAGACAGAGCATGCTGCGGACACCAAATTCCGCTCCGCAGCCTATGCTCCGCAGCGGAATGTTACGCATCGTCTAAACGAACACTTCTAAATAGAAGTGGAAGTCAATGCAGAAACGGCTCCGCTGCGGATTAACGCTGCGGAGTGTCCGAAGCGGAATTTAAGTGAAATTCCGCCACGTGTGAACCCAGCCTTATAGTAGTTATATTCTTGTATATAGGGAGCAGTATTATAGTAGTTATATTCTTGTATATAGGGGCAGTATTATAGTAGTTATATTCTTGTACATAGGAGCAGTATTATAGTAGTTATATTCCTGTATATAGGGGCAGTATTATAGTAGTTATATTCTTGTATATAGGGAGCAGTATTATAGTAGTTATATTCTTGTATATAGGGGCAGTATTATAGTAGTTATATTCTTGTATATAGGGGGCAGTATTATAGTAGTTATATTCTTGTATATAGGGAGCAGTATTATAGTAGTTATATTCTTGTATATAGGGGCAGTATTATAGTAGTTATATTCTTGTATATAGGAGCATTATTATAGTAGTTATAATCTTGTATATATGAGGCAGTATTATAGTAGTTATATTCTTGTATATAGGGGCAGTATTATAGTAGTTATATTCCTGTATATAGGGGCAGTATTATAGTAGTTATATTCTTGTATATAGGGAGCAGTATTATAGTAGTTATATTCTTGTATATAGGGGCAGTATTATAGTAGTTATATTCTTGTACATAGGAGCAGTATTATAGTAGTTATATTCCTGTATATAGGGGCAGTATTATAGTAGTTATATTCTTGTATATAGGGAGCAGTATTATAGTAGTTATATTCTTGTATATAGGGGCAGTATTATAGTAGTTATATTCTTGTATATAGGGGGCAGTATTATAGTAGTTATATTCTTGTATATAGGGAGCAGTATTATAGTAGTTATATTCTTGTATATAGGGGCAGTATTATAGTAGTTATATTCTTGTATATAGGAGCATTATTATAGTAGTTATAATCTTGTATATATGAGGCAGTATTATAGTAGTTATATTCTTGTATATAGGGGCAGTATTATAGTAGTTATATTCCTGTATATAGGGGCAGTATTATAGTAGTTATATTCTTGTATATAGGGAGCAGTATTATAGTAGTTATATTCTTGTATATAGGGGCAGTATTATAGTAGTTATATTCTTGTACATAGGAGCAGTATTATAGTAGTTATATTCCTGTATATAGGGGCAGTATTATAGTAGTTATATTCTTGTATATAGGGAGCAGTATTATAGTAGTTATATTCTTGTATATAGGGGCAGTATTATAGTAGTTATATTCTTGTATATAGGGGGCAGTATTATAGTAGTTATATTCTTGTATATAGGGAGCAGTATTGTAGTAGTTATATTCTTGTATATAGGGGCAGTATTATAGTAGTTATATTCTTGTACATAGGAGCAGTATTATAGTAGTTATATTCCTGTATATAGGGGCAGTATTATAGTAGTTATATTCTTGTATATAGGGAGCAGTATTATAGTAGTTATATTCTTGTATATAGGGGCAGTATTATAGTAGTTATATTCTTGTATATAGGGGGCAGAATTATAGTAGTTATATTCTTGTATATAGGGAGCAGTATTATAGTAGTTATATTCTTGTATATAGGGGCAGTATTATAGTAGTTATATTCTTGTATATAGGGGCAGTATTATAGTAGTTATAATCTTGTATATATGAGGCAGTATTATAGTAGTTATATTCTTGTATATAGGGGCAGTATTATAGTAGTTATATTCCTGTATATAGGGGCAGTATTATAGTAGTTATATTCTTGTATATAGGGAGCAGTATTATAGTAGTTATATTCTTGTATATAGGGGCAGTATTATAGTAGTTATATTCTTGTACATAGGAGCAGTATTATAGTAGTTATATTCTTGTATATAGGAGCATTATTATAGTAGTTATAATCTTGTATATATGAGGCAGTATTATAGTAGTTATATTCTTGTATATAGGGGCAGTATTATAGTAGTTATATTCCTGTATATAGGGGCAGTATTATAGTAGTTATATTCTTGTATATAGGGAGCAGTATTATAGTAGTTATATTCTTGTATATAGGGGCAGTATTATAGTAGTTATATTCTTGTACATAGGAGCAGTATTATAGTAGTTATATTCCTGTATATAGGGGCAGTATTATAGTAGTTATATTCTTGTATATAGGGAGCAGTATTATAGTAGTTATATTCTTGTATATAGGGGCAGTATTATAGTAGTTATATTCTTGTATATAGGGGGCAGTATTATAGTAGTTATATTCTTGTATATAGGGAGCAGTATTATAGTAGTTATATTCTTGTATATAGGGGCAGTATTATAGTAGTTATATTCTTGTACATAGGAGCAGTATTATAGTAGTTATATTCCTGTATATAGGGGCAGTATTATAGTAGTTATATTCTTGTATATAGGGAGCAGTATTATAGTAGTTATATTCTTGTATATAGGGGCAGTATTATAGTAGTTATATTCTTGTATATAGGGGGCAGAATTATAGTAGTTATATTCTTGTATATAGGGAGCAGTATTATAGTAGTTATATTCTTGTATATAGGGGCAGTATTATAGTAGTTATATTCTTGTATATAGGGGCAGTATTATAGTAGTTATAATCTTGTATATATGAGGCAGTATTATAGTAGTTATATTCTTGTATATAGGGGCAGTATTATAGTAGTTATATTCCTGTATATAGGGGCAGTATTATAGTAGTTATATTCTTGTATATAGGGAGCAGTATTATAGTAGTTATATTCTTGTATATAGGGGCAGTATTATAGTAGTTATATTCTTGTACATAGGAGCAGTATTATAGTAGTTATATTCCTGTATATAGGGGCAGTATTATAGTAGTTATATTCTTGTATATAGGGAGCAGTATTATAGTAGTTATATTCTTGTATATAGGGGCAGTATTATAGTAGTTATATTCTTGTATATAGGGGGCAGTATTATAGTAGTTATATTCTTGTATATAGGGAGCAGTATTATAGTAGTTATATTCTTGTATATAGGGGCAGTATTATAGTAGTTATATTCTTGTATATAGGAGCATTATTATAGTAGTTATAATCTTGTATATATGAGGCAGTATTATAGTAGTTATATTCTTGTATATAGGGGCAGTATTATAGTAGTTATATTCCTGTATATAGGGGCAGTATTATAGTAGTTATATTCTTGTATATAGGGAGCAGTATTATAGTTGTTATATTCTTGTATATAGGGGCAGTATTATAGTAGTTATATTCTTGTACATAGGAGCAGTATTATAGTAGTTATATTCTTGTATATAGGGGCATTATTATAGTAGTTATATTCTTGTATATAGGGACAGTATTATAGTAGTTATATTCTTGTATATAGGAGGTAGTATTATAGTAGTTTATATTCTTGTATATAGGGGGCAGTATTATAGTAGTTATATTCTTGTATGTAGGGGGCAGTATTATAGTAGTTATATTCTTGTATATAGGAGCAGTATTATAGTAGTTATATTCTTGTATATATTGGTCAGTATTATAGTAGTTATATTCTTGTATATAGGAGCAGTATTATAGTAGTTATATTCTTGTATATAGGGAGTAATATTACAGTAGTTATATTCTTGTATATAGGGAGTAGTATTACAGTAGTTATATTCTTGTATATAGGGGGCAGTATTATAGTAGTTATATTCTTGTATATAGGGAACAGTATTATAGTAGTTATATTCTTGTATATAGGAGGCAGTATTATAGTAGTTATATTCTTGTATATAGGGAGTAGTATTACAGTAGTTATATTCTTGTATATAGGGAGTAGTATTACAGTAGTTATATTCTTGTATATAGGGGGCAGTATTATAGTAGTTATATTCTTGTATATAGGGAACAGTATTATAGTAGTTATATTCTTGTATATATGAGGCAGTATTATAGTAGTTAGATTCTTGTATATAGGAGCAGTATTATAGTAGTTATATTCTTGTATATAGGGGGCAGTATTATAGCAGTTATATTCTTGTATATAGCGGCAGTATTATAGTAGTTATATTCTTGTATATAGGAGCAGTATTATAGTAGTTATATTCTTGTATGTAGGAGAAGTATTATAGTAGTTATATTCTTGTACATAGGGGGCAGTATTTTTGTAGTTAGTATTGGTAAAAATACAGAGTTCGTCACACCAATAGCTGAAACACATTACTCGACACCTTTGTAATGTTTTACCTAGTAAAATAAACACATGACGTGATGGGTGTAAGAACAGATTTAAGGTAAAATAAGGCATATTTGTGATTCTTATATACCTGATACTTATATCTGTTTCTTTAGTTGCCTGCAGATGTGTGAATGCTGCCTGTAAATCTGGCACATTACACATAGAAGGGTTGATGATAGAGAAATATGATATGTGTTATTGTGGGATGTGTCCAGTTCTGCTTCCTGAGATTTTATTATCGGAATCAATACAACCACCGCCATGTAAAGAGGAAAGTCTGGTGCCAAGTCCTCTCCTACATTACGGAAAATCACGAGATGTGCCGCACGTCAGACTTTTCAACCAGATTACAAGAATTAATTGGCCTTTTTAGGACAAGATGTCCAACTATTATACACCTGGAAAGATGTGATCCTGCAGTGTTTCCAGTTCTGTGCAGTGGCAACATTCTCCTACTCATTCAGATCCATGGTCATGACAGTAGGGGGCAGTATAAAGCCTAATCATATATGAGAGAGATGCTGTAAGGCTGGGTTCACACGTGGCGGAATTTCACTTAAATTCTGCTGCGGACACTCCGCAGCGTTAATCCGCAGCGGTGCCGTTTGTCCATTGACTTACACTTTAATTTAGCAGTGTTCGTTTAGACGAGGCGTAAAATTCCGCTGCGGAGCATAGGCTGCGGAGCGGAATTTGGTGTCCGCAGCATGCTCTGTCTGTTGCGGAGCAGTGGCGGACTCATGGCGGAATTTCTCCATTGACTTCAATGGAGAGTCAAAATTCCGCAATGAAGTCCGCAGATCTTATGTGTGCTGCGGAGCGTATTGTTTTTACTACCATGACATTTCTTCATTCTGGCTGGACCTATGTATTTCTAGGTCTACAGCCAGACTGAGGAAGTCAATGGGGCTCCCGTAATGACGGGAGCGTTGCTAGGAGACGTCTGTAAATAGTCACTGTCCAGGGTGCTGAAAGAGTTAAGCGATCGGCAGTAACTGTTTCTGCACCCGGGACAGTGACTACCGATCTCAATATACATGTATCTGTAAAAAAAAATATATAAGTTCATACTTACCGAGAACTCCCTGCGTCTGTCTCCAGTCCGGCCTCCCAGGATGACGTTTCACTCTAAGTGACGGCTGCAGCCAATCACAGGCCAAGCACAGGCTGCAGCGGTCACATGGACTGGCGCGTCATCCAGGGAGGTCGGGCCGGATGCCGAAAGAGGGACGCGTCACCAAGACAACGGGCGGTAAGTATGAAATTCTTTTACTTTCACTAGGGAAAGTGCTGTCCCTTCTCTCTATCCTGCACTGATAGGGAGAAGGGAAGCACTTTTCCCGCAGTCCGCAGCAGCTAGTCCGCATCAATGTACTGCACATTTTGTGCAGATCCGCAGCAGAATCTGCAACGCAGATTCTGTGCGGCATTGATGCGGACAGTTGCGGAGGAAATCCGCCACGTGTGGTCATGCCCTAAGGGCATGACCACACATGGCGGAATTCCTCCGCAACTGTCCGCATCAATGCCGCACAGAATCTGCGTTGCAGATTCTGCAGCGGATCTGCACAAAATGTGCAGAAAATTGATGCGGACTGGCCGCTGCGGACTGCAGGAAAAGTGCTTCTCTTCTCCCTATTCAGTGCAGGATAGAGAGAAGGGACAGCACTTTCCCTAGTGAAAGTCAAAGAAATTCATACTTACCGCCCGTTGTCTTGGTGACGCGTCCCTCTTTCGGCATCCGGCCCGACCTCCCTGGATGACGCTCCAGTCCATGTGACCGCTGCAGCCTGTGCTTGGCCTGTGATTGGCTGCAGCCGTCACTTACACTGAAACGTCATCCTGGGAGGCCGGACTGGAGACAGACGCAGGGAGTTCTCGGTAAGTATGAACTTATATGTTTTTTTACAGATACATGTATATTGAGATCGGTAGTCACTGTCCCGGGTGCAGAAACAGTTACTGCCGATCGCGTAACTCTTTCAGCACCCTGGACAGTGACTATTTACAGACGTCTCCTAGCAACGCTCCCGTCATTACGGGAGCCCCATTGACTTCCTCAGTCTGGCTGTAGACCTAGAAATACATAGGTCCAGCCAGAATGAAGAAATGTCATGGTAGTAAAAACAATACGCTCCGCAGCACACATAAGATCTGCGGACTTCATTGCGGAATTTTGACTCTCCATTGAAGTCAATGGAGAAATTCCGCCATGAGTCCGCAACCAGTCCGCCACTGCTCCGCAACAGACAGAGCATGCTGCGGACACCAAATTCCGCTCCGCAGCCTATGCTCCGCAGCGGAATTGTACGCATCGTGTAAACGAACACTGCTAAATTAAAGTGAAAGTCAATGGAGAAACGGCTCCGCTGCGGATTAACGCTGCGGAGTGTCCGCAGCGGAATTTAAGTGAAATTCCGCTATGTGTGAACCCGCCCTAATTGTCCTCTCGTCCTCCCTTCTGTATGAATTTTTTTGTTGTTGTGTGCCCTGCTCTTCTCTCTGGTTTATATAGGGGGTGTCTGTACACGAGACCCCCTGTATGATGTCCATATGAAGGAAGTTGTCTCCTTTAATATCAATCAGCCCTCTTGATTGGTGGAGTAGCTATAGACTCCATAACTTTATGCTTCCATATAAGATGCTTTATGTAGAATAAGGATGAGTATATAAAGGTCAGTTACGATCTCTTTCCTAATATTAGATTTTGTCCTCGGTAATGTACACGGATAGTTGGCAGCTTGTTATAAATAATGGACTGCGTCACCTTAAATGTGTATGTGGCATTCCCCTATGTTGGCAAGTCGACATAAAGAATTTTTGTCGTGTGTCAGTCTTTACTTAAGTTATGGAATTCTGTTCATGATCTAGAAAGATCAGGATGAATGAGACTTTAGGTACTAATCAGGTATTAGTGTGTTTGAAGCGACACTTTAGGGCATGGAATTGTGGGAGCACAGATAATATTAGATTTTGACCTCGATAATGGACATGGACAGCTGGCAGCTTGTTATAAATAATGGACAGCGTCTCCTGAAATGTGTAAGTGGCATTCCACTATGTAGTCAAGTTGACATGATGAATTTTTGTTGTGTGTCAGTCTTTACTGTAGTTCTAGAATTCTGTTCATGATCTAGAAAGATCAGGATGAATGAGAGTTTAGTTACTGACCAGATATTAGTGTGTTTGAAGCTAAACTTTAGGGCATGGAATTGTGGGGGAGGTCCTGGAATAGCTCCTTAATAATCGAACTCCTCCATTTATATAATATGCGGGACCCTTGTAACAAAAAGAGATTGTGCGCAATCACATTAGATGAAAGTCGGACCAACCCGTCGATGTCGGACGCACCGGCGAACTATCTGTGTATATGGCATATCATCATGCCCGATCCTTTGTTCTGGCAGAAGATAAGCTGCTGCCAGAGGGGTCTGCCAGTGCTTATTCCCGTCTTCCCATTGAAAACACATGCACGCACGGCCGTATCGGGAGAAATAGTTGTTGGCCAAGGGGAATGGCCACCTTTAGTTGTATCTGTTCCCGGGAAAGTTGGGTGGCAACACATCTGGCCGTCATTACCCCAATGGTAGTCACCCAGCTTTCCTAGGGTCCTAATTGTCAAAACAGTCTAGCTGTGAAGGATGACCTTCTGTTCAGGACTCCAGGAAAGCTGAAAAATAATAATCCCATTTATAACAAGTAACTTTCCAGTATCGTCCTCATGACTTGCAGCATCATTGGTCTGGCAGGACCTTCCCTAAGACGTCTCCATAAATAGTTCTTGAGGTGCAGTCATTCCGAATGTCACCCAAGTGTCAGTCTGCACTGACGGACTGGCTGGAGGGGAGTGACTGTGTAGACAGGAGGAGGTGTCAGGGACTTGCAGGATCACAGAGGCTCCTTGTCATGTAGTAATGAATAGGCTGCAGACACAAGAGGTAAGGAAATGTCTTCACTCCCTGCTCCGTAATACTAGGACTGTCAGTTGTAGCAGAGCTGAAGTTGTCATTCAATGTCTTTTGTGCATGGCTAACATCAAATAATAGTTTTACCTGTAGTTCAAACATTGTAACTACATCCTGATATAACCGTGAGTTACAACAAACTCAGCTCTGCTACATGTTTAAATGTCTGATTCATCATTCTATGTGTAGTCATTGAGATATTGTAGTTCTATTATTTAGAAAAGTTGTTACAGATTTCTGGTCATACATTGTAAATCATTGTTAATGTATTATAAATATTGATTTAAAGAGTAGATAGATAGATAGATAGATAGATAGATAGATAGATAGATAGATAGATAGATAGATAGATAGACAGACAGACAGACAGACAGACAGACAGACAGACAGACAGACAGACAGACAGACAGATAGATAGATAGATAGATAGATAGATAGATAGATAGATAGATAGATAGATAGATAGATAGATAGATAGATATGAGATAGATAGATAGATAGATAGATAGATAGATAGATAGATAGATAGATAGATAGATAGATAGATAGATAGATAGATAGATAGATAGATAGATAGATATGAGATAGATAGATAGATAGATAGATAGATAGATAGATAGATAGATAGATAGATAGATAGATAGATAGATAGATAGATAGATAGATAGACAGACAGACAGACAGATAGATAGATAGACAGACAGACAGACAGACAGACAGACAGACAGATAGATAGATAGATATGAGATAGATAGATAGATATGAGATAGATAGATAGATAGATATGAGATAGATAGATAGATAGATAGATAGATAGATAGATAGATAGATAGATAGATAGATAGACAGACAGACAGACAGACAGACAGACAGACAGACAGACAGACAGACAGACAGACAGACAGACAGACAGATAGATAGATAGATAGATAGATAGATAGATAGATAGATAGATAGATAGATAGATAGATAGATAGATAGATAGATAGATGTGCAACTGAGTGCTATATAGTGCCTAAAATGCCACATACTGTATAGTGCGTAAAAAAACCTGTCCCACACAATTCCCTCTGAATAGGACCAACTTCATGTGCACTTCTTTTTGGCACCCAGTTACCGGGAGCAGTTTTACATAGGACCTCGCGCCTCTGCGCCTCCACCTTTTGCATTTGAGCTGATGGGGGGTCAAGTCCAGATTGGCCCCATTACGTTTTACTAAAGTGTGGTGAGAACTTGGACTCGCTTCTCCACAACCGTAGCAAACAAGGTGGAGGTCGGGGGCGAGTAGAACCAGAAAGGGGGCTGCATTTTTGATTCTTGCTTTGAGGTCCACTCTCCCCTATGTACCCCCCACCCTCATTAATATCAGCCCAGCCTACCCAATGACCTCCCCATTCTGCACATTGTAGCTCCAACCTGTTTCTAATAATACACATGGGATTTCAGGATTTGTTCCCACTGACTGTGGGGTCAGTCCCGGCCCCCATGGGCAGATTTCTTAGCCGGTGCAGTATAATAGCTGATGTTACCGCAGCGTTCTCAGCTCCTGGCGCATTATTTACATGGCGGATACCCTATAGTCATGAAGTATGAAGAGTATGCTCAGATTCCACTTTCACAGGGCTGAGAGGTTTTATGAATACATAGAGTATTTCTGTCTGCTCCGGGGGTCTTTGTGTGCAGGGTATTGAGCTCCTGGAGAACCCCACTAGGAGTTAAATTGTGTTTAGATTTTTCCCAGGCTATCCGTAGAACGTGTGGGATCTGTATGGGGAAGTGGTGGTGACAATGTACCCTCTGCCCACCGCTGTGTATCACAATTATTATAATAGTATTACAACTTGTATTGCCTGCAGCCAGATGCATCATGGGGTAACAGCATTTCGAAGCAATGTCCTATTTTCTCATTATTATTATTATTATTATTTATTGTCATATTATTTCTTTTTATTTTGTATTAATATTATCCTTATTGTTTTATTATTTTGTATTGTTATTATTAGAATTTTTTTATTATTTTCATTTTTTTATTATTTTCATTATTATTATTGTATTATTATTATCATCATTATTATATTATTATTTTGTATTGTTATTATTATTATTAGATTTTTTTTCATTATTATTATAATATTTTGTATTCTTATTATTATATTATTATTTTTGCTTATTTTAATTATTATTATTATTATTTTGTATTGTTATTTTTATTATATTATTTTTTTATTTTCATTATTATTATTATTATAATATTTTGTATTGTTATTATTATATTATTATTTTTTCTTATTTTCATTATTATTATTATTATTTTGTATTGTTATTTTTATTATATTATTTTTTTATTATTTTCATTTTTATTGTATTATTATTATTGTATTATTATTATGATTTTATGATGTTAATACTACGGTTATGATAACTGCTGATATTGATATTAATACTATTAGGTGTGTGCTGGTTTGGACTGCCCCTTTTAGCTTGAGTGTCCCCAGAGTTGAGCTAATCTTGGGGTATCCTGAGACCTCCCCCACAATACTGTATTACAATTGTGACAACTATTACACTATCACGCTATCATCTTAACGGGGCCATGACCGCTATGATGGATCCACTATATAAACAGTGAGTGAGTGAAAAAATCATTTCTATATAATCTATAATTGTCTTCTTAGTCGACTCTGTAGCATTACGTTTTTTAGTGTTCCCACACCGTATGCCAATGAGCATAAAAGAGTCATATCTTGGAGTTAGCCCCGCCTCCTTACTTTTGATTGACAGCTCCTCGCCTTCCCCCAGCACACGAAATCCCGCGCTTGCGCATCAATGTCCTGTTCTGGTGCATGCGCACAACGGGAGACCATAGCGGCGCATGCGCAGTAACTAGATTTGAAGCCCGGTTGAAAGCAGGGAAGGGTGTTAGGCCATACATGACGGGCGCGTGCGCGTTATCTCAGATGAGATTTCGGCATTCAGGGCAGGACAGTTTTTGGCGGTGGGCGGGCATAAGAAGAGGAACAAACGAGACCCCCGGATTATTGCCATAAAAGGCTCAAAGTGTTTGCAGACCGTTATTTAGGGTCAGAGGAGGAGTTTAGGAGCGGGGATAACGGCAATGAACTTTTGACAGCAGCGGCCTGCGAGGGGTGAGGAGAGTTCAATAGGTGAAATGCTGGTGACAGGTTCCCTTTAAACACGGCCGCTATACTGTGTGTGGAGCCTTCTTCTTCCGGCACCGACTCTGCATAACATCCGGCACCTGGAGGTAGCTGATCGATGCAGGGTCTGGGTATCGGACCCCCACTGATCATATACTCATGACCTATCCTGATAGGTCATGAGTATATGGGGATCGGATAGATTCTGTACGGTCCGTCAGTGCAGGTTGTCAGAGGCGTAACTTGAAGATCGGCCCCCACCCACCCATAGCCATAACTCCCAACCGTCCCTGATCCGGCGTGACAGTCCCGGTTTCTCACCGCTGTCCCGCCGTCCCGGCAGTTTGCAAAATGTCCCGCTGGGCGCTGCATCAAAACAGCTGATCACTGCTGACTGCAGCAGCGATCAGAAGAGGGCAGGAGTCTTGCGGCGGTGTTCTAACTGCGATCGATGCCTGCCCGGGAGTGGACCAGTCCAGTCACCTGACCTGTCATCTGACCTCACTGGTCAGGTGACTGGACTGGTCCACTGCCGGCATCGACACAAGTGAGAACGCCGCTGCAAGACTCCTGCCTTCTTCTGACGGTGAGTGACGTCAAAAGCAGAGCGGAGAGTGGCAGCAGTAGGGCCGGCTACCTCACCGTACAGCGCTCTGGCGGCAATGTGGCACCTACAGGGGGACTGTGTGTGGAGCTATCTAGAGGGGGGCTGTGTGTGGCGCTATCTACAGGGGGGCTGTGTGTGGCGCTATCTACAGGGGGGCTGTGTGTGGCGCTATCTACAGGGGGGCTGTGTGTGGCGCTATCTACAGGGGAGCTGTGTCTGGAGCTATCTTCAGGGGGGCTGTGTGTAGAGCTATCTACAGGGGGGCTGTATCTGGCGCTATCTACAGGGGGGCTGTGTGTCGCTGTGTGTCGCGCTATCTACAGGGGGGCTGTGTGTGGAGCTATGTACAGGGGGCTGTATCTGGCGCTATGTACAGGGGGGTTGTGTCTGGAGCTATCTATAGGGGAGTTGTGTCTGGAGCTATCTACAGGGGGGCTGTGTGTGGAGCTATCTACAGGGGGGCTGTGTCTGGAGCTATCTACAGGGGGCTGTGTGTGGAGCTATCTACAGGGGGGCTGTGTCTGGAGCTATCTACAGGGGGGCTGTGTCTGGAGCTATCTACAGGGGGGCTGTGTGTGTGGAGCTATCTACAGGGGGCTGTATCTGGAGCTATCTACAGGGGGACTGTGTGTGGAGCTATCTACAGTGGGGCTGTGTCTGGAGCTATCTACAGGGGGGCTGTGTCTGGAGCTATCTACAGGGGGGCTGTGTGTGTGGAGCTATCTACAGGGGGCTGTGTCGGGAGCTATCTACAGGGGGGGCTGTGTGTGTGGAGCTATGTACAGGGGGCTGTATCTGGAGCTATCTACAGGGGGCTGTATCTGGAGCTATGTACAGGGGGGCTGTGTCTGGCGCTATGTACAGGGGCTGTATCTGGAGCTATCTACAGGGGGGCTGTGTCTGGTGCTATGTACAGGGGGCTGTATCTGGAGCTATCTACAGGGGGCTGTGTCAGGCGCTATGTACAGGGGGGCTGTGTGTGGAGCTATGTACAGGGGGCTGTATCTGGAGCTATGTACAGGGGGGCTGTGTGTGGAGCTGTGTACAGGGGGCTGTGTCTGGAGCTATGTACGGGGGGCTGTGTCTGGAGCTATCTACTGGGGGCTGTGTCTGGAGCTATCTACAGGTGGCTGTATCTGGCGCTATGTACAGGGGGCTGTGTGTGGAGCTATCTACAGGGGGGCTGTGTGTGGCGCCATGTACAGGGGGGCTGTGTGTGGAGCTATCTACAGGGGGCTGTATCTGGCGCTATGTACAGGGGGCTGTGTGTGGAGCAATCTACAGGGGGGCTGTGTGTGGAGCTATCTACAGGGGGCTGTGTGTGGCGCCATGTACAGGGGGGCTGTATCTGGAGCTATCTACAGGGGGGCTGTGTGTGGCACTATCTACAGGGGGGCTGTGTGTGGCACGATCTACAGGGGGGGCTGTGTTTGGAGCTATCTACAGGGGGGCTGTGTCTGGCGCTATGTACAGGGGGGGCTGTGTCTGGAGCTATCTACAGGGGGCTGTATCTGGCGCTATGTACAGGGGGCTGTGTGTGGAGCAATCTACAGGGGGGCTGTGTGTGGCGCCATGTACAGGGGGGCTGTATCTGGAGCTATCTACAGGGGGGCTGTGTGTGGCACTATCTACAGGGGGGCTGTGTGTGGCACTATCTACAGGGGGGGCTGTGTTTGGAGCTATCTACAGGGGGGCTGTGTCTGGCGCTATGTACAGGGGGGGCTGTGTGTGGAGCTATGAGCAGGGGGGCTCTGGTGGATGATTTTTCCATTGACCGGTAGCAGAGTTACACAACTGGAAAAAAAAATCCCCATCATGTAACTCTGCTACCTGTCAATTGAAAAGTCATCCACCACAGGGTCTCCCTCTTGACTTTCATTGTTCTCAGCCTTGTGGTTTGTCCTGCAGCTGCTGCCGCCGTGATGAGCAAATGTTATACCCAAGATAGGAAAAGTAACACAAAGACGATATAACCGGATCCATAATATCTGTGATATCCAGACAGTCCAGAGATCCGCAGTGAGAATGTGCGCGTGTTATTTGCAGAAGGATCTGGCCGTGATTTGATGTGTTGATGCCGGATACTGGGCGTGGTTAGGGGCGTGGCTTAAAATGTCCCTCTTTTCCAAATTCAAAAGTTGGGAGGTATGCCATAGACATTCATAATACTAGTGTCTTCTTATGTGGCAGAAAGGGCTTTGGGGCCCCCTCAACTTTTTTGGAGTTGACAGCAAATTTCTTGTTGTGTGTTACATTAGCCACTAGGGGCGCTATTACAAGTGCTATACTTTGTGTAATGTTCGTTCTGCCACGGATGCAGGTCAGGACTATAGATATAAGATTTCTGTCCTGGTGATTGCAGCATTGTGCGCCAATCTTATGTCTATGGGGCTGCGGGTTCACTTTTAATAATATAGAATCAATATCCTTAAGGATTCTTTAGCATTCGGATACATTTTCTATTCTGTGGCTGCTGCACCGTATTTTGCTGATCTTCTGGCCATTAGTGGTAATCAATTGTCCTCCTGGCCTGCCAATTTATTAAATATTCTATTCAGTCGTTTATTAGTTATATCTGTTCCTGGGAAAGCTGGGTGACACCTAATATGGGCAATGCTACACTGACCACTCAGCTTTCCCAGACCAAGTGACAAATTTATGGAGTTGTATTGTGATAAACTCTTCACTAGTTCATCTTTGTATTCCGTAGAGAGGCAAATTTGCCCTTCAGTGCTCTAGGAAAGCCGGGTGACAACCCATATGGGAGCTATAAGGACGTCTATCTCTCCAGCTTAAGGCCTCATGCACACGGCCGTGCACGTAATCACGGATTGCGGGCACAGCCAGTCGCCGACGGCCGCGGGCCACATACAAGGTATGGGAGCACGGCCCGTAAAATATGAAAAGTAGGACATGCTCCATAATTCCCGGCACGGTTCTAGAGCACGGACACCTATGCGTAGCGATACGGAAAGATGTTCGCAGCCAATAGAACCGGGTGGGTCTGTAATTGCGGACCATATTATGAGATTTTTTACGGTCGTGTGCATGGGGCTTAACTCAAGGACTTTTATTTGCTGAGGATTTTTGGATTTTATAAGGACACCCTCCAGGGTGTCTGTTCACGTCTGTGCTTGTCATGGGCCGCGCCGCTATTGGGACGTGTCTTGCAGTAACTCTTCCTGCCAATTGTGTTTTACTAAACTGCCAGTCATCAGAACTTCAGGGGATTAAAATCCTGTCATTTCTCCAATTAAACTAACAATTTAATCACCAGGGAGATCAAAGGATTAACATCTCCCTGGAATAAGTCATATGTCAGACCTGGGAGGAGGCAGAATCAGAATCATGAAGATCGCGGGTCCTGCGAGTCCCGGCAGAGAAATGTCATGAATTACAATGGTGTAATCCCTAGTGGGGGAAGGTAGAATATGTGTCACCCTGTGTGCCAGGTACAGGGGCGAATTTAGGCCAATGCTCAATGGTCCATGACCGGCTAGAGTACTTCTTGATGTTTAAAAGAGATCCTGTCACCTCTCATGACATGTATGTTTTAGTAAATACTTGTATTCCCTATAAAAATCACAAATCTAGAGCATCTTTTCTTGGAATGCACTGTGACGTTCCTCTGTTATTCCTCCTAGAAATGTATGAATAAATTGACAACTGGGTGTTACCATTCCCCTTGTAAAGGGGTGTGTCCCTACACAGTCTGAGAGTGACAGCACTGATTGGACATTGTCATTCTGTGTATGGACACACCCCCAACTGGTAACACCCAGTTGTCAATTTATTAAGAAATTTGTAGGAGGAATAAGAGAGGAACTGCACAACATAGAGATCTGAGAATTATTTTTTTTCCAGAATTGCTATGTTATGAGAAATAAAATGATTTACTAAAATAGACATGTCAGGAGAGGTGACAAGTCCTCTTTACAGGGCCTGGATAGATAGAGATTGCTAATGCCACTAATATGGGGACTAGGAGTTGGGTAGAGATAATAGACCAGAGGTGTAACTTGAAGCTTCTGGGCCCCAATGCAAAGTCTGTAATAGGGTCCCCACCTGCCATGTGCTATTTAGATTAATAGTGTCGGGTTTGTTCCTAGCATGCTTTTATGGTACTTAAAGAGGCTCTGTCACCAGATTTTGCAACCCCTATCTGCTATTGCAGCAGATCGGCGCTGCAATGTAGATTACAGTAACGTGTTTATTTTTAAAAAACGAGCATTTTTGGCCAAGTTATGACCATTTTTGTAGTTATGCAAATGAGGCTTGCAAAAGCCCAAGTGGGTGTGTTTAAAAGTAAAAGTACAACTGGGCGTGTATTATGTGCGTACATCGGGGCGTGTTTACTACTTTTACTAGCTGGGCGTTCTGACGAGAAGTATCATCCACTTCTCTTCAGAACGCCCAGCTTCTGCCAGATCACGCTGTGACGTCACTCACAGGTCCTGCATCGTGTCAGACGAGCGAGGACACATCGGCACCAGAGGCTACAGTTGATCCTGCAGCAGCATCAGCGTTTGCAGGTAAGTAGCTACATCGACTTACCTGCTAACGCTGATGCTGCTGCAGAATCAACTGAAGCCTCTGGTGCCGATGTGTCCTCGCTCGTCTGACACGATGCAGGACCTGTGAGTGACGTCACAGCGTGATCTGGCAGAAGCTGGGCGTTCTGAAGAGAAGTGGATGATACTTCTCGTCAGAACGCCCAGCTAGTAAAAGTAGTAAAAACGCCCCGATGTACCCACATAATACACGCCCAGTTGGACTTTTACTTTTAAACACACCCACTTGGACTTTTGCAAGCCTCATTTGCATAACTACAAAAATGGTCATAACTTGGCCAAAAATGCTTGTTTTTTAAAAATAAAAACGTTACTGTAATCTACATTGCAGCGCCGATCTGCTGCAATACGAGATAGGGGTTGCAAAATCTGGTGACAGAGCCTCTTTAATGTGCAAAATAAGAATACTCCTTTAATGTAGTGATGTCACAGTACAAGGATAATACACAGTGATGTCACAGTACAAGGATAATACACAGTGATGCCACCATACAAGGATAATATGCAGTGATGTCACAGTACAAGGATAATACACAGTGATGTCACAGTACAAGGATAATACACAGTGATGTCACAGTACAAGGATAATACACAGTGATGTCACAGTACGAGGATAATACACAGTGATGTCACAGTACAAGGATAATACACAGTGATGTCACAGTACAAGGATAATACACAGTGATGCCACCATTCAAGGATAATACGCAGTGATGTCACAGTACAAGGATAATACACAGTGATGTCACAGTACAAGGATAATACACAGTGATGCCACAGTACAAGGATAATACACAGTGATGTCACCGTACAAGGATAATACACAGTGATGTCACAGTACAAGGATAATACACAGTGATGTCACAGTACAAGGATAATACACAGTGATGCCACAGTACAAGGATAATACACAGTGATGCCACAGTACAAGGATAATACACAGTGATATCACAGTACAAGGATAATACACAGTGATATCACAGTACAAGGATAATACACAGTGATGTCACAGTACGAGGATAATACACAGTGATGTCACAGTACGAGGATAAAACACAGTGATGTCACAGTACGAGGATAATACACAGTGATGTCACAGTACGAGGATAATACACAGTGATGTCACAGTACGAGGATAATACACAGTGATGTCACAGTACGAGGATAATACACAGTGATGTCACAGTACGAGGATAATACACAGTGGTGTCACAGTACGAGGATAATACACAGTGATGCCACAGTACAAGGATAATACACAGTGATGTCACAGTACAAGGATAATACACAGTGATGTCACAGTACAAGGATAATAACCAGTGATGTCACAGTACGAGGACAATACACAGTGATGTCACAGTACGAGGATAATACACAGTGATGCCACAGTACAAGGATAATACACAGTGATGTCACAGTACGAGGATAATACACAGTGATGCCACAGTACAAGGATAATACACAGTGATGTCACAGTACAAGGATAATACACAATGATGTCACCGTACAAGGATAATACACAGTGATGTCACAGTACGAGTATAATACACAGTGATGTCACAGTACAAGGATAATACACAGTGATGTCACAGTACAAGGATAATACACAGTGATGTCACAGTACGAGGATAATACACAGTGGTGTCACAGTACGAGGATAATACTCAGTGATGTCACAGTACGAGGATAATACATAGTGATGTCACAGTACGAGGATAATACACAGTGATGTCACAGTACAAGGATAATACACAGTGATGCCACAGTACAAGGATAATACACAGTGATGTCACAGTACAAGGATAATACGCAGTGATGTCACAGTACGAGGATAATACACAGTGATGTCACAGTACGAGGATAATACACAGTGATGTCACAGTACGAGGATAATACACAGTGATGTCACAGTACGAGGATAATACACAGTGATGTCACAGTACGAGGATAATACACAGTGATGTCACAGTACAAGGATAATACACAGTGATGCCACAGTACAAGGATAATACACAGTGATGTCACAGTACGAGGATAATACACAGTGATGCCACAGTACGAGGATAATACACAGTGATGTCACAGTACGAGGATAATACACAGTGATGTCACAGTACGAGGATAATACACAGTGATGTCACAGTACAAGGATAATACACAGTGATGTCACAGTACAAGGATAATACACAGTGATGTCACAGTACAAGGATAATACACAGTGATGCCACAGTACAAGGATAATACACAGTGATGTCACAGTACAAGGATAATACACAGTGATGTCACAGTACAAGTATAATACACAGTGATGTCACAGTACAAGGATAATACACAGTGATGCCACAGTACAAGGATAATACACAGTGATGTCACAGTACAAGGATAATACACAGTGATGCCACAGTACAAGGATAATACACAGTGATGTCACAGTACAAGGATAATACACAGTGATGTCACAGTACAAGGATAATACACAGTGATGCCAAAGTACAAGGATAATACACAGTGATGTCACAGTACAAGGATAATACACAGTGATGTCACAGTACGAGGATAATACACAGTGGTGTCACAGTACAAGGATAATACACAGTGATGTCACAGTACAAGGATAATACACAGTGATGTCACAGTACAAGGATAATACACAGTGATGTCACCGTACAAGGATAATACACAGTGATGCCACAGTACAAGGATAATACACAGTGATGCCACCGTACAAGGATAATACACAGTGATGTCACAGTACAAGGATAATACACAGTGATGCCACAGTACGAGGATAATACACAGTGATGTCACAGTACAAGGATAATACACAGTGATGTCACCGTACGAGGATAATACACAGTGATGTCACAGTACAAGGATAATACACAGTGATGTCACAGTACGAGGATAATACACAGTGATGCCACCGTACAAGGATAATACACAGTGATGCCACAGTACAAGGATAATACACAGTGATGTCACAGTACAAGGATAATACACAGTGATGCCACAGTACAAGGATAATACACAGTGATGTCACAGTACAAGGATAATACACAGTGATGCCACAGTACGAGGATAATACACAGTGATGTCACAGTACAAGGATAATACACAGTGATGTCACCGTACGAGGATAATACACAGTGATGTCACAGTACAAGGATAATACACAGTGATGTCACAGTACGAGGATAATACACAGTGATGCCACCGTACAAGGATAATACACAGTGATGCCACAGTACAAGGATAATACACAGTGATGTCACAGTACAAGGATAATACACAGTGATGTCACAGTACAAGGATAATACACAGTGATGCCACAGTACGAGGATAATACACAGTGATGTCACAGTACAAGGATAATACACAGTGATGTCACCGTACGAGGATAATACACAGTGATGTCACAGTACAAGGATAATACACAGTGATGTCACAGTAAAGAAAACTAGTATCAGTCCTGCCTTATGTGGCATAGAGCCCTTTGGAAGTTCGAACACTGGAAGTTATTTTCATCTTATGTTCAGGGTCCTGATAATCCAGCAGCTTTTGGATATCTGTTAAAGGCGATGTCCAGTTTAGAAACCCCATATTCCTATACCCTATAATTTTTAAGTAATAGGGGGGGGGGGGGGGGTCTTCTGTCCAGGACTCTCATGAATTGGTCAAAGTGGAGAGCAGTTATAAAGAGTTTCTCTCTCTCTCTCTCTGGAGGACCTGCCCTGTCCTGTATTAGGCCTCATTTACACGAGTGTGTGCGTTTTGCGTGCGCAAAAGGCACTTGACAGCTCCGTGTGTCATCCGTGTATGATGCGCGGCTGCGTGATTTTCGTGCAGCCGCCATCATAGAGATGAGGCTAGTCGACGTCAGTCACTGTCCATGGTGCTGAAAGAGTTAACTGATCGGCAGCAACTCTTTCAGCACCCTCGACAGTGCATTCCGATCACCATATCGAGTAACCTGTTTAAAAAAAAAGAGGTTCGTACTTACCGAGAACTTCTCGGCCGTTGCCTTGGTGACGCGTCCTTGGTGACACGTCCTTGGTGACGCGCCTCTCTTGACATCTGGCCCCACCTCCCTGGATGACACGGCAGTCCATGTGACCGCTGCAGCCTGTGCTTGGCTTGTGATTGGCTGCAGCTGTCACTTGGACTGAATTGTCATCCCGGGAGGTCAGACTGGAGGAAGAAGCCGGGAGTTATCGGTAAGTCAGAACTTTTTTTTTTTTTTACACGTTCACGTATATTGGAATCGGAAGTCACTGTCCAGGGTGCTGAACCAGTTTAACTCTTTCAGCACCCTGCACAGTGACTGTCTCCTGCCGGGTTCGGTCAAAACGAGTTCGGCCGAACCCGGTAAAGTTCGGTTTGCTCATGTCTAAGACACTCCGTTCAGATGTTTGTAAACAGAAAAGCACGTGGTGCTTTTCTGTTTACATTCAGTTTGACAGCTCTTGCGCGAATCACACAGTTCGCACGGAAGTGCTTCCGTGCGGCATGCGTGGTTTTCACGCACCCATTGACTTCAATGGGTGCGTGATGCGCGAAAAACGCACGATTATAGAACATGTCGTGAGTTTTACGCAACGCACTCGTGCTGCGCAAAATTCACGCATCGTCTGCACTGCCCCATAGAGTAATATAGGTGCGTACGACACGCGTGAAAAGCACGCGCGTATATTACGCTCGTGTAAATGAGGCCTTACACAGACAACACATTGATATGAATGGACACTGTGTAATACTTAATTTCTCCTGTGGTGGCGCTGCAGGGAAACTGAACACTTCCAGGTTTCCCAATAGATTACAGCTGATCGCTGGGGGTCCCAGCAGGGGGACACATTGTGATCAGGGGATCTTTTTAACAAGTAGAGGGGTGAATGTTTATAGGGAGAACAGGGGGGAAATCTGTGGGTCGAAAGAGAATTTGGTAGAAGCTATCTTGCGTGTATGGCCAGCATTATTCTTTGGAGCCTTGAGGCCAGCCGAAAGGGGTCACATTTGATTATATATTTGATATTTAAATGGATCCAGCCCCCCCAAAGGGCAACCCTTACCATATGTATGAAAAGTAAAGAAAAAAAAAATCCATTCTGCCTTCTGTTTTTAGGAAAGCTGGTTGACAACCAATTGGGCTGCCAAGTCCTATAGAGGTTGTCGCCCAACTTTCCCAGGCTTCAGACAGTAAAATCTGCTTACTTATGCAGCAGCAGGGGATTCATCCCTGACCAGCCTGAAACGGCTGATAACAGGGAACAATAGAGTGCAGTAAACTACACAGCAGCCAATAGATTTTAGTCTCGATGTTCCTTTAAGAAAATGTTTTTGCGGCCCCGCCAGACAGGTGCACATTGACTCATAAGTGAGTAACAATGCCTCTGGTAAACGAGTTTCACTCCGCGTAATTGCGAACTGCCGGGAAGAATATTTCATTATGTCCCTTACTGCACTCGTTTCCATGGAAACCCCCAAAATTTTCTTATTCATGAACATTACACGGCCTAAGGGGACTGGCGAGGTGAAACATGCTACACCGCGTACTCCACACCGACTATGGACTATTGATCAGGGCAGGGACCTGTCACGTCAGAGAGAAGGACAATAATGCAAGAACTTCACTCCCGCAAATATCCCGGCGTCCATCTCCCCGGGTAACTCGATCCCTCCTATTGATTTTTGGAGATTATTTAATAGCTGAGAAGTTGATCATAATTTGATCTCCGACATTCGCCTTCGTCTCTGGGTAAACAGGAGGGAAGATAAAAAGAAAGATTTTTTTTTTCCTACAAAAATTTTTTCTACAGATTCCCATAATACGGCACCCAAAGGACTAAACGGGGTGTCAGATTATAAGATCGTCCAGATTATCAATAATAAAAAAATATATTTTATTAATGGTGTCAGGTGTCGACCATCCATTGGGGGTTTTATTCTCCGTCCCGATGTGGAGAGATCTTCATCTGATGTCTCTTTCTTACTCCAGATTAGAATGTATCGTTTCTGGACTATAGGGTGCCGAACTACTACATAATCCATACCATCACTGCCTAGCCTCAAAATGCTACCATATAACCTTATGATAGGTCTGTAATACCCTAAAGTGCCCTATATAGACTCATAGAGCCTTTGTAGGGTATTGTGGTTTTTACATATTCGTCTACAAACCCCCATATATCTTTATAAGGCTACTATACAACCCTTCAAGTCAATGTTTAGACTCCTAATGGCCCGTACAACCTCATGCCATATCTATATAGTCTTCCAGTGCCATATGTGGACTCGTGGACTATAGGGTATGAGTTTTTGCATTTAAGCCTACAGACCCCCTGTAGGGTCATATGTGGATTCCTAAACCCTTCATAGAGCATTATAGTTTTTAGCGTTCTTCATCTGCCCATTCAAAATCTGTCCATGTAAACCCACCTTTAGTCTACAATACCCTATAGATCTTTCATGGGCAGATATATAATAATTTATATCATAGTATAGAGTCATAATGCCTCCATTTAACCTCATAATATCCCTATATAGATTTCCAATTATCTAAAGTACTTTATATGGACTCAAGAACCTTCCTAGATCTCTATAGGGCTACTATATAATCCTTGACATCATTGTTTAGTTCATAATAACCTCATGATATCTCTATATAGTCAGTGACCTATAGCGCCATAGGTGGACTCATAGATCCTTTATTGGTCATTACGGGCTTCGTTACACAGGATCTATTTCTTATGGGTTGATTCCCAAATGTAGACCCTTTCCAGATAAGCATGAAAATAGTTGAACACTCAACAAATCGGGGGTGGGGGGGGACCATTACATCTTTGACTATCTTATCCCTAAAGCCCCTATTACACCGGCCGAATTTGGCTGGTGCAGCGAGCGCCGATCAACGAGACAGCTCGTTGATCGGCGCTCGTCTGCTCCTGTCACACGGAGCTATGGATGGGGACGAGCAGTCGGTTTTCGGATCGCTCGTCCCCATACATCATTATCATGTCGTCGGCGTGTCTCAGGGTGATGTGTTGCCGACAATGATAATATTTAACTTTTTTAAAATGATACGACCAGCAGATGATCGAGCGTTTGCTCATTCATCTGCTGATCGCTGCCTGTTTACACTGGGCAATTATCGGCAACGAGCATTTTATGAGCGATCGTTTGCACGATAATTGCCCAGTGTAAAACCCCCTCTAGGATGGTGGTACGCGATCCGACATGGGCCGTGTAAATGAGCGCCGATCAAGGAGACATCTCGATGATCGCCACTCATTTGCTCCTTTCTCAAGGCGCTAGCATGGGGACGAGCGCTCGTTACTCCGATCGCTCGTCCCCAGACAGTTCTATCGTGTCGGCAGCGTATCCCCCTGTTGATAATAGTTTCAGTATTGAAAATGATATGATCAGTCGATGAACGAGCATTTGCCCGATAATTGACCAGTGTAAAAGGGCCTTTACTTTCTGCTGTCCGCCCAATTTGGATCTGTCTCCATACACTGAGGCGGTAAAGCTCTCCATTCGTCTTCCCACCATATTTCTGTCTAGAACATGATCCCGCACTATCTTACTGTAGGTCAGGTGAGTGGGCAGGTTTGTTTTTCAATATTTTTGGGTGTGTATCGTAAAAATGACAATAGCAATTTCCTTGTCGTGCTTATGAATCATTTGACAGTAGCCGCATTTAACATTGTTACCTGGGCTATAATATAGGATGAATGGTTGTTGTACCTTAATGGGCCGTTTGTATCTATGTCATGTTTGAAAGGAATCCTGATACTCCCACGTCTCTTCCCCCCATTGTGCGCAGATGATTCCCACAAGCTGTGAAGCGTCTAGACGAGACAGGACGACTTTTACTGACTATGGGCTTGATAAAAGACTTAGATTTCCATTTTGTACTGAAATAAAAAGAGAGTCTGGGGTCTTCACTCCAGGTATCTTCTAAGAACATCTGTAACCTGATCGCAGAGGCAGAGCTTTTAGCTTGGGACAAAGAAAACCTTGCAAGGTGCTCTCATGAGTTCTGATGTCTATCGCCTTAACCCTTCAGACTCAGGGCTGTAACTTCCAGAGTACCAGTTGACGAATAACCCAATTCTACTGGAGTCTCAGAGATAAGGGGCAGTTAGTGATATGTTTCCACCACTAGGAAAGTTGAGGAATCTGGATAATGGAAGAGAAGGAGGGAAGGAAGTAAATAAGTGAATTCAGAGGCCAAGTGGAAGACGAAAAAAAGAAAGTAATAATCATAATCTTTTAATTTCTCGAACTCATTGCTGGTGATGGTGGTTTAGTAGAGTACCGGTGCCCATACACATTAGATGAAAGTTGGCAGAACCCAATGATTTTGGCAAGACTGGCCTACTGTCTACCATACGCATTAGATGAAAGTTGGCAGAACCCAAAAAAAAACCAGTGAGACGCGCTGCCGACATGATGATAATGTATGGGGACGAGCGATCGGAGAAACGACCGCTCGTCCCTATCCATAGCTTCGTGTGACAGGAGCATACGAGCGCCGATCAACGACCTGTCAAAATTGGCCGGTGTATTAGGGCCTTTACTCAGTCATGTTGGGTGCTCTTCCTATGATCTAATCAATACTTTGCAGGACATACATAGCATGGAGGCCGTCCAATCTGTCTTCTTGAAGGGAGGTCCCCATAGTCCTGGTTGGTCTTATCCCCTATGCTACTGGGTGGTGGGAACCTATGGAAGACTGCCCTGGCCAATGGAACTGCATTGTTAGCAAAGAACGGGGAAGCGGCCCAAGGGTCATGGAAAGAGCGGGGAGGGTAAAGCAAACAGTTGTCCTTTCTGTCCTGGGTGGCCAAACCCGACACCTTAATTGGGAGCCCATTTTGATTTTAGCTATGGGGCCCCCGATGTCCTATGGACGCCATTGATAGTGTTATTATCTGTACTGCTAGTTGTAGAGGGGCCCGATAATAATCATAAGATCTGCCAAGGGAAAATCCAACTCCACAAGGATCCCCTGCTGCCAGTCAGGATCCCCTGCTGCCAGTCACATAGCAGGGGACTGTTTTAGGACAGTCTGTAGTCTGTATCCCAGCTATAGAGGCTTAGATTGGATTCTAGGGGAAATTTCCGTAATAATGTTATGTTAGGGAGTTTCCAGTTGTATGTAAAAAAAAGTTTCATCGTTCTACAACTTTCTAATCTACATTGTGGCTCAATTCCTCACTATTTTCAAGATCTCTGCTTACTGTCATTGGATGAGGCTGAAACCCCAACAGAGCTTTTACTTTTCACAGTTGAGGGTTTGCTAAAATTGTATCCATTCTAGACAAATCTATCTCCTGTCTTGATTGTTTGCTACAATGTATCAGTGCAGATAAAATTTATCAGCCTGGAGTCCAGACTATTTAGCTAACAAAGAATTGTTTAGACTGAATACAATAGTAGCAAACCCTCAGCTGTGAGAAGTATTCGGGTTTTTTTACAGGTTTTCTGCCTCTGGATACACTTACAGCAAGCAGAATTATTGAAAACGGTGAAGAAATGAAACGAAAACTATATTAGAACACTGCTTTATGTGCATCAAACTGGAAACCTCCTTTAAGCAATTCCCTAATATACACTATTAAACATGGTGGTGTGGGGGCCCAGCTTAGTTTGACCTCCTTCTCCTTTCCCAAGAATGGTGTGTACATGCAGAAATCATTAAAATAAGGGGACATTTTAAGTTTTTCTTCGGTTCCCTTTTCCACTATCACTAAGATCCTGACAACAGGGGCGGGGCTGCGACAACCTCTCATTTATTATCATGGCACAAAAAAAGCACAATGTGGATTTTCCCCATTCCTTCATTTAGACATGAACCTTAAAGCCTATGTACACCGTTGACATCGTTTTTTTTGGGGGGGAGGTTAATAAAATTGTGCATGGCTTTGTTTTTAAATAAAACAGTGTATCAGTGTGTTTGGTGCAACTTCCTAAATAAATTTTATTAAGAATGATTTTTACTTTTTGAGATACAGCTGCTTTGTATCCTGTATACAGAGCAGCTGTATCGTTTGCTCAGACCTGAATCCGTCAGCTCAGCGGGACTGACGGGTTGAGTGACAGCGGGTCAAAGACACGCAGGATCCACCTGTAATCGATCACATCTAAGTTATGAACAAAGATGTGATCAATAACAGCTCGATGACACGCAGGACCCGCTGTCACTGAACCCGTCACTGAACCCTGTCTATTCATACTCCCGACACTTCGGTAAAGTTACTGTGGGACTTAATCACAGCGTGATCTCGCGAGATCACGCTCTACTGTGAGTACAGATGGACATGGATGACAGCACAGCGTGATCTCGCGAGATCATGCTGTGCTGTGTGAGTAAGTCCCATAGAAACTTTACCAAGGTGACGGGAGTGTGAATAGACATCGCATCCGTGTGTATGGTGGCAGCACTGTTTTTGGCACCATTCTGTATGCCATTTATAGTTAGGCACTGTATGGTGTGGTCATTTGTACACCCCCAACTATCACACAGAAATGTCTAAAGTAGAAAACCTTTAAATGGAGTTTCTTGTGTTAAGAGTATTTAGGTTAAATCATTGTATATTTTTAAAAAAAATGTGCTACAACTTTCTAATATACTCCTGTGTTTCAATTCCTCTGCTTGCTGTCAGTAAACAGGAACATTCTTGTTTACACCCAGAGGCGAAAAACTTCTCACAGCTGAGAGTTTGCTACTATTGTATCCCGTGTAGAAAAAAACTGTGTGAGGTGAACAGCACAAATCTCTCTCCTGTCCTGATAGTTTGCTACAATGTATCAGTGCAGGTAAAATGTATCAGCCTGTTGACTTACAGAGACTTGTCTAGACTGAATACAATTGTAGCAAACGGTCACGACGGGTTATTAGCCTCTGGAAGTAAAGAAGAATGCTATCATTTACTGACAGCAAGCAGAGGTTTTGAAAATGGTGACGAACTGAAACAACATATATGAGAAATCTGTAGAACTTCCATTATACAATGATTAAGCGTTATTTATATAAAAACGTTAACAATCTCCCTCTGTTGACGACCCGCTCCTCTCATCACATGTAACAACCATCAACCAAGAATAAACAATGTAGCACAGGGCAAGAGTTCAAGTACATTTTTGTAACAATGTCAACTATTTTTATGAGACAAATATTCTAATTGTAGCAATCAGATGTTCTGTGCCTGAGTGAACCCACAAACTGGGAGATTCCATGCAAGGAATGGAGTAAATGAAAAAGTCCTTAAAGACTATGTAAAGTTTTGGAAAAAAAAATTTCCCCCATAAAACAATGTATCATTGTGTTTAATGCAACTTTTTAATTGTTTTTTCTTTAAAATGTTGTTTACTTTTTGAGATGCAGCTTCTATTAATCCTGGATACATACATACATACATACATACATGCATACATACATACATACATGGATAGAAACATACATACATACATACATACATACATACATACATAGATACATGGATACATACATGTATCTATGTATGTATGTATCCAGGATTAATAGAAGCTTCATCTCAAAAAGTAAAATAAAATGTTAATAAAAAAACAATTAAAAAGTTGCATTAAAGCCAATGATAGGTGTACACAGCCTATAAACTGTGTTAATTATTAAACAAAAGCAGAGGTAGGGCGGATTTACACGAACGCGATATACGTCCGTGCCACCCGCGTGTTTTTCACGCGTATCGCACGGACCTATGCAAGTCTATGGGGCAGTGCAGACGGTCCGTGATTTTTGCGCAGAGTGAGTCCACTTCGTAAAACTCACGACAGGTCCTATTTTTCTGCGTTGTTCGTGCATCACGCACCCATTGAAGTCAATGGGTGCGTGAAAATCACGCAGCCGCACATCCTATGTGATGACACACGTAGCTGTTAAGTGCCTTTTGCGCACGCCAAACGCAGCGTTTTTTTGCATGCGCAAAAACGCACACGCTCGTGTAAATCCGCCCGTAGACTGAGCCATCAACCAACTGGGCAGTGGCAGAAGGACCCCTGTTCTGCTCCATTCAGATGATGGGCCCCAGCAGTGGAGTTCTGCCTAGAACCAAGGGCATACATATATTATAGAGGCCGCCCATGTGGCTGCTATGGAGCCCCTGGAGAGAGGAGGCACATTTTGGTGGGTGGTGAGAACCTGCACAGGGGTATCAATAAGTGCTACATTGTTAGCAAACAAGGAATAGATAAATGAACTTGAGTAATTAAAGAACGTTGTTAGAAGTGTGTTGGTGTCAAGCAGCTCCTGAAAGGGACCTCATTTTTATCTTTGCTATGGGGTTCTCTGCGCTTTATGTTGTACATCACTGTATGAAGAGGTCAGATAACTTTTTATGACATTGATAGTAGCTCTTGATGCTCAACCACCCAATCAACTGAGCTACTTATAATAAGTGATGTCACCAGGCTCTGTGTGATGTCATCACTTATGCCTTCGGGAGTACAGGCTGGTCTCAGTCTTTCCCATAAATCGTCTCTATCTCAAGTTAGGACTGAAGGATTAGTATATTGCACCATGGCTATAGTTGTCTTTCCTAGAAGCCTTGTATGCTTATACTATGTAAACGCCACTGAGTAAACAGCAATGTACTTTACCTGCCAAGGACTTCAGATATATAGAAATCTTACCTGTGTGTAAAACATTAGCATAAAAGGACTCCGACCTTTTCACAGAAACATAAGTTTCCGTTTCGGCTACGTAATATTAAAAGCATAAATATCATCTACTGGGAATGGAGTCCGAAGGATTGGAGAATGGAGGTAATGGATTTATTATACATTTTTAGAAGAATATTATTATACTTACTGCTGTATTATTATTATTTAAAGGGATTTTCCATGTAAGATATGTATGGAATATCCACACAAATGGTGATCCCCATCTATAGGGAGAGACCTGTGTGCGGACAGGCGTGGCAGCCGGCTTACTCACCTGTTTCCATATATACTATTATAGCCTTAATTGGATATACACTTCTCCATTCAGTCTGTGTCTACATACACTGCCACCAGTCGTATCGCCTGGTATAGCGGGGGGGTCTGGGAATCCCCAATCTTCGGATAAATCGGCGTTCCGGTGGTGAAACCCCCCACCTATCAGAAATATATGGCATATTCTGTGGACATGAGTAAATGTGTAAGACAATACTTCTCTAACAAATTGTGTCACTTTACAGTGACACATTTTAAGGCCGTGTCATATGCTCTGGTGTTGCATGTTGAGGTAATAGGGTCCCTTGACCATCGGAACACCCATCTATGAGCTATAGCCAAGAACTACGTCCCGCATGGTTCTCTTGTAGACCACAAGCTATCAGGCACCTCTAAATTTTACCATTTCTACTTTTGTTCTATCAACAAAATACACTTTTTCTGGATCAACGCAGCAAGAACTTGAAGTTTACTTGATTATATTTACCTTTTGTAAACCTGTTGTGTGACTTAAGGCCCCATTACACCGGCCGATTTTGGCCGGTACAGCGATCGCTGATCAACGAGACATTTTTTATAACGATACGACCAGCAGATGATTGAGCGTTTGCTCGTTCATCTGCTGATCATTCCCCTCTTTAGGCGGGGCAATTATCGGCAACAATGCCCAATAACCGCCCAGTATAAAACCCCCTTTAGACTTCTTTAGCAATCTTGGCCTAAAAGACTACCTACCAGTGGATGTGCTCTGCCTGGTGTGACAGCTGAGCTGTGATGTGTGCTCTTACCCATTAGCTACCTCCTTCCCCCTGCAACTCCCTCCTCCCCTCTCACAGCATGAATCCCAGACTTGCTAAAACAAAGGGACTTCAGCATCACCCCCTCTTCCCCCCTTACCTCTCCAGTGCTCTGTCTCTAACTGTATTACCCTATTACCAGGAATACTATAATTAACTCCTAAAACAAGTGCAAATTTGTGATATATTAAGAGGGTACGCAAAACACATGTTGCATTAATTGTGGAATGATCCTATTGTGTATTACTAATACTGTATGCGACTATAAGATGAAGATTGTAAGATTGAAGAATATCACATTTTGCATCCTGTAGAACTGTGATGTCTTATTTTTGGCTCACCTTTTAATGATTCGAAGCCCTAAAACAAAATATTCACAAATGGGCAAAATCACAGTGGCTGAAACAAATGTCTATAATTCTCGTCCCTACCAGTAGCCTCAAAAATCTGCGTCATCCAATGACTTTTTTATTTATTTTTGCAAAGCCAGAAAGTCTTGATACATTGTTTTTCAATTCATTCTTGATTATCATTCAGTCACTGGTTTCATTGTATTTGCTTAACGAGTCACGTTTTAATTACATCCGTTGACACTTTATTTTCAGATGCTGTAATCGAGCTGACGAGCCAGCATAGTCAATGAAAACCAGATTGGTAATTTCTCTGTGATTGTCTGGAGGCATGAAGTGGATCGTAAGACTATTTTTACCATAATCAGTCTTTGTCTGTCTCAAAGTCATGTCATTACCAAAGATACAAATTGAGGAACCCGAAGATGAAGCTGAAAATAACTCAGTCCAACCAACAGATGACCATCTACGAAACTTGAAGGCCCTAACTGAGAAGTTGAGACTAGAGACCAGGAGACCATCCTATGTAGAATGGAGAGCAAAGCTTGAGGATCAACCCTGGAAGAACCCAAAGCCTCCTGAGGAACAAGAGTTGGAGGAACAAAAACAGACTGGTGGGGGAATATGCTCCACTCTTGAGGTGAATCAGGTCCAGAAGACCATATCTGTCCCAAAGGAAAGCAACACACTTACGTCAGGGAAGATCCACGGCTTTGATAGCATCGATGAGGCTCTGATTTGGCTCAGGAAGGAGCTGGTAAGTTGCTTTATCTTCTCATATTACTGATGACTGCTGAAGAAATTCTGCTCTGTGCACACCATTAGACTGATCATTCAATCTTGGAAGTAAAATCAAAATGCATTAAGAGGACTATTGTGCTGAAGATGGTGTAACGTGGTTCACCCACCACTTACCACGGGCTCACATTCCCGTAAATCCATGAAATTGATCTTACCTTGAATGTTACTTGTTATGATGCACCGGCAGCTGGTACTCTACTACTGACCTTCCTCCAGCCCCAAAGGTCACCTAGGTTCTAATTCGAGAAGTTGATTTCTGCATCTTAATAGTTCCACACACCTAATTTAGCATTTGCGGCCAATTGGTGCCAACCACCTTTGCCTTAATTAAGGGGGTTCCTGACACTTCCAGAGCAATCTAGTTTCTGTATCTCCTAAATCTGACCATACATGAGACTATTCCTCCTGAGTCCTGACTCCACTCGGTCGAGCATGCATGTTTTTTGGGGTTTTTTATGGGGTGGAAGAAATAAGCTGCTGCCATACAGCAGGATATATTTACACCATTAGGTAAGAGATAGACTTTTCAGAGATATACACATTCTGGAAGGTAAGCCGTGATTTAAGTGACAACTGAATCCTAGTTTGACATCATTAATTTTCATTCCTTGGTGAATTATGTATTCCTCTTCATCCACTATCCGGTTCCTGCTGATAAATGTTCTGAGGTGTTATTAATAATGCAAATGAGAGAGAAATAACTTCAGCGACCATTACCATAATTAATGACTAGACGACCCGGCAGACGTCAAATTGTATAAAGCGAATCCCTTGTCGTAACAATTCTATGGAGGTTGGCACCTTACGTAACATAAGCAACGTTAATTCAGTGGAAGAGTAGTGAGGAAACCCCTCACCCAACACCCAACTCATCAGCTCGTAAACTTATGTCTACCATTATAATATGACTTCTTAAGTCGGCCAAAGACTCAAACATTCATCTTGTAGGCAACGGATAAATCGTTTAAGGCCGCTCTGAAAGAAGTTGTCCACACTTGGCAATCTCTTTCCTGTTCGAAAGTCCCACAAAAATAAACGGATCACAGAGGATCTCACTACTGAAACTCACAGTAATCAGGTAGGGAACCGGACAGCAAGTATTTGTTTTCCCTGCAGCACCACCACAGGGGAAATTAAGAATTACATATTGTCTGGGTTGTCCTTCTGATGCACAGATGTCCGGGTCCTCCAGAGACAGAAAGTATAGCTGCTCTCCACTATAGGAAAAATCAATGGAGGCCCTAAAAATGTCTACCCTGTATTAACTCAGAAAGACGTAATAGGTTATATGAAAATGTTTTTTGAAGCAGACAACACTTTTATGTAACAGAGCCCTGCAATTACCATGAGCCATTTATAGTAGTGGTGTCTTTGTATGTGACAGAAGGTCCGTTGGACCTCCTTAGGTACCAGGTACAACTGTGAACCCTGTCCCCTGTGCCCCTGTTATTAGAAGACTATTAGAAGAGGGTGGCCACAGACATCTTATTGCAATGTTGATCTTTAAGCCCCATACATGATCAATCAGTGACAACATGTCTATGGCCTCCTTCACCCCTCCTTTCAATAGTGGTGGTATCTATAGCGAACTTCCACCAGGACCCTTGCTGCGGTCGAAAAAACTGGGGACCAGATTATATTTTTTTCTCCATGAACGACCATCCTCATGGTCATACTACGTGAATGTCATAGGTGGAAACACTAGACCTTTGTGTAGTATCAATGAAAAACAAGAGGCCGCTGATTTTTATGGGTCACGTTGCCATTCTTAGGGCTGAATATTTGCCAGTCAGAGGATAATCCTTACAATACGAGCCGTTACTAAAATAAGTCTCGTCCAGACTACAGACAGCTCAGTGAGGAGCTTGACATGAACTTGTCTCAGCACATAAAAGATGCTGCAGGATTCACTTATACTGCCAAGTCCTGTAAAAACGAAACAAAGCTCCAGTCTCCCAGTCTCAGGTCAGGCCAGTGGGTGATATTTGACCCCCAAATCGGCTTTAGTGCTCATGGAAATACATTATAGCCCATCATATATTGTCTTCAAATGTGACAGCGTATGCACTGTACAACCTTACAAGGCAAACCATTACCACAGTAAAATGCCATTAGGGCAGTATTATAATAGTTATATACTTGTATATAGGGAGCAGTATTATAGTAGTTATATTCTTGTATATAGGAGCAGTATTATAGTAGTTATAGTCTTGTATATAGGAGCAGTATTATAGTAGTTATATTCTTGTATATAGGAGCAGTATTATAGTAGATATATTCCTGTATATAGGGGGCAGTATTATAGTAGTTATATTCTTGTATATAGGAGCAGTATTATAGTAGTTATAGTCTTGTATATAGGGGGCAGTATTATAGTAGTTATATTCTTGTACATAGGGGGCAGTATTATAGTAGTTATATTCTTATATAAAGGGGGCAGTATTATAGTAGTTATATTCTTTTAAATAGGGGGCAGTATTATAGTAGTTATATTCTTGTATATAGGAGCAGTATTATAGTAGTTATATTCTTGTATATGGGAGCAGTATTATAGTAGTTATATTCTTGTATAAAGGGGGCAGTATTATAGTAGTTATATTCTTGTATATAGGGAGCAGTATTATAGTAGTTATATTCTTGTAGATAGGAGGCAGTATTATAGTAGTTATATTCTTGTATATAGGGCAGTATTATAATAGTTATATTCTTGTATATAGGGGGCAGTATTATAGTAGTTATATTCTTGTATATAGAAGCAGTATTATAGTAGTTATATTCTTGTATATAGGAGCAGTATTATAGTAGTTATATTCTTGTATATAGGGGCAGTATTATAGTAGTTATATTCTTGTATATAGGGAGCAGTATTATAGTAGTTATATTCTTGTACATAGGGGGCAGTATTATAGTAGTTATATTCCTGTACATAGGGGCAGTATTATAGTAGAAATATTCTTGGATATAGAGGCAGTATTATAGTAGTTATATTCTTGTACATAGGAGCAGTATTATAATAGTTATATTCTTGTATATAGGGGACAGTATTATAGTAGTTCTATTCTTGTATATAGGGGGCAGTATTATAGTAGTTATAGTCTTGTATATAGGGGGCAGTAGTATAGTAGTTATATTCTTGAATTTAGGGGCAGTATTATAGTAGTTATATTATTGTATATAGGGGAAGTATTATAGTAGTTACATTCTTGTATATAGGGGGCAGTATTATAGTAATTATATTCTTGTATATAGGGGCAGTATTATAGTAGTTATATTCTTGTATATAAGGGGCAGTATTATAGTAGTTATATTCTTGTATATAAGTGCAATATTATAATAGTTATATTCTTGTATATAGGGGCAGTATTATAGTAGTTAAATTCTTGTATATAGGGGGCAGTATTATAGTAGTTATAGTCTTGTATATAGGGGCAGTATTATAGTAATTATATTCTTGTATATAGGGGAAGTATTATAGTAGTTATATTCTTGTATATAGGGGGCAGTATTATAGTAGTTATATTCTTGTATATAGGAGCAGTATTATAGTAGTTATATTCTTGTATATAGGGGCAGTATTATAGTAGTTATATTCTTGTATATAGGGGGCAGTATTATAGTAGTTATATTCTTGTATATAGGGGGCAGTATTATAGTAGTTATATTCTTGTATATAGGGGGCAGTATTATAGTAGTTATATTCTTGTACATAGGAGCAGAATTATAATAGTTATATTCTTGTATATAGGGGGCAGTATTATAGTAGTTATATTCTTGTATATAGGAGGCAGTATTATAGTAGTTATATTCTTGTATATAGGTGCAGTATTATAATAGTTATATTCTTGTATATAGGGGCGGTATTATAGTAGCTATATTCTTGTATATAGGGGGCAGTATTATAGTAGTTATATTCTTGTATATAGGGGGCAGTATTATAGTAGTTATATTCTTGTACATAGGGGCAGTATTATAGTAGTTATATTCTTGTACATAGGAGCAGAATTATAATAGTTATATTCTTGTATATAGGGGGCAGTATTATAGTAGTTATATTCTTGTATATAGGAGGCAGTATTATAGTAGTTATATTCTTGTATATAGGTGCAGTATTATAATAGTTATATTCTTGTATATAGGGGCGGTATTATAGTAGCTATATTCTTGTATATAGGGGGCAGTATTATAGTAGTTATATTCTTGTACATAGGAGCAGTATTATGATAGTTATATTCTTGTATATAGGGGACAGTATCATAGTAGTTATATTCTTGTATATAGGAGGCAGTATTATAGTGGTTATATTCTTGTATATAGGTGCAGTATTATAATAGTTATATTCTTGTATATAGGGGGCAGTATTATAGTGGCTATATTCTTGTATATAGGAGTATTATACTAGTTATATTCTTGTATATAGGGGCAGTATTATAGTAGTTATATTCTTTTATATAGGAGCAGTATTATAGTAGTTATATTCTTGTATATAGGGGCAGTATTATAGTAGTTAAATTCTTGTATATAGGGGGCAGTATTATAGTAGTTATAGTCTTGTATATAGGGGCAGTATTATAGTAATTATATTCTTGTATATAGGGGCAGTATTATAGTAGTTATATTCTTGTATATAAGGGGCAGTATTATAGTAGTTATATTCTTGTATATAAGTGCAATATTATAATAGTTATATTCTTGTATATAGGGGCAGTATTATAGTAGCTATATTCTTGTATATAGGAGTATTATAGTAGTTATATTCTTGTATATAGGGGCAGTATTATAATAGTTATATTCTTGTATATAGGAGCAGTATTATAGTAGTTATATTCTTGTATATAGGGGCAGTATTATAGTAATTATATACTTGTATATAGGGGGCAGTATTATAGTAGTTATATTCTTGGATATAGGGGACAGTATTATAGTAGTTATATTCTTGTATATAGGGGCAGTATTATAGTAGTTATATTCTTGTATATAGGAGGCAGTATTATAGTAGTTATATTCTTGTATATAGGGAGCAGTATTATAGTAGTTATATTCTTGTACATAGGAGATAGTATTATAGTAGTTATATTATTGTATATAGGGGCAGTATTATAGTAGCTATATTCTTGTATATAAGTGCAATATTATAATAGTTATATTCTTGTATATAGGGGCAGTATTATAGTAGCTATATTCTTGTATATAGGAGCAGTATTATAGTAGTTATATTCTTGAATATAGGAGCAGTATTATAGTAGTTATATTCTTGTATATAGGGTCAGTATTATAGTAGTTATATTCTTGTATATAGGGGGCAGTATTATAGTAGTTATATTCTTGTATATAGGGGGCAGTATTATAGTAGTTATATTCTTGGATATAGGGGACAGTATTATAGTAGTTATATTCTTGTACATAGGAGATAGTATTATAGTAGTTATATTCTTGTATATAGGGTCAGTATTATAGTAGTTATGTTCTTGTATATAGGGGGCAGTATTATAGTAGTTATATTCTTGTACATAGGGGGCAGTATTATAGTAGTTATATTCTTGTATATAGGGGCAGTATTATAATAGTTATATTCTTGTATATAGGAGCAGTATTATAGTAGTTATATTCTTGTATATAGGGGCAGTATTATAGTAGTTATATTCTTGTATATAGGGGGCAGTATTATAGTAGTTATATTCTTGTATATAGGGGGCAGTATTATAGTAGTTATATTCTTGGATATAGGGGACAGTATTATAGTAGTTATATTCTTGTACATAGGAGATAGTATTATAGTAGTTATATTCTTGTATATAGGGGAAGTATTATAGTAGTTATATTCTTGTATATAGGGAGCAGTATTATAGTAGTTATATTCTTGTACATAGGGGGCAGTATTATAATAGTTATATTCTTGTATATAGGGGGCAGTATTATAGTAGTTATATTCTTGTACATAGGGGGCAGTATTATAATAGTTATATTCTTGTATATAGGGGGCAGTATTATAGTAGATATATTCTTTTATATAGAGGACAGTATTATAGTAGTTATATTCTTGTATATAAGTGCAATATTATAATAGTTATATTCTTGTATATAGGGGCAGTATTATAGTAGCTATATTCTTGTATATAGGAGTATTATAGTAGTTATATTCTTGTATATAGGGGCAGTATTATAATAGTTATATTCTTGTATATAGGAGCAGTATTATAGTAGTTATATTCTTGTATATAGGGGGCAGTATTATAGTAGTTATATTCTTGGATATAGGGGACAGTATTATAGTAGTTATATTCTTGTATATAGGGGCAGTATTATAGTAGTTATATTCTTGTATATAGGAGGCAGTATTATAGTAGTTATATTCTTGTATATAGGGAGCAGTATTATAGTAGTTATATTCTTGTACATAGGAGATAGTATTATAGTAGTTATATTATTGTATATAGGGGCAGTATTATAGTAGCTATATTCTTGTATATAAGTGCAATATTATAATAGTTATATTCTTGTATATAGGGGCAGTATTATAGTAGCTATATTCTTGTATATAGGAGCAGTATTATAGTAGTTATATTCTTGAATATAGGAGCAGTATTATAGTAGTTATATTCTTGTATATAGGGTCAGTATTATAGTAGTTATATTCTTGTATATAGGGGGCAGTATTATAGTAGTTATATTCTTGTATATAGGGGGCAGTATTATAGTAGTTATATTCTTGGATATAGGGGACAGTATTATAGTAGTTATATTCTTGTACATAGGAGATAGTATTATAGTAGTTATATTCTTGTATATAGGGTCAGTATTATAGTAGTTATGTTCTTGTATATAGGGGGCAGTATTATAGTAGTTATATTCTTGTACATAGGGGGCAGTATTATAGTAGTTATATTCTTGTATATAGGGGCAGTATTATAATAGTTATATTCTTGTATATAGGAGCAGTATTATAGTAGTTATATTCTTGTATATAGGGGCAGTATTATAGTAGTTATATTCTTGTATATAGGGGGCAGTATTATAGTAGTTATATTCTTGTATATAGGGGGCAGTATTATAGTAGTTATATTCTTGGATATAGGGGACAGTATTATAGTAGTTATATTCTTGTACATAGGAGATAGTATTATAGTAGTTATATTCTTGTATATAGGGGAAGTATTATAGTAGTTATATTCTTGTATATAGGGAGCAGTATTATAGTAGTTATATTCTTGTACATAGGGGGCAGTATTATAATAGTTATATTCTTGTATATAGGGGGCAGTATTATAGTAGTTATATTCTTGTACATAGGGGGCAGTATTATAATAGTTATATTCTTGTATATAGGGGGCAGTATTATAGTAGATATATTCTTTTATATAGGGGACAGTATTATAGTAGTTATATTCTTGTATATAAGTGCAATATTATAATAGTTATATTCTTGTATATAGGGGCAGTATTATAGTAGCTATATTCTTGTATATAGGAGTATTATAGTAGTTATATTCTTGTATATAGGGGCAGTATTATAATAGTTATATTCTTGTATATAGGAGCAGTATTATAGTAGTTATATTCTTGTATATAGGGGGCAGTATTATAGTAGTTATATTCTTGGATATAGGGGACAGTATTATAGTAGTTATATTCTTGTATATAGGGGCAGTATTATAGTAGTTATATTCTTGTATATAGGAGGCAGTATTATAGTAGTTATATTCTTGTATATAGGGAGCAGTATTATAGTAGTTATATTCTTGTACATAGGAGATAGTATTATAGTAGTTATATTATTGTATATAGGGGCAGTATTATAGTAGCTATATTCTTGTATATAAGTGCAATATTATAATAGTTATATTCTTGTATATAGGGGCAGTATTATAGTAGCTATATTCTTGTATATAGGAGCAGTATTATAGTAGTTATATTCTTGAATATAGGAGCAGTATTATAGTAGTTATATTCTTGTATATAGGGTCAGTATTATAGTAGTTATGTTCTTGTATATAGGGGGCAGTATTATAGTAGTTATAGTCTTGTACATAGGGGGCAGTATTATAGTAGTTATATTCTTGTATATAGGGGCAGTATTATAATAGTTATATTCTTGTATATAGGAGCAGTATTATAGTAGTTATATTCTTGTATATAGGGGCAGTATTATAGTAGTTATATTCTTGTATATAGGGGGCAGTATTATAGTAGTTATATTCTTGTATATAGGGGGCAGTATTATAGTAGTTATATTCTTGGATATAGGGGACAGTATTATAGTAGTTATATTCTTGTATATAGGGGCAGTATTATAGTAGTTATATTCTTGTATATAGGGGCAGTATTATAGTAGTTATATTCTTGTACATAGGAGATAGTATTATAGTAGTTATATTCTTGTATATAGGGGAAGTATTATAGTAGTTATATTCTTGTATATAGGGAGCTCTTGTATATAGGGAGCAGT
Source organism: Rhinoderma darwinii (assembly GCF_050947455.1). Taxonomy (NCBI): domain Eukaryota; kingdom Metazoa; phylum Chordata; class Amphibia; order Anura; family Rhinodermatidae; genus Rhinoderma; species Rhinoderma darwinii. Next base: position 18,363,020 of record NC_134690.1, on the reverse strand, counting down.
ATTATAGTAGTTATATTCTTGTACATAGGGGGCAGTATTATAATAGTTATATTCTTGTATATAGGGGGCAGTATTATAGTAGTTATATTCTTGTACATAGGGGGCAGTATTATAATAGTTATATTCTTGTATATAGGGGGCAGTATTATAGTAGATATATTCTTTTATATAGGGGACAGTATTATAGTAGTTATATTCTTGTATATAGGGGGCAATATTATAGTAGTTATATTCTTGTATATAGGAGCAGTATTATAGTAGTTATATTCTTGTATATAGAGGCAGTATTATAGTAGTTATATTCTTGTATATAGGGGGCAGTATTATAGTAGTTATACTCTTGTATATAGGAGCAGTTTTATAGTAGTTATATTCTTGTATATAGGGGGCAGTATTATAGTAGTTATATTCTTGTATATAGGAGCAGTATTATAGTAGTTATATTCTTGTATATAGGTGCAGCATTATAGAAGTTATATTTTTATACACAAGGGGCAGTATTCTAGTAATTATATTCTTGTTTGTGAAGTGTTTTTAATCCATGCACGTGTGGGGAGAACTTTATCCAGAGGTGGCTTGTGTGAGCTGTCTACAGAGCAGCTGTGTGTAGAGGAGCAGGCCGGTTAGTACCCTTAATGAAACCAGAGCCCGAGCTGAGGAGACAAGGCGGGCAGACGCTGGGATCTGTGAGGGGTAAGAACCAGAGTGTGGTCTCAACATAACAGCGGCTGCAGCGCAGAATGGCCGTAAGTGGCTATCCATACAGAATAGAGCACCTGGTGTCCGGAGATCAAACTATAAACTGAGGTAAATGCAGCAGCTTGCCAGCCTATATTGTTTGGTCTGAGATGTATTGTTGGACTACTCTGATAATATTTTTACTTTAATTTAGATAGACTGTTCTTATACAAAAAGGAACTTTTCCAAGTGATGCAGTATTCTGAGTGTTACTATAAGTAAGGGCCTAACTCTTACAAATCTACCCTTAAAGGGGCTCTTTGTTTCTTTACAAATAGCCAATTTTATTGCGCTGAGCATTGTTGGAAGTTTTGTATGGAACGTGAAGAGGAGATCTGCTTTTTTGTCCAAAAACAAGGCCACCGTTGTCTATGGACAATGCGTGGTACTGTAGTTCAACCCAATTTAAGTAATTGAGGATGCGCGGCAATACCTTCAATGTCCTAAGGAAAAGTGTGGCGCTGTTTCAAGGAAAACGTAAGACAAATATTATATATTTTTTTACCTTTCTTAGCTCTAAGGCAGGGTTCACACGACCATGTTATGTCCGTAATGTACGGAACGTATTTCGGTCGGAAGACCCGGACCGAACACAGTGCAGGGAGCCGGGCTCCTAGCATCATAGTGATGTACGACGCTAGGAGTCCCTGCCTCGCTGCATGACAACTGTCCCGTACTGTAATCATGATTACAGTACGGTACAGTAGTTCCACGCAGAGGCAGGGACTCCTAGCGTCGTACATCACTATGATGCTAGGAGCCCGGCTCCCTGCACTGTGTTCGGTCCGGGTCTTCCGACCGAAATACGTTCCGTACATTACGGACGTAACATGGTCGTGTGAACCCTGCCTAAATAAACTAAAAAGTTATAACACTTCCATCAGTCTAATTCACTAACCTCTGTAATTTATCATCACTATGAAAACCTTCACTCAATAGACTCAACGATTCAAGCCTATTGAAAACTGATCTGCACAGGGAATGTTCTCTTGCTATTCAGCGCTTTATTTTTGTTTTTACAGCCTCTGAAAAAAGACATTGTAAAACGCTTGATTTTAAAGGGCAAATCTTCTATGGCTGGTGTTTTCAATAGAAGAAAGTAAATCCTTCACCTTGGCCAAGACCCAAAGGCATTTTCCCCAGTATAGAAGATGTGATGTCCACAATGTTTGTTAAGTGCTGAGATGTGCTGGGCCCCAGAGAAATTCCTTAGATCAAACTGACAACTATTTTATGCTTTTTTTATCAAGATTACAAAGTCTTGGACCTGCTCCATGTGCTGAATACCAGTCACTACAACAAATGTCTCCTGGTGTTCAATGCAGAGACATGATACCAAGAGATGCAGAATTAGGGACAGATAAACTTTCTAGACATTTTTGTAAGATGAATGGAGAACCAAGAGTATTGGAAAATAGCACAATGTATCACTTAAGGCTAATTTAGTTGCAATGGGTACCGTAATCATGGTGCAGTAGTCATTCCTAAGTTACATGGTAAACATATTATAGACATATTCGCAAGAATATAACGACTATAATACTGCCCCTATATACAAGAATATAACTACTATAATACTGCTCCCTATATACAAGAATATAACTACTATAATACTGCCCCTATATACAAGAATATAAATAGTATAATACTGCCCCCTATATACAAGAATATAACTAGTATAATACTGCTTCTATATACAAGAATATAACTACTATAATACTGCCCCTATATACAAGAATATAACTACTATAATACTGCTCCTACATACAAGAATATAACTACTATAATACTGCTCCCTATATACAAGAATATAACTACTATAATACTGCCCCCTATATAAAAGAATATAACTACTATAATACTGCCCCTATATACAAGAATATAACTACTATAATACTGCTCCTATATACAAGAATATAACTACTATAATACTGCTCCCTATATACAAGAATATAACTACTATAATACTGCCCCCTATATAAAAGAATATAACTACTATAATACTTCCCCCCATATACAAGAATATAACTACTATACTGCCCCCTATATACAAGAATATAACTACTATAATACTGCTCCTATATACAAGAATATAACTACTATAATACTGCTCCTATATACAAGAATATAATTACTATAATACTGCCCCTATATACAAGAATATAACTACTATAATACTGCCCCTATATACAAGAATATAACTACTATAATACTGCCACTATATATAAGAATATAAATACTATAATACGGCCCCCTATATACAAGAATATAAATACTATAATACGGCCCCCTATATACACACACGAATATAACTACTATAATACTGCCCCCTATGTACAAGAATATAACTACTATAATACTGCCCCTATATACAAGAATATAACTACTATAATACTGCCACTATATATAAGAATATAAATACTATAATACGGCCCCCTATATACAAGAATATAAATACTATAATACGGCCCCCTATATACACACACGAATATAACTACTATAATACTGCCCCCTATGTACAAGAATATAACTACTATAATACTGCCCCTATATACAAGAATATAACTACTATAATACTGCCCATATATACAAGAATATAACTACTATAATACTGCCCCTATATACAAGAATATAACTACTATAATACTGCTCCTATATACAAGAATATAACTACTATAATACTGCACCTATATACAAGAATATAACTACTATTATACTGCCCCCTATATACAAGAATATAACTACTATAATACTGCTCCTATATACAAGAATATAACTACTATAATACTGCCCCCTATATACAAGAATATAAACACTATAATACTGCTCCTATATACAATAATATAACTACTATAATACTGCCCCTATATACAAGAATATAACTACTATAATACTGCTCCCTATATACAAGAATATAACTACTATAATACTGCCCCTATATACAAGAATATAACTACTATAATACTGTCCCCTATATACAAGAATATAACTACTATAACACTGCTCCTATATACAAGAATATAACTACTATAATACTGCCCCTATATACAAGAATATAACTACTATAATACTGCCCCCTATATACAAGAATATAACTACTATAATACTGCCCCCTATATACAAGAATATAAACACTATAATACTGCTCCTATATACAATAATATAACTACTATAATACTGCCCCTATATACAAGAATATAACTACTATAACACTGCCTCATGTATACAAGAATTTAACTACATTAATACTGCTCCCTATATACAAGAATATAACTCCTATAATACTGCCCCTATATACATGAATATAACTACTATAATACTGCTCCTATATACAAGAATATAACTACTATAATACTGCTCCTATATACAAGAATATAATTACTATAATACTGCCCCTATATACAAGAATATAACTACTATAATACTGCCCCTATATACAAGAATATAACTACTATAATACTGCCACTATATATAAGAATATAAATACTATAATACGGCCCCCTATATACAAGAATATAAATACTATAATACGGCCCCCTATATACACACACGAATATAACTACTATAATACTGCCCCCTATGTACAAGAATATAACTACTATAATACTGCCCCTATATACAAGAATATAACTACTATAATACTGCCACTATATATAAGAATATAAATACTATAATACGGCCCCCTATATACAAGAATATAAATACTATAATACGGCCCCCTATATACACACACGAATATAACTACTATAATACTGCCCCCTATGTACAAGAATATAACTACTATAATACTGCCCCTATATACAAGAATATAACTACTATAATACTGCCCATATATACAAGAATATAACTACTATAATACTGCCCCTATATACAAGAATATAACTACTATAATACTGCTCCTATATACAAGAATATAACTACTATAATACTGCACCTATATACAAGAATATAACTACTATTATACTGCCCCCTATATACAAGAATATAACTACTATAATACTGCTCCTATATACAAGAATATAACTACTATAATACTGCCCCCTATATACAAGAATATAAACACTATAATACTGCTCCTATATACAATAATATAACTACTATAATACTGCCCCTATATACAAGAATATAACTACTATAATACTGCTCCCTATATACAAGAATATAACTACTATAATACTGCCCCTATATACAAGAATATAACTACTATAATACTGTCCCCTATATACAAGAATATAACTACTATAACACTGCTCCTATATACAAGAATATAGCTACTATAATACTGCCCCTATATACAAGAATATAACTACTATAATACTGCCCCCTATATACAAGAATATAACTACTATAATACTGCCCCCTATATACAAGAATATAAACACTATAATACTGCTCCTATATACAATAATATAACTACTATAATACTGCCCCTATATACAAGAATATAACTACTATAACACTGCCTCATGTATACAAGAATTTAACTACATTAATACTGCTCCCTATATACAAGAATATAACTCCTATAATACTGCCCCTATATACATGAATATAACTACTATAATACTGCCCCTATATACAAGAATATAACTACTATAACACTGCCTACTATATACAAGAATATAACTACTATAATACTGCCCCCTATATACAAGAATATAACTACTATAATACTGCTTCTATATACAAGAATATAACAACTATAATACCGCCCCCTATATACAAGAATATAACTAGTATAATACTGCCTCCTATATACAAGAATATAACTACTATAATACTGCCCCTATATACAAGAATATAACTACTATAACACTGCCTCATGTATACAAGAATTTAACTACATTAATACTGCTCCCTATATACAAGAATATAACTCCTATAATACTGCCCCTATATACATGAATATAACTACTATAATACTGCCCCTATATACAAGAATATAACTACTATAACACTGCCTACTATATACAAGAATATAACTACTATAATACTGCCCCCTATATACAAGAATATAACTACTATAATACTGCTTCTATATACAAGAATATAACAACTATAATACCGCCCCCTATATACAAGAATATAACTAGTATAATACTGCCTCCTATATACAAGAATATAACTACTATAATACTGCCCCTATATACAAGAATATAACTACTATAATACTGCTCCCTATATACAAGAATATAACTACTATAATACTGCCCCTATATACAAGAAAATAACTACTATAATACTGCCTCTATATACAAGAATATAACTACTATAATACTGCCCCTATATACAAGAATATAACTACTATAATACTGCTCCCTATATACAAGAATATAACTACTATAATACTGCTCCTATATACAAGAATATAACTACTATAATACTGCCCCCTATATACAAGAATATAACTACTATAATACTGCTCCTATATACAAGAATATAACTACTATAATACTGCCCCTATATACAAGAATATAAACACTATAATACTGCTCCTATATACAAGAATATAACTACTATAACACTGCCTCATGTATACAAGAATTTAACTACATTAATACTGCTCCCTATATACAAGAATATAACTACTATAATACAGCCCCTATATACAAGAATATAACTACTATAATACTGCCCCTATATACAAGAATATAACTACTATAATACTGCCTCTATATACAAGAACATAACTACTATAACACGGCCTACTATATACAAGAATATAACTACTATAATACCGCCCCCCTATATACAAGAATATAACTAGTATAATACTGCCTCCAATATACAAGAATATAACTACTATAATACTGCTCCCTATATACAAGAATATAACTACTATAATACTGCCCCTATATACAAGAATATAACTACTGTAATACTGCCCCTTATATACAAGAATATAACTACTATAACACTGCTCCTATATACAAGAATATAACTACTATAATACTGCCCCTATATACAAGAATATAACTACTATAATACTGCCCCTATATACAAGAATATAACTACTATAATACTGCCCCTATATACAAGAATATAACTACTATAATACTGCCCCTATATACAAGAATATAACTACTATAATACTGCTCCCTATATACAAGAATATAACTGCTATAATACTGCCTCTATATACAAGAATATAACTACTATAATACTGCCCCTATGTACAAGAATATAACAACTATAATACCGCCCCCCCTATATACAAGAATATAACTACTATAATTATCTTTTTTATTTGAAAACTTGCAACAAATTATTACAATACCTTTGCAATACACTCATAACAGATAAAGAAAATAAACATTTGTCTCTTGATAACATCACAATCATTAAACAAACCATAATATATGAATATTGCTCCAGTATAGATTGTTTCAACTATTTTTCATGATATTATTCTAGACAGTATTACAGGAGAGTTCTTCTTTATTGGTGACCGGGCAGCATCGCGCACACCACAGAGGGTACACGGTCACCACATTTATGACATATAGTGAACCTCTATGATATAAATGGAGTTCGGGCTAGAAGTATCCATAGAGCAGCTGAGAGTTTCTCTGTCCCACTAGATGTGGGGACTGCAGGGACACTGCAGGGACATTACTCTGTAGATAAGTCTCTTGTATAAAGATGGCATTGGTTTTGTCGTCAGACAGACGCTTGAATATCGCCTGCCGCCTGCTCCTATTCTTCACACTGTTCACATTAATAGGAGGTGATTTTCAGCCTCATCTTGGTTACATGTCTTTTCTACTTTTTTTCCTTCTTCCACTGCTATGTCCTGTAACACCCCATCTTTTGATGGACATTGGGGGGTCAGCGTCTTCATCCTGAGGTACGTGATCTGGGTTGTGTGAGGAGACTTGCTCCATCTCTGCTTCTTCTTCCTGGTCATCTTCCCCCAGCGCACAGTAATGTCCCCCAGTTATCGCCAGCACTGGAGACTCCGGTGATTTCTTTGCAGCAGTGATTTTTTTCCTAGAAGAATCATCTATTTGACTTCTCCTTTTAACCGTCTGAAATCCCTCCTCATCCATACTGGTCACTGCGGCTTGATCAGCTGGTTTTTTACTGGTCGCTGCGGCTGGATCAGCTGGTTCCTTACTGGTTGCTGCGGCTGGATCAGCTGGTTTTTTACTGGTCACTGCGGCTGGCCCAGCTGGTTTTTTACTGGTCGCTGCGGCTGGCTCAGCTGGTTCCTTACTGTTCGCTGCGGCTGGATCAGCTGGTTCCTTACTGGTGTTGGGCAGATGTTTAGATGTTTTGGTGACAGAGCGACTGGATATTTTACTTTTAGCATGACCTCTATTTTCAGTGGCTGGTGACACTTGTGCAGCATCCACAGATGGTACATTCGTCTCTGGAGCAGGGTCTCTGGTACTTTGGCTCACATCATCGCTGGGGCTTCCAGGTTCTGGGGTCATATCTACACATATGGAGACTTCCTCCTGCTCTTCCTCCATGGCTTCTTTAAAGGTCTCCTCCTTATTATGTTCTGCATGTGGACACTCCCGGAATGCATGTCCAGGTCCTAAGCACAGGTTACAGATGACAGGTCCTGTACAATCGTCCTTCACATGGCCAAACTGACCACATAGTGAGCACTTAATACGGGAACAGTTGAATGCCAGGTGTCTGCCCCCACATCTATGGCATAGTCGCGGTTGACCAGGGTAGTAACATACGCCTCTCTCCGAGCCCAGGTAGAAGGAGTGCGGCAGATGTCTGGTCACTCCATTCTCCTGAACCAGCTGGATCTTGACAGAATATCCTCCATTCCAGATCTCCTCCTCATCATAGATCTTTGTTGGCAGTCTCTTCACCTCACAATATCTGCTCAACCAGTGCTGCAAATCTGCCAGAGCCACCACCTCAGACTGGAACAGGACGGTGGCGGTGACTACCTGGGGTTTAGTCAGATGGATGACATGTAGATGCTCCCACATCGCGTGCTCCTTTGTATCATTATAAATACTCCAGAATAAATCTAGACTATATTGCAGCTTGAAACTGATGTCATAATTCTTGCTGGAGGGAACGTGGATCAGAGCGAACACCTCAGAAGCTTTAAACTTCATAAACTCCTTCAACAAAACTTTCCCAATGTAGAGTCTGGAGGGGAGGTTTTCCTCTGGTCCTGAGTACCTGATTCTGACCGCGTTCCTCCTCTGAGGTGTGGGGTTAGTCGGTCTTGTGACGCTGGAGAACAGTCTCCTGTACTGAGGTCTGTCAGCAGGTGGGTCAGGACTGGACCCCTCCTCAGCTGATTGTACTGCAGATCCTCCTGTGTCTGCTCCTGATCGCTGTGTAACCTGCACTCCATTCACTGACACTGCGGACGGCTGAACCTCCAGAACAGGGTCTGCAATGTCCGCCTCAGCCTGTGCCGCTGGTTCATCAGATATCAGACTGTCAATCACCGCGGTGAGCGAGGTCTCACTTACAATGTCAGTATATGCGGCACTTTCTTGCTCACTCCCAGGAGTGCCACTCGCATTCACTTCATCAGTACTGCACATAGAGTCTACTGCAGTTAACCCCTCGTCAGCTGGCACAAATTTCTCTGCAGCTTTAGCAGCATTTGTGTTGGCTGATTGCACAGACCTCACACATGATGAGAGATGTGATCCTCCAGCCACTGCACACTCATATCTTCCAGGGTTTCCCTGCGCCACAATATTATAGTCAGTGTCTTTTTTTGCAATGATATTTTTTCTTTTCACAGTTTGGCCTCTGGTCTCCCTTTTGTTCTCAACTGCCCAGTTCTTTATTTTGGGTACTGTGCATGATTCTTTCTGCAATCTCTCCTTCAATATCACCAGCTCACGTGTGCAAACATCCAGACACTCACATTTCATCAGCTTTGCCTTTGGATCAGTCTCTTGGTTAATTTCAGTTCTCAATTTGCGAACTTGCATTTCCATTTTAAAGATATTTTTCTTTGTCATTTTTGTGCACAATTCACCAACATCATGAGATTCAGTTGACTCACCAGCCACCATTTCCAGATCATCACCTCCACCATCTCCATGCTGCAGGCCAAACTCCAGACTCTGGGCTTTCCCAGGATCATCAGCCCAGGACCCCTCCCCTCCACCTGGGTCAGAAGCCATGCATAGTCCTAACAGGGAGCTCACAAGCACACGTCTATCCTCTCCTATGGACAAGAATATTACTACTATAATACTGCCCCCTATATACAAGAATATAACTACTATAATACTGCTCCCTATATACAAGAATATAACTACTATAATACTGCCCCTATATACAAAAATATAACTACTATAATACTGCCTCTATATACAAGAATATAACTACTATAATGCTGCCCCTATATACAAGAATATAACTGCTATAATACTGCCTCTATATACAAGAATATAACTACTATAATACTGCCCCTATGTACAAGAATATAACAACTATAATATCGCCCCCCCTATATACAAGAATATAACTAGTATAATTCTGCCTCCTATATACAAGAATATAACTACTATAATACTGCCCCCTATATACAAGAATATAACTACTATAATACTGCCCCCTATATACAAGAATATAACTACTATAATACTGCTCCCTATATACAAGAATATAACTACTATAGTACTGCCCCTATATACAAGAATATAACTACTATAATACTGCTCCCTATATAGAAGAATATAACTACTATAATACTGCCCCTATATACAAGAATATAACTACTATAATACTGTCCCCTATATACAAGAATATAACTACTATAACACTGCTCCTATATACAAGAATATAACTACTATAATACTGCCCCTATATACAAGAATATAACTACTATAACACTGCCCCTATATACAAGAATATAACTACTATAATACTGCCATTATATACAAGAATATAACTACTATTATACTGCCCCTATATACAAGAATATAACTACTATAATACTGCCCCTATATACAAGAATATAACTACTATAATACTGCTCCCTATATACAAGAATATAACTACTATAATACTGCCATTATATACAAGAATATAACTGCTATAATACTGCCCCTATATACAAGAATATAACTACTATAATACTGCCCCTATGTACAAGAATATAACTACTATAATACTGCTCCTATATACAAGAATATAACTACTATAATACTGCTCCTATACACAAGAATATAACTACTATAATACTGCCCCCTATGTACACACGAATATAACTACTATAATACTGCCCCCTATGTACAAGAATATAACTACTATAATACTGCCCCTATATACAAGAATATAAGTACTATAATACTGCCCCTATATACAAGAATATAACTACTATACTACTGCTCCTATATACAAGAATATAAATACTATAATACTGCTCCTATATACAAGAATATAACTACTATTATACTGCCCCCTATATACAAGAATATAACTACTATAATACTGCTCCTATATACAAGAATATAACTACTATAATACTGCCCCCTATATACAAGAATATAACTACTATAATACTGCCCCCTATATACAGGAATATAACTACTATAATACTGCTCCTATATACAAGAATATAACTACTATAATAATGCCCCTATATACAAGAATATAACTACTATTATACTGCCTCTATATATAAGAATATAACTACTATAATACTGCCTCTATATACAAGAATATAACTACTATAATACTGCTCCTATATACAAGAATATAACTACTATAATACTGCTCCTATATACAAGAATATACCTACTATAATACTGCCCCTATATACAAGAATATAACTACTATAATACTGCCCCCTATATACAAGAATATAACTACTATAATACTGCCCCTATATATAAGAATATAACTACTATAATACTGCCGATATATACAAGAATATAACTACTATAATACTCCTCCTATATACAAGAATATAACTACTATAATACTGCCTCTATATACAAGAATATAACTACTATTATACTATTTCCTATATATAAGATTATAATATGAGAGGATTCCTCATGGATATGTACCAAGACATGAACTTGAGAAGACATTAGATGGGTTGTACACAGTATAGGTTTCACGGGCACAGGGTATGTGGACCCACTAGGCCGCTCCGCCATAGCGGGGAGGCAGCTGACCAGGTCACAGTCTAAGCAGAAGTAAATGGTAGACAGTATGCTCGGGTACCTGAAATAGTCCAGGCGGTGGCTGTGGCTTCAGCACGGATGGAGGCAGGTGCGGCAAGTGGCGCCAGACGTGGCGGGCAGTATCCGATGACACTTGAGGTGGCAGATGGCACTTGACGTGGCAGATGGCACTTGATGTGGCAGGAGACACTTGAACGCGGGTAGGCACAGGAACAATACGGAATGCAGGAACGGTAACAGGGCACGGGTAACAGCTGGAACGGGAGACACTAAGTAACCATTTGCGAGACAGACTGGGAAAGTCTAACAACGCTCAGGCAAGGATTAGAAGGCCAGGGGCCTTCTTATAGACCAGGAAATCGTGGCAGTTGATGGTGATAACAATTTTCCTAATTGCGCGCGCTGGCCCTTTAAGGCCGGGCGCGAGCGTGCGCGCGCACCCTACGGGATCCAGCCGAACGGAGCGGAAGTGAGCGCTGGCATCTCCTAGGAGGGAGACGGAGTCCAGCGCTCACAGATCCATGGCTGCGGGCGTCGGGAGGTGAGTAAACCCGACGGCCCGCGGCCATGGATGCTACAATAGTCTGTTTCATGAGATCATACTAATTCTCTTTACTGGAAGACTTTGGGGTTCACGTCTTCTTACATTATTTCTGAGTCTTTATGAAAGGATAATGAGTGTTTTGGCAATTGCTGGGCACATGAGTTGGGCATTGGCACTGCCCAAAATTAATATTTATTAAGTCTTTTCAACTGTTCTTATGGGTGTTCTTTTTCTTTATTATAGACTGAAATGCGTCTTCAGGACCAGCAGTTGGCGAGGCAGCTCATGAGGCTCCGCAGTGACATTAACAAGCTGAAGATTGAACAAACTTGTCATCTCCACCGACGAATGCTGAACGATGCCACCTATGAACTGGAGGAAAGGGATGAGCTCTCGGACCTCCTATGTGACTTCCCTATGATGTCCTCATTTGGCCTTTCTACACCTCTTAAACTTATCGGGGTTACCAAAATGAACATCAACTCGAGGAGGTTTTCCCTCTGCTAGAACCTTCAACCAACAATGTTCCAGGAGGTTTTTTTACATAAAAATAAAAATCATAGTGTCCTGCTGCCTTAATTTAGTACCAGCTTATCATGCCACCCAACACTGACCGGAGCATCGGACAAGGCAACATATTATGTAACGATGCATGGCAGTCAGTCCAAATCCAGACAAGAATATACAATGAAAGGTTCTTCCTGGAGACATTCATGATGTGCATTACTACTGACTGCTAGACATGACCAATATTCTGCAATATACATACAGGGATGTGGACTGTTGTAGGATATATAAGTATATGGAAACTTGCAGTAGTGAAGGAAAACATTGGGTCGATGGCCAAGGCAAGGTCAACAGATGTTACTAATGGATTTAATAGCACAACGCTTCAGTGTTACTCAAACGTTAGCAGTATATAATGAGTTCAGATAATGGCATTCAATGACTTAGAGATTCATCAGCCAAGCATTCATCAATAAAGTCTATCATTGGTTACAGTAATTTGGCCATTACCATACATCTTCTTGGTGTCCAACATGGACCACCAAAAGTTGTAATTTTCAACATATAATTTCCCATAATTTAGCCTTGTGGTTTATGGTATCTGTAATGGGGTACACATGGAGGTGAGGTCCTAGTCTAAGCCATTCTCCCTACCTATTAAGCTCCAAGTCATTGGCAAAACTTGGTAGGTAAAATCCATGGAAACCAAGTCTATTCTATACAGGTGCAAATGCCACCTTTAGATGGTGTTCCTTGGAAAGTTCGTTATACAAAGACCATTAAATAAGTTGTCCATAAAAATGGTGATACATCTCCCAGCACCTATTGTTGGTAATGCAGCTCCCATTTTCAGACGACTCCTGCTGTATCATCCATGGTGCCAGCACAGAAGATGTGTGGTCCTTTCCAGGGGTCAGAAATTCCCTTTTAGCAAGGAAATTTCCAAAATGTGTGAAATATTGTCAGACATTCTTCAAAGTTCTTAATACAAGAAGTTCTCCGAGGCCCAATTCTCCCATCTTTCTTCCTTTTTTAACCTTGTATGACCAGGTTTGTTCTTTCATGGCAGTAATATCATCCTCCGAACCTTGACAAGACTTCAAGTCATGGACATAATTAAGTCATACGGCCATGCTGTCATTGTGCAGGAAGGCGTGCAGTGTTGGCGGAGCAGTGTGATGTCAGCAGGGCTTTGTGCACCTGTTCCGAGATGGTGCCGTTGTGTAGTCAGCAGCAGACAGGTGCACAATGACAGCTTGGTATGACACGATGGTGTAACATCACGGAATGGCGCAATGTAGTGCCATCACCGCATGCATTATTGATGTTCAGATGAATGATACATGACAACACATCAGGATGGTCAGTCCATCCATGGAGTTGGGCAGCGCCAATGGGGCTCCTTAGTCAAATGCAGGATCCGTGAAAGTTCTGGGCCTGCAAAAAGAGAACATTCAAGAGATAATTGCTTCTCAAATGTATGTGTTAACCCAGCTCAAGAGCATCATCATGACTATAGTGTGTTGTAAGGGTCCATGACCTTTACTGCCCCTAGTTGAACCCTTACTCTTTGCTATTGGGTGGCGTGAACTTGTATAGGAATCTCCTTTCCAGATTTACATTGGTAGCCAACAATGGAGTAGAGACAAAAAGACGCTAGTGACCAGTGGGGTTATGGATTATCAGAGGTTCCAGAATATGGGATAGCAGTTCATCTCGATCCGTTGCATAGATCTTATAGACAGTCCCGACCTTTTCTAAAACTTCCCATCCTCAACAGCAACCCATGTGGACCCTGCAAATGTGGGGCAATTTTGAAATTTTTTGGCCCAAGGATCCCAGATTATCCAGTAGTATGTACTACCAATTTCCAGGCATTTGCAGTAGAATTGATTGTGAAAATGTAGCAGCATCTGTATTAATAGAGGCTTTAAAAAAAAAGTTCCCAATTTCCAGTTCTGCCATGGCCAATGCCACCCACATATAGAGCCCCGGCCAATAGAATTTATACAAGGCTGGAAAGTTAGGGAAAGTACAGATGATGATTGTCATCATTTGTTTCTGGGACAAAAAGAAAACTAATAAACTTTCCATGAATATTATTGAAATTTGCAATGTGGGACGGTTATCCTAATATCACACCGTTCAGCTTTTAGACCAGTAATAAGCAATAGTGATATGATCACTTGCACTGATGATGAGATATATTGTGTCCTGTACTTCAATCACATCCACAGCTGCACTCAGATTGCTGCTGTTTTCCAGTTAGCTCTCAGGTTGCAGCACCTCACTTCTCCATGCTGATCCCTGGTGGGTCAATGTCCCTACAGAGCATGCTGTGTTTTGGTGTATTATTGTGTAGCGTTGTAGAACTCCTACCACAGTAAAACTACGTATCCCACAATACAATGCACCAGAGAGCAGAGTATTTGTAGGAGATCAGCGAAGCAGTTGTGGCCGTCCGAGTGGCAGTCAATGGAATTGTTATTGCAATTTAGTATGTGACCGGAGTATGAGATATATTATTGTAAGATAAGATAAATGACATTATATGCACAAAAGTAGAAATAAACTTTATATTGACTCTTCAAACAAATATTAGTAACAGAAAAACATTGGTTGATGGCAACATGATCAAATAGTAGCACTTCTAGGCTTCTAATCATTACAAAACCACTATTGGATTTTGCACCACTTTTAGGACCCTACCTCACCCAATGGGGTTCATTTTTAGGCTCTAGATGCCTTGCCTGCTTCATGTGAGGACTGGCTAAAATAATGAATGTGAACCTTGTCAATTTTAGGACATCCTCAAATATCCTAAATCATATTAATGTAAGTTGGTAATAAATAACTTAACAATAACCCTGATCCTAATACCTGACCCTGACATCTGACACTTAGACTGTACTCTGACTCTGATACCTAACGCAAATATCCGACTATGACATCTGACAGGTAGACTGTACTCTGACTCTGACACCTAACGCAAATATCTGACCCTGACATCTGACACTTAGACGGTACTCTGACACCTAACGCAAATATCTGACCCTGACATCTGACACTTAGACTGTACTCTGACACCTAACGCAAATATCTGACCCTGACATCTGACACTTAGACGGTACTCTGATTATGATATTTGACTCAAATATTTGACTCTGACAACTGACTCTGAAACCTGACTTTGACACCTGATGCAGTCACATTTCTGATAGCTGAAATAACTTACACTGATAGCTGTCTCTAATGCTTGACCCAGACTTCACCTGACCCTGAAACCTGACTCAGATACCGGAATGTGACACCTGACTCTTGACCCTAACACCTGACACTTGATGATAACACCTAACCTTGATAACTGACTCAGATACTGTAGGATTCATTCACATCTGCGTCAGGACTCCGTTCATTGGTTCCATTGGAGCTTTCCATCAGGTGAACCCATGAACGGAAACCAAACTAAAAGAAACGTAAAACATAGGTTTCCGTTTGCATCACCATTCATTTCAATGGTGACGGATCCGGTGCAAATGGTTTCCGTTTGTCACCGTTGTGTAAGGGTTTCCGTTGTTTTGACAGAATGAATAGAGCAGTCGACTACAGTGTTGATTCTGACAAAACAACGGAACCCTTACACAACGGTCACAAACGGAAACCATTTGCACCGGATCCGTCACCATTGAAATGAATGGTGATGCAAACGGAAACCTATGGTTTCCGTTTGTTTCAGTTTGGTTTCCGTTCATGATTTCCCCTGACGGAAAGCTCCGATGGAACCCATAAACGGAGCCCTGACGCAGATGTGAACGAAGCCTGTGACACCTATCAGTTGATTATTAGAATAGGGTATTTTTGATCTCTTGGTTATTAGATTTACCAGGTAGAACATATTTGATAAGAATAATAAAGTGTTACGTATATATAAAAATACTGTATCTTTTAGAATTGTCATATAAAGTATTAGTAAATCGTCAATGTAGCGGACACCTAAGATCACAACAGATTATAATGTTCCACTGTTCTACCATCACTCACTGTAATTTGTAAAAATGCCAACTGATGCCTTTTTTTGTTCTTATGTATCATCCACTTGTTAAATTGTATTATTATGATTGTATACTCCTAATATCTGGGTGTTAACCTTTCTATGTGGCCTTTCTTTTTTTGATAATTTTTACGTAATAGTTCATTCCAAAGTGCGTTTTGTTAAATGATGCAGAAAAGAAAACAACAAAAAAAAAATGTCAATATTCTTCGGACGTAGTGAGGGCTGAATTCATTTTTTATAAGGTTTTATGAATGTGTATGGATTTTTTTTCTGCTTTTAAAAAAAATAACAAAGATTTGGTGCATTCGAAATAAATGGAACGTGATAACTGACTGTCCTATCTGTATATCTGCTTCTTACAATTTTTTGTGTAAAAGTTGAAAAAAATGACTTATTCTTGGCCCTAATAACAAAAATGGTACAAAAATAAAGCCCCATCTTTCACATAGAGGAAAAACCAGCGCATCATAGAGGGAATGTTCCCTGCTTAGGACCCCCCTCTGTTAGCCAAAGAGGAGAGCCGCTGCAAACAGCAGCTCTCGCTTTGGCAGACCCTGCCCACCGATGTATTACATGGACAGCTATGTATTTAAATGGCTGCATCGTCATGCAATGCTACATTTGTACTGTAGTAGGCGCTGTATGAAAAATGAGTGGCTGTCCAGTGCTTCCCCTGGCGATACCAGGTGATTGCCAGGGGTTTATGAAGATGGGCCCACAGCGATCAGCTGACCACCAGGCCGTCGTCAATATAGAAAGGGGTTGTCATGTTGAGACAGTCCCTTTAAGGGATTTTCCAACTCAATACTTTTATGGCATCTATTATATAGATCGTTAGGGGTCCGAGGGATGGCCCCCCACCAATCCAAAGAGCACACTCACTTGACTGTTTCCATAAATCCCATTCGCTTTAATGAGCAGTCAGACTGGACACTCCAATTCTCAGCATCATGGGGAGTCCCAGCAGTGAGACATCCACCAATCAGACTATCTAGTCGAAATACTAAGTGGTGGAACAACCCTTTAAGGCCTAACACCACTGCAGTAACTGAACACACAGAGTATTATAAGTGTTACATAACGTCCCAGAATCTTTACTTCTCTTCTTTAAGTCAATGTCACGGCTGCTACAGGGCTCATGACATGAGGCGGCCCATGCCACCCAGCCAGGAACATAACAACGAGCCCCCTCATGCCCGTTGGCGTCCCTAGCATCAGGCTTCCGGCCCCCAGGCGATTGCCACATTTAATTAGGACATTTCCTTAGGACGCAGATACAATTGAATACTATGACAGAAAAGAGCTCCCTTGCTCTGCCATTTAATAGGCTACAGGCCACGTTAGGCCTGCAGCCTATAAGGCGCTGTGACAGGATCTCAGCACAGGCTGGTGCAATAATGTCACTGGATCATGCCAGCCTACGCAAGGGTGTGTGCCACTATCTACAGGGAGCTGTGAGCCACTATCTACAGGGAGCTGTGCGCCACTATCTACAGGGAGCTGTGCGCCACTATCTACAGGGAGCTGTGCGCCACTATCTACAGGGAGCTGTGCGCCACTATCTCCAGGGAGCTGTGTGCCACTATCTACAGGGAGCTGTGTGCCACTATCTACAGGCGGCAGTGTGCCACTATCTACAGGGGGCTGTGTCACTATCTACAGGGGTGTGGTGTGTCACTATCTACAGGGAGCTGTGTGCCACTATCTACAGGGAAATGTGTGCCACTGTCTACAGGGAGCTGTGTGCCACTATCTACAGGGAGCTGTGCGCCACTATCTACAGGGAGCTGTGCGCCACTATCTCCAGGGAGCTGTGTGCCACTATCTACAGGGAGCTGTGTGCCACTATCTACAGGCGGCAGTGTGCCACTATCTACAGGGGGCTGTGTCACTATCTACAGGGGTGTGGTGTGTCACTATCTACAGGGAGCTGTGTGCCACTATCTACAGGGAGCTGTGTGCCACTGTCTACAGGGTGCTGTGTGCCACTATCTACAGGGAGCTGTGCGCCACTATCTACAGGGAGCTGTGCGCCACTGTCTCCAGGGAGCTGTGTGCCACTATCTACAGGGAGCTGTGTGCCACTATCTACAGGCGGCAGTGTGCCACTATCTACAGGGGGCTGTGTCACTATCTACAGGGGTGTGGTGTGTCACTATCTACAGGGAGCTGTGTGCCACTATCTACAGGGAGCTGTGTGCCACTGTCTACAGGGAGCTGTGTGCCACTATCTACAGGGAGCTGTGTGCCACTATCTACAGGGAGCTGTGTGCCACTATCTACAGGGAGCTGTGCGCCACTATCTACAGGCGGCAGTGTGCCACTATCTACAGGGGGCTGTGTCACTATCTACAGGGGTGTGGTGTGTCACTATCTACAGGGAGCTGTGTGCCACTATCTACAGGGAGCTGTGTGCCACTATCTACAGGGAGCTGTGTGCCACTATCTACAGGCGGCAGTGTGCCACTATCTACAGGGGGCTGTGTCACTATCTACAGGGGTGTGGTGTGTCACTATCTACAGGGAGCTGTGTGCCACTATCTACAGGGAGCTGTGTGCCACTGTCTACAGGGAGCTGTGTGCCACTATCTACAGGGAGCTGTGTGCCACTATCTACAGGGAGCTGTGTGCCACTATCTACAGGGAGCTGTGCGCCACTATCTACAGGCGGCAGTGTGCCACTATCTACAGGGGGCTGTGTCACTATCTACAGGGGTGTGGTGTGCCACTATCTACAGGGAGCTGTGTGCCACTATCTACAGGGAGCTGTGTGCCACTATCTACAGGGAGCTGTGTGCCACTATCTACAGGCGGCAGTGTGCCACTATCTACAGGGGGCTGTGTCACTATCTACAGGGGTGTGGTGTGTCACTATCTACAGGGAGCTGTGTGCCACTGTCTACAGGGAGCTGTGTGCCACTATCTACAGGGAGCTGCGCGCCACTATCTACAGGGAGCTGCATGCCACTATCTACAGGGAGCTGTGCGCCACTATCTCCAGGGAGCTGTGTGCCACTATCTACAGGGAGCTGTGTGCCACTATCTACAGGCGGCAGTGTGCCACTATCTACAGGGGGCTGTGTCACTATCTACAGGGGTGTGGTGTGTCACTATCTACAGGGAGCTGTGTGCCACTATCTACAGGGAGCTGTGTGCCACTGTCTACAGGGAGCTGTGTGCCACTATCTACAGGGAGCTGTGCGCCACTATCTCCAGGGAGCTGTGTGCCACTATCTACAGGGAGCTGTGTGCCACTATCTACAGGCGGCAGTGTGCCACTATCTACAGGGGGCTGTGTCACTATCTACAGGGGTGTGGTGTTCACTATCTACAGGGAGCTGTGTGCCACTATCTACAGGGAGCTGTGTGCCACTGTCTACAGGGAGCTGTGTGCCACTATCTACAGGGAGCTGTGTGCCACTATCTACAGGGAGCTGTGTGCCACTATCTACAGGGAGCTGTGCGCCACTATCTCCAGGGAGCTGTGTGCCACTATCTACAGGGAGCTGTGTGCCACTATCTACAGGCGGCAGTGTGCCACTATCTACAGGGGGCTGTGTCACTATCTACAGGGGTGTGGTGTGTCACTATCTACAGGGAGCTGTGTGCCACTGTCTACAGGGAGCTGTGTGCCACTATCTACACGGAGCTGCGCGCCACTATCTACAGGGAGCTGCACGCCACTATCTACAGGGAGCTGCACGCCACTATCTACAGGGAGCTGTGCGCCACTATCTCCAGGGAGCTGCACGCCACTATCTACAGGGAGCTGCACGCCACTATCTACAGGGAGCTGCACGCCACTATCTACAGGGAGCTGCGCGCCACTATCTACAGTGAGCTGTGCGCCACTATCTACAGGGAGCTGTGCGCCACTATCTCCAGGGAGCTGTGCGCCACTATCTACAGGGAGCTGTACGCCACTATCTACAGGGAGCTGTACGCCACTATGTACAGGGAGCTGTGCGCCACTATCTACAGGGAGCTGTGCGCCACTGAATACAGGGAGCTGTGCGCCACTATCTACAGGGGGCTGTGCGCCACTATCTACAGGGAGCTGTACGCCACTGTCTACAGGCGGCAGTGTGCCACTATCTACAGGGGTCTGTGTCACTATCTACAGGGGTGTGGTGTGTTACTATCTACAGGGAGCAGTGCGCCACTATCTAGAGGGAGCTGTGCGCCACTATCTACAGGGAGCTGTGCGCCACTATCTACAGGGAGCTGTGCGCCACTATCTACAGGGAGCTGTGCGCCACTATCTAGAGGGAGCTGTGTGCCACTATCTACAGGGAGCTGTGTGCCACTATCTACAGGGAGCTGTGTGCCACTATCTACATGGAGCTGTGCGCCACTATCTACAGGGAGCTGTACGCCACTATCTACAGGGAGCTGTGCGCCACTATCTACAGGGAGCTGTACGCCACTATCTACAGGGAGCTGTGCGCCACTATCTACAGGGAGCTGTGTGCCACTATCTACAGGGAGCTGTGCGCCACTATCTAGAGGGAGCTGTGTGCCACTATCTACAGGGAGCTGTGTGCCACTATCTACAGGGAGCTGTGTGCCACTATCTACAGGGAGCTGTGTGCCACTATCTACAGGGAGCTGTGCGCCACTATATACAGGGAGCTGTGCGCCACTATCTACAGGGAGCTGTGCGCCACTATCTAGAGGGAGCTGTGCGCCACTATATACAGGGAGCTGTGCGCCACTATCTACAGGGAGCTGTGCGCCACTATCTAGAGGGAGCTGTGTGCCACTATCTACAGGGAGCTGTGTGCCACTATCTACAGGGAGCTGTACGCCACTATCTACAGGGAGCTGTGTGCCACTATCTACAGGGAGCTGTGCGCCACTATCTACAGGGAGCTGTGTGCCACTATCTACAGGGAGCTGTACGCCACTATCTACAGGGAGCTGTGTGCCACTATCTACAGGGAGCTGTGCGCCACTATCTACAGGGAGCTGTGTGCCACTATCTACAGGGAGCTGTGTGCCACTATCTACAGGGAGCTGTGTGCCACTATCTACAGGGAGCTGTGTGCCACTATCTACAGGCGGCAGTGTGCCACTATCTACAGGGGGCTGTGTCACTATCTACAGGGGTGTGGTGTGTCACTATCTACAGGGGTGCAGTCCTTCCTTTAAGGTCAGTTTTTTTTTTAAATAACTATTATAACTATTAAATAACATTAGGAGATAAACAAAATTATAATATCATTGCTTAACTGTATGTACCAATTTTCATAACCCTGTAACTAAAGGTTAATAAGAGTGCACTGGTGGCCTAGCTGTGTTTTTTACATTGCACACAGAACTGATAACTGTTCATTGTCGGGAGGGCGGGTGTTGTGGGGGTAGGGGGTGTTGGTTGCGGGGAAGGGGGAACAGTCAATATTTTTCTATGGGGCCCAATCTTAACTAGTTACGCCCCTGAACAGAACATTGTATGTAGCCTTAAAATTTTATCCGGGCCGTACATTCCCACATCCTAAATTTAGATGTGAACAAGTTAAATACCTTATCAAAAACAGTCAATAAAAGCAACAGGAAGCAGCATGTACACAATGTCTTCAGTGGCCGGACTAACCACCCGCTTCTCCTATTTACCATATCTTCATCCATCATTGCCGGACAGCGGCCGGTTTCACAACTTGCGCCAGTGCCACCTGCTGGAGGGATAAAGAAGACAGCAGCAACAACACAACAAACAGTTCAACAACACTTTACTAGTGACGTAATTCCATTGCCACGAGGGGCAAAAAGTACAATGCCAGTAGTAAATACAAAATTTCCCTTCAATTTTGGGGATGCATTACCCATATATTACAGGTGGTTTTAATGTTAAAGCTGAACAGTTTATATCAGTACATGTCATGTTATCTTGACCATGTCAGACATGGATGTGGGTCCGCCAGGGCAGTGGGGCTCTGGATCATAGAGGGGGGTCCTGACATCCTAATAGGTCATATAAACATAAGTTGTCGTAGTCAGACAACCCCTTAAACATATCTTTGACCTACTCTGAATAATAATTGACCAACCTTATCATTCCTAGATAGGCCCAGTCCCCCTTGCACAGCTTTCAGGTTTATTTTCACATTAAATAACAGGCCGGTTATTTATATAATGAGATTTCTTGAATATACAGATATATAAATATCTCACATTTCTGCCATGATGCCATAAATATGTGAGGGTGAACTGAACCCCCACTGCGCAAACTTCAGGTCCTGGTGGGAAATCTTTTATGTTGCTGCCAGATAAGGGTAAGAGCGTCCGGACATTCGTGAGTCACCGCATAGTAGAGTCTGAAACTTTCCCTCCTGGTGATGAGTTTCCAGCCACAGCCAAGACCAACATAACAGAAAACCCTCTGAGCTCACACACGGGAATGTGAAGAAGACCCCATAACGCGGGACATTACATCAGGGTGACAACTTCAGGGTTGAGTCTTTGTGAAGATGCCAGATGAGAGACGGTTACCATAAAACTTGTAATAATAAACAATGCACATTTATACTGAGTGAGCTTTCTAAGAGCAGGGGTGTACATAGTATAGGGGCCCGATACGTAACTGCCTCCCTTGCTTTCCATCACACAGTTTCCATGTTTGCCTGTAGTTGAGAGTTGTGATGTCATAATACGTTACTGATACTAGTTCTGATGTCACAGTAGGCTACCTAACTGATACAAGTTGTGGTGCCACAGTAGGCTACCTGACTGATACTAGTTCTGATGTCACAGTAAGCTACATGACCGATACTAGTTCTGATGTCACAGTAAGCTACCTGACTGGTACTAGTTCTGATGTCACAGTAAGCTACCTGACTGATACTAGTTCTGATGTCACAGTAGGCTACCTAACTGATACAAGTTGTGATGTCACCGTAGGTTACCTGACTGATACAAGTTGTGGTGCCACAGTAGGCTACCTGACTGATACTAGTTCTGATGTCACAGTAAGCTACCTGACTGATACTAGTTCTGATGTCACAGTATGCTACCTGACCGATACTAGTTCTGATGTCACAGTAAGCTACCTGACTGGTACTAGTTCTGATGTCACAGTAAGCTACCTGAGTGATACTAGTTCTGATGTCACAGTAGGTTACCTGACTGATACAAGTTGTGGTGCCACAGTAAGCTACCTGACTGATACTAGTTCTGATGTCACAGTAAGCTACCTGGCTGATACTAGTTCTGATGTCACAGTAAGCTACCTGACTAATACTAGTTGTGATGTCGCAGTATGTTACCTTACTGATACAAGTTGTGGTGAAACAGTAAGCAACCTGTCCTATACTAGTTGTGATGTCACAGTAGGCTACCTGACTGATACTAGTTGTGATGTCACAGTAAGCTATCTGACTGATACTAGTTCTGATGTCACAGTAAGCTACCTGACTGATACTAGTTCTGATGTCACAGTAGGTGACCTGACTAAACCGCTTGCAGACCGCCTTCTGTATAAAGATATACAGTGAAGGAAATAAGTATTTGATCCCTTGCTGATTTTGTAAGTTTGCCCACTGTCAAAGACATGAACAGTCTACAATTTTTAGGCTAGGTTAATTTTACCAGTGAGAGATAGATTATATAAAAAAAAAAAAACTGAAAATCACATTGTCAAAATTATATATATTTATTTGCATTTTTCACAGAGAAATAAGTATTTGATCCCTTTGGCAAACAAGACTTAATACTTGGTGGCAAAACCCTTGTTGGCAAGCACAGCAGTCAGACGTTTTTTGTAGTTGATGATGAGGTTTGCACACATGTTAGATGGCATTTTGGCCCACTCCTCTTTGCAGATCATCTGTAAATCATTAAGATTTCGAGGCTGTCGCTTGGTAACTCGGATCTTCAGCTCCCGCCATAAGTTTTCAATGGGATTAAGGTCTGGAGACTGGCTAGGCCACTCCATGACCTTAATGTGCTTCTTTTTGAGCCACTCCTTTGTTGCCTTGGCTGTATGTTTCGGGTCATTGTCGTGCTGGAAGACCCAGCCACGCGCCATTTTAAATGTCCTGGTTGAGGGAAGGAGGTTGTGACTCAGGATTTGACGGTACATGGCTCCATCCATTCTCCCATTGATGTAGTGAAGTAGTCCTGTGCCCTTAGCAGAGAAACACCCCCAAAACATAATGTTTCCACCTCCATGTTTGACAGTGGGGATGGTGTTCTTTGGGTCATAAGCAGCATTTCTCTTCCTCCAAACACGGCGAGTTGAGTTAATGCCAAAGAGCTCAATTTTAGTCTCATCTGACCACAGCACCTTCTCCCAATCACTCTCAGAATCATCCAGATGTTCATTTGCAAACTTCAGACAGGCCTGTACATGTGCCTTCTTGAGCAGGGGGACCTTGCGGGGCACTGCAGGATTTGAATCCATTACGGCGTAATGTGTTACCAATGGTTTTCTTGGTGACTGTGGTCCCAGCTGTCTTGAGATCATTAACAAGTTCCCCCCGTGTAGTTTTCGGCTGAGCTCTCACCTTCCTCAGGATCAAGGATACCCCACGAGGTGAGATTTTGCATGGAGCCCCAGATCGATGTCGATTGACAGTCATTTTGTATGTCTTCCATTTTCTTACTATTGCACCAACAGTTGTCTCCTTCTCACCCAGCGTCTTACTTATGGTTTTGTAGCCCATTCCAGCCTTGTGCAGGTCTATGATCTTGTCCCTGACATCTTTAGAAAGCTCTTTGGTCTTGCCCATGTTGTAGAGGTTAGAGTCAGACTGAGTAATTGAGTCTGTGGACAGGAGTCTTTTATACAGGTGACCATGTAAGAGCTGTCTATAATGCAGGCACCAAGTTGATTTGGAGCGTGTAACTGGTCTGGAGGAGGCTGAACTCTTAATGGTTGGAAGAGGATCAAATACTTATTTCTCTGTGCACAATGCAAATAAATATATATAATTTTGACAATGTGATTTTCTGTTTTTTTTAAATATAATCTATCTCTCACTGGTAAAATTAACCTAGCCTAAAAATTCTAGACTGTTCATGTCTTTGACAGTGGGCAAACTTACAAAATCAGCAAGGGAGCTTGTGATTATGTAATGATGGGGGTAGGGAAACGGACAAGTGAGCCCTAATCTACCCGCCACTCTGTCCCTGCCTACTTGCAACGATCCGCCCTAGGCGACGGGGTACAACTGGGCGGCGGTCCCTACGCTCAGTAAGTGCACGAGACAAACAGACAAGGGTACACAAAGCTAAGGGAAATGGGTCTGTTGCCCACGGCAACACTGTGAGCAACAAGAGTGGTGAACAAGCCGAGTCAAACCAGGAGGGTACAAGGTACCAAACGCAGAGCAGGAGAGTAGTCAGTAAGCCAGGGTCAGTATGGAGCAGGATCAAATAGTCAGAAGCAGTAGCTGGGCCAGGAAACCACACAAGAAGAATCACAAGCAAGGAGGAACAGGAAAGGCAGGATATAAATAGACAGAGGGCGGGAGCTAGCTCCATCTGGCCAGGCTGCGATAGGCTATCCCACTCCTAAGCCTGCCATCCTGAGTGGTGGAAGATGGAGTCAGTCTCAGAGACATAGACTCAGGTGCAGACTGATAACCTATGGGCGTATACACAGAAGTTGTGCCTGGCAGATCCATTACTTATATATATATACACGGCGGGCAGTCCAGGTCCTGAAAGCTCACTCCATAAGACATATATTTGGCGCAGGTTTAAGCTGGCTGCCCAAGCGATCAGGCAGCTGAGACTGCCAGTGTCCCTGGAGAGAAGACAGAGGCAGTTTTCAACTCTTTTGTCTTCTATGTACTCACATACACAGCGCTCAATAAGCACTGTGTATAGAATAGAGGCAGCTGGGAGTAGGGGGCTGCTGCTGGGTCTAACTTGACATAGCACAGCGCTAGCACTGAGAATAGTCACTATACAGCCTTATCCACAAAAAACAATTTATTCGTCCGAGTGCTGCCCGTTAAAATAACGGACAGCACACGGACATATGCAATTCAATGGGGCTATTCAGACATGCATTATTTTTCTGCTGCATGAAATTCACTGCATGTCCTATTCTAGTCCGTTTTGGCGGACCACGCGCCCATTGAAGTCTATGGGTGCGTGAAAATCACGGACAGAACACAGACGTCATGCTATCCATGATTCACACACCAGTTGCTAAAGAAATGCAAAGAAAAAAAAATGTGCACCAATACTGACATCAAAAACTAACTGGGAAAGACTGAGCCCCATAGCAAACCTTTGACTGGGGGCCCCCCATGTGCCACACACAGCCCCCCTTATAGATAGTGCCCTCTGTAGATTGTGCCATACAGCGATTCCTCTGTGCAGTGATATGCACCCCCCCCCCCTGTAGACAGTGTCACACCCGACTTGTAGATGGCGCCCCCACCTCCCCCTTGTAGATATTGCCATACAGCTCCCCTTGTATATAGCGCCATACAGCTCCCCCTGTATATAGTGCCACACAGTCCCCCCCCTCCCTTGTATATAGTGCCACACAGCCCCTCCTTAGTAGATAGTGCCACACAGCCCCCCTCTTAGTAGATAGTGCCACACAGCCCCCCTCTTAGTAGATAGTGCCACACAGCCCCCCTCTTAGTAGATAGTGCCACACAGCCCCCTCTTAGTAGATAGTGCCACACACAGCCCCCTGTAGATAGCGCCACAGGCCTCCCCCTTGTAAATAGTGCCATACAGCCCCCATAGTAGATAGTGCCACACACAGCCCCCTGTAGATAGCGCCACAGGCCTCCCCCTTGTAAATAGTGCCATACAGCCCCCATAGTAGATAGTGCCACACAGCCCCCCTTAGTAGTGCCACACAGCCCCCCTTAGTAGTACCACACAGCCCCTTGTATATAGTGCCACACAGCTCCCCCTTGTGTATAGTGCCACACAGCCCACTTGTATATAGTGTCACCCTGCTTCCCCCTTGTATATAGTGCAACCCTGCTCCCCTCTTGTATATAATGCCACCCTGCTCCCCCCTTATATGTAGTTACACCCTGCTCCCCTCTTGTATATGGTGCCACCCTGCTCCCCCCTTGTATATAGTGCCATCCTGCTCCCCCCCCCAAAAAATATATTGTACATACTTTGCCCCGTTCTAGTAACGGACAGAGCTATCCACAGGCTCCGGTCAGGACGCATGCGCAGACCAGCGTGATGCAGTGATGTCATCACGCCGGCCTGCGCAGGAAGTCTTCCCAGCACCTTATAGGCTGCAAGCCTAAAGTGGCCTGCAGCCTCAGGGCCGATTCCAGCTTTTCTGCCAGGCGAAAAGTGAAGTGGCACCCCCCAGATTTTGATTAACATCCCCCTGGCTGTTCTACATCACTAGCAGCCTGCTCAAATTCTTGCAGGTGCGCCGGTGCCTTGTACTCCCCTGGCATGCGCGACGCAACAATGACGCCAGGCAGAGTACACCTCACAACACAGTGCGAGCCCAAGTAGTACAAGGCAATGGCGCATCCGAGAAAGTTTTATCAGCCAGGGGATGTCAATTAAACATGGAAAGGTGGGTTTGGAGGCAGGACTATGTGACTCTTCAGGATGCGGCACCGACCCATGACCCTTTAATGAGTAATTAGCATATAGTGTTTGCCGTTTTAAAAGTTGATTTTATAGATTTTGCTGCATCTGAAAAAAACTTACAAGGGAATGTTTGGAAATATTGTCAGGTCATGTATTACCACATGGGGGCTGTTCAAGGGGTTAAAACTACCAGACAGGTTCCCATTAAATATACACTGAATTGAGAACAATTCCATCTGCCCTGCAATTTCGTTATTATAAATATATCCTATATAATTACAGCTCCAGACCCAAGCTCATACATATATACAGCACCAGAACAAAGCTCAGTACATGTATACAGCACCAGAACAAATACAGCTCAATTTAGTGCAACCCCTGCCGTATAGGTTTGTACGGTGTAAAACTACAGCTCCCAGCATGGCCCAAACAATGGTAAGGATATGCTGGGAGATGCGGTTTCACAAAAAAAAAATCATAATATAATCAAACCACCATCATCTCGTTGAAGATCATACAGTGACTACATTACTGATTAGAGGCAGAATAAACATTTACATTAAGTGACTCACCGGTGACATCTCAGATTCTAGTTGTTCTTTTTCACTTTTCTTTTTCATCTGGTCCAGACCGCTATGATGACTTCTGCCGGCCACAACCCATTTCTGCAATTTTCTGCTCAGATGTCGTCAGCTTCTCACTTTTAAAACATTTCTGCACCTATAAATGAAGATAAAATTCTCAACACCCCCCGAAATATAATAGCGCCATACACTGAACCTCTAATTATAACAGTGCCATAAACTGTGTCCCTGATTATAATAGTACAATATACTGTGTCCCACACACACCGTGCCCACTGTAGATAGTGCACCCATAGAGTCCCTGTAGATAGAGCCCCACATACAGCCCATGTAGATAGTGCCCATATATGGACTGCAGAGCTGCAAGGCAATAGTGCTAACCACTGAGCCACCAAGCTGCCCTACATATAGCTCCCCCTATAGATAGTCCTCCACCTATAGCCCACCTCTGTAGATAGTGCCTCAGATATAGCTCCCCCTGTATATAGTGTCCCACATATAGCCCACCCCTGTAGACAGTGTCCTACATATAGCCCCCTGTAGATAGTGCCCCACAGGTAACCCACCACTGTATATAGTGTCCCACATATAGCCCACCTCTGTAGATAGTGCCCTACAAATCGCTCCCCTATAGATAGTGATCCACGTATAGCCCACCCCTGTATATAGTATCCCACATATAGCCCACCCCTGTAGATAGGGCCATACATATAGCTCCCCCAGCATATACTACTGCACATCCCCACATATAGATCCCCCCTGTGGATAGAGCCCCCACTATAGATAATGCCACTCACAGTTTTATTAGAAAACCAAAAAAAAAACTTTGCATACCCACATGATCCCGTTCCCGCGCAGTCCGGTGGCAATGCAGACCTGCTCTCCTCTGAGCAGGTTTGCTGGGGCTGAACGACGGCAAATGGCGAGATGACGTCATCGCGTCGCTAGCGTAGTTGAAAGGCGCTGATTGGCAGGGCAAGTAATTTTGTCCTGCCAATCAGCGTTATTTGTAAGGCCCTGAATGGTCGGGCGCGGAACGTACCCGGCCATTCAGCGCTAATGCATGTATTTGTACCTATGTGCTTTAGACGCTATAGGCTGGTTTCAGTGGCGCCGCCGTCCCCTCAGAGAGGCAGCAGCAGCCTATAATATTTATTTGTATCTACGTCCAGAGGACGCAGATACAAGTGAATGCGGCTGTCGTTAGCACCGTGGCCCCCTCTGGTGCTAGCGACGCCACTGGGCATGAGAGGGCCCGTGCCGCCCAGCCCACAAATGTTAGAGGCCGAGCGGCGCGGGCCATGTCGTAGCGTTGCTACCTCTCTATTCTCTACGGCTGCTAGATCGGTAGTTACGCCACTGGTAATGACGTCACAGCAGCTTACCGGACGGAAACCCACTTGTAATGTCACAGTAGCTTAACATACAGAAGCTTACATTTGATGTCACAGCAGTTTACAAAAGGCTTGAGTAAAAAAAGCTGAGCTGACTAAACATATTCCTTTTCTCATACAAGGGGTTTTTTTTACGTGAATTTTGCAGCGGTTTTTAGCTCTTTCTTCAACAGGCAAAGGAAAATACTGCAAGCAGTTTTTGCCATAAAACGCGTAAAAAAAACACGTCGGAAAACACGCCCAAAAATGTGTCGGCTGTTTTTTTTGTCTACCATTGATTTCAATGGGGTTTTTGAGGCGGAGAACGCCATAAGATAAGGCATGTTGCTTCTTTTTCCCGCAAGCGTTTTTTTACTAAATCAATGGGAGGCAATTTCGGCCGTTTTTCGATGCATTGTTTGCCGAAGTTTCCTCGCTACAGACGACATGTGGTTATTACATGGCACTCTATCAAATAAAGGGGCGACCTTGTAATAAATGGCCGCCTTGAGTCCTTCAGAGTAGGAGCCGCTTTTTCTTAGTAGTTTTCCACTGACTAATAAAGGAGGATCCCGAGTGAAGGACACCCCCTCTGTTATGTCCATATGCCCTAATAAAACATTTGGACTGTCTTGTTCTGCTTGTATAAACTCAGTTTGACCAAGGATTATCCTGCATCTAAATATAACATTTAAGTAATGTTGAAACTTCCTCTGGGAAAAGAAAAGAACCTCTTAGGTTTAAGAATAACAGAGAAGGATTTGTTTGTCGATCCTCCTTGGCTTTCTTCTAAGCTTTCATTTAGCCTCTGTTACAAAATCACTTGTGCTACAAGCGTAAGAAGAACAATTGCACAAGGCACTTGTTGGCACTCCACTCTTAACCTGAACTGGCACACACCGGGCACATTCCACAGCAGATGAAGCCTTCAGAGATGTGGGCACAGGGCAAAGACCCAAACCACAAAGGAGAGAACGGAATGTAGAACTCACACACTTTTTCCACTTAAAAACTATGAGGCTCATGCCCCAATTACTTCAAGGGCAGAATGTATCCATAATGTCACAAAAAAGTGTTATAATGTGTGACATCTGCTATTCTAAAAACAACGAACCATCACAGAACATGAGATATATCACATTGTAATATACTGGATGTGTAATAAAAGAGCAATTCCTGACACAAGAATATAACTACTATAATACTGCCCCTATATACAAGAATATAACTACTATAATACTGCCCCCTATATACAAGAATATAACTACTATAATACTGCTCCTATATACAAGAATATAACTACTGTAATACTGCCCCCTATATACAAGAATATAACTACTATAATACTGCCTCTATATACAAGAATATAATAACTACTATAATACCGCTCCTGTATTCTAGAATATAACTACTATAATACTGCCCCCTATATATAAGAATATAACTACTATAATACTGCCCCCTATATACAAGAATATAACTACTATAATACTGCTCCTGTATTCTAGAATATAACTACTATAATACTGCCCCCTATATATAAGAATATAACTACTATAATACTGCTCCTATATACAAGAATATAACTACTATAATACCGCTCCTGTATTCTAGAATATAACTACTATAATACTGCCCCCTATATATAAGAATATAACTACTACAATACTGCCCCCTATATACAAGAATATAACTACTATAATACTCCCCCTATATACAAGAATATAACTACTATAATACTGCCCCTATATACAAGATTATAACTACTATAATACTGCCCCCTATATACAAGAATATAACTACTATAATACTGCCCCTATGTACAAGAATATAACTACTATAATACTGCCCTATATACAAGAATATATCTACTATAATACTGCCCCCTATATACAAGAATATAACTACTATAATACTGCCCCTATGTACAAGAATATATCTACTATAATACTGCCCCCTATATACAAGAATATAACTACTATAATACTGCCCCTATGTACAAGAATATAACTACTATAATACTGCCCCTATATACAAGAATATATCTACTATAATACTGCCCCCTATATACAAGAATATAACTACTATAATACTGCCCCTATGTAAAAGAATATATCTACTATAATACTGTCCCCTATATACAAGAATATAACTACTATAATACTGCCTCCTATGTACAAGAATATAACTACTATAATACTGCCCCTATATACAAGAATATAACTACTATAATACTGCCCCCTATGTACAAGAATATAACTACTATAATACTGTCTCCTATGTAAAGGAATATAACTACTATAATTATCTTTTTTATTTGAAAACTTGCAACAAATTATTACAATACCTTTGCAATACACTCATAACAGATAAAGAAAATAAACATTTGTCTCTTAATAACATCACAATCATTAAACAAACCATAATATATGAATATTGCTCCAGTATAGATTGTTTCAACTATTTTTCATTATATTATTCTAGACAGTATTACAGGAGAGTTCTTCTTTATTGGTGACCGGGCAGCATCGGGCACACCACAGAGGGTACACGGTCACCACATTTATGACATATAGTAAGGCTCTATGATATAAACGGAGTTCGGGCTAGAAGTCTCCATACAGCAGCTGAGAGTTTCACTGTCCCACTAGATGTGGTGACTGCAGGGACACAGCAGGGACATTACTCTGTAGATAAGTCTCTTGTATAAAGAGGACATTGGTTTTGACGTCAGACAGACGCTGGAATATCGCCCGCCGCCTGCTCCTATTCTTCACACTGTTCACATTAATAGGAGGTGATTTTCAGCCTCATCCTGGTTACATGTCTTTCCTACTTTTTTTCCTTCTTCCACTGCTATGTCCTGTAACACCCCATCTTTTGGTGGACATTGGGGGGTCAGCATCTTCATCCTGAGGTTCGTCGTCTGGGTTGCGTGAGGAGACTTGCTCCATCTCTGCTTCTTCTTCCTGGTCATCTTCTCCCAGCGCACAGTAACGTCCCCCAGTTATCGCCAGCACTGGAGACTCCGGTGATTTCTTTGCAGCAGTGATTTTTTTCCTACAAGAATCATCTGTTTTACTTCTCCTTTTAACCGTCTGAAATCCCTCCTCATCGATACTGGTCGCTGCGGCTGGATCAGCTGGTTTTTTACTGGCCGCTGCGGCTAGATCAGCTGGTTTTTTACTGGTCGCTGCGGCTGGATCAGCTGGTTCCTTACTGGTCGCTGCGGCTGGCTCAGCTGGCTCCTTACTGGTGTTGGGCAGATGTTTAGATGTTTTAGTGACAGAGCGACTGGATATTTTACTTTTAGCATGACCTCTATTTTCAGTGGCTGGTGACACTTGTGCAGCATCCACAGATGGGACATTCGTCTCTGGAGCAGGGTCTCTGGTACTTCGGCTCACATCCTCGCTGGGACTTCCAGGTTCTGGGGTTGTATCTACACATATGGAGACATCCTCCTGGTCTTCCTCCATGGCTTTATTAAAGGTCTCCTCCTTATTATGTTCTGCATGCGGACACTCCCGGAATGTATGCCCAGGTCCTAAGCACAGGTTACAGATGACAGGTCCTGTACAATCGTCCTTCACATGCCCAAACTGACCACATAGTGAGCACTTAATACGGGAACAGTTGAATGCCAGGTGTCTGCCCCCACATCTATGGCACAGTCGCGGTTGACCAGGGTAGTAACATACGCCTCTCTCCGAGCCCAGGTAGAAGGAGTGCGGCAGATGTCTGGTCACTCCATTCTCCTGAACCAGCTGGATCTTGACAGAATATCCTCCATTCCAGATCTCCTCCTCATCATAGATCTTTGTTGGCAGTCTCTTCACCTCACAATATCTGCTCAACCAGTGCTGCAAATCTGCCAGAGCCACCACCTCAGACTGGAACAGGACGGTGGCAGTGACTACCTGGGGTTTAGTCAGCTGGATGACATGTAGATGCTCCCACATCGCGTGCTCCTTTGTATCATTATAAATACTCCAGAACAAGTCTAGACTATATTGCAGCTTGAAACTGATGTCATAATTCCTGCTGGAGGGAACGTGGATCAGAGCGAACACCTCAGAAGCTTTAAACTTCATAAACTCCTTCAACAAAACTTTCCCAATGTAGAGTCTGGAGGGGAGGTTTTCCTCTGGTCCTGAGTACCTGATTCTGACCGCGTTCCTCCTCTGAGGTGTGGGGTTAGTCGGTCTTGTGACGCTGGAGAACAGTCTCCTGTACTGAGGTCTGTCAGCAGGTGGGTCAGGACTGGACCTCTCCTCAGCTGATTGTACTGCAGATCCTCCTGTGTCTGCTCCTGATCGCTGTGTAACCTGAACTCCATTCACTGACACTGCGGACGGCTGAACCTCCAGAACAGGGTCTGCAATGTCCGCCTCAGTCTGTGCCGCTGGTTCATCAGATATCAGACTGTCAATCACCGCGCTGAGCGAGGTCTCACTTATAATATCAGGACATGAGGCACTTTCTTGCTCACTCCCAGGAATGCCACTCGCATTCACTTCATCAGTACTGCACATAGAGTCTACTGCAGTTAACCCCTCGTCAGCTGGCACAAATTTCTCTGCAGCTTTAGCAGCATTTGTGTTGGCTGATTGCACAGACCCCACACATGATGAGAGATGTGATCCTCCAGCCACTGCACACTCATATCTTCCAGGGTTTCCCTGTGCCACAATATTATAGTCAGTGTCTTTTTTTGCAATTATATTTTTTCTCTTCACAGTTTGGGCTCTGGTCTCCCTTTTGTTCTCAATCGCCCAGTTCTTTATTTTGGGCACTGTGCATGATTCTTTCTGCAATCTCTCCTTCAATATCACCAGCTCACGTGTGCAAACATCCAGACACTCACATTTCATCAGCTTTGCCTTTGGATCAGTCTCTTGGTTAATTTCAGTTCTCAACTTGCAAACTTGCATTTCCATTTTAAAGATATTTTTCTTTGTCATTTTTGTGCACAATTCACCAACATCATGAGATTCAGTTGACTCACCAGCCACCATTTCCAGATCATCACCTCCACCATCTCCATGCTGCAGGCCAAACTCCAGACTCTGGGCTTTCCCAGGATCATCAGCCCAGGAACCCTCCCCTCCACCTGGGTCAGAAGCCATGCATAGTCCTAACAGGGAGCTCACAAGCACACGTCTATCCTCTCCTATGGACAAGAATATAACTACTAGAATACTGACCCCTATGTACAAGAATATAACTACTATAATACTGCCCCCTATATACAATAATATAGCTACTATAATACTGCCTCCTATATACAAGAATATAACTACTATAACACTGCCCCAATATACAAGAATATAACTACTATAATACTACCCCCTATATACAAGACCATAACTACTATAATACTGCTCCTATATACAAGAATATAACTACTATAATACTGCCCCCTATATACAAGAATATAACTACTACAATACTGCTCCTATATACAAGAATATAACTACTATAATACTGCTCCTATATAGAATAATATAACTACTATAACACTGCTCCTATATACAAGAATATAACTACTATAATACTGCCCCTATATACAAGAATATAACTACTATAATACTGCCCCCTATATATAGTAGAATATAACTACTATAACACTGCCCCTATATACAAGAATATAACTACTATAATACTACCCCCTATGTACAAGAATATAACTACTATAATACTGTCCCCTATATACAAGAATATAACTACTATAATACTGCCCCTATATACAAGAATATAACTACTATAATACTGCCCCCTATATACAAGAATATAACTACTATAATACTGCTCCTATATACAAGAATATAACTACTATAATACTGCCCCCTATATACAAGAATATAACTACTATAATACTGCTCTTATATACAAGAATATAACTACTATAATACTGCCCCCTATATACAAGAATATAACTACTATAATACTACCCCCTATGTACAAGAATATAACTACTATAATACTGTCCCCTATATACAAGAATATAACTACTATAATACTGCTCCTATGTACAAGAATATAACTACTATAATACTGCCTCTATATACAAGAATATAACTACTATTATACTGCCCCTATATACAAGAATATAACTACTATAACACTGCCCCCTATATACAAGAATATAACTACTATAATACTGCCCCCTATGTACAAGAATATAACTACTATAATACTATCCCCTATATACAAGAATATAACTACTATAACACTGCCCCCTATATACAAGAATATAACTACTATAATACTGCTCCATTATACAAGAATATAACTACTATAATACTGCTCCTATGTACAAGAATATACCTACTATAATACTGCCCCTATATACAAGACTATAACCACTATAATACTGCTCCTATATACAAGAATATAACGACTATAATACTGCCTCCTATATACAAGAATATAACTACTATAATACTGCCCCCTATGTACAAGAATATAACTACTATAAGGGCATGCCCAGATGTGGCGTATTTCTTCCGCAACTGTCCGCATCAATGCCGCACAGAATCTGCGTTGCAGATTCTGTTGCGGATCTGCCCAAAATGGGCAATAAATTGATGCGGACTAGCCGCTGCGTATTGAGGTGAAAGTACTTCCCTTCTCTCTATCAGTGCAGGATACAGAGAAGGGACAGCCCTTTCCCTAGTGAAAGTAAACTAATTTCATACTTACCCGGCCGTTGTCTTGGTGACGCGTCCCTCTTTCGGCATCCAGCCCGACCTCCCTGGATGACATGGCAGTCCATGTGACCACTGCAGCCTGTGATTGGCCTGTGATTGGCTGCAGCCGTCACTTGGACTGAAACGTCATCCTGGGAAACCGGACTGGAGGAAGAAGCAGGGAGTTCTCGGTAAGTATGAACTTCTATTTTTTTTACAGGTTGATGTATATTGTGATCGGAAGTCACTGTCCAGGGTGCAGAAACAGTTACTGCCGATCGCTTAACTCTTTCAGCACCCTGGACAGTGACTATTTACAGACGTCGCCTAGCAACGCTCCCTTAATTACGGGAGCCCCATTGACTTCCTCAGTCTGGCTGTAGACCTAGAAATACATAGGTCCAGCCAGAATGAAGAAATGTCATGTCAAAAAAGCAAGACGCATCCGCAGCACACATAACATGTGCATGACAGCTGCGGACTTCATTGCGGAAATTAGAATCTCCATTTAAGTCAATGGAGAAATTCCGCAATGAGTCTGCAAACAGTCCGCCACACCTCCGCAACAACCACTGTATGCTGCGGACACCAAATTCCGTACCGCAGCCTATGCTCCGCAGCGGAATTGTCCGCAACGTGTAAACGAACCCAACCACAAAGCTGTGGCAGGCAATGGAGAAACGGGTCCGCTGCGGAGTGTCCGCAGCGGAATTCCAGAGCAATTCCGCTACGTGTGGCCATGCCCTAATACTGCGTCCTATATACAAGAATATAACTATTATAATACTGCCCCTATATACAAGAATATAACTACTATAATAGTGCCCCTATATACAAGAATATAACTACTATAATACTGCCCTCTATGTACAAGAATATAACTACTATAATACTGCCCCCTATATACAAGAATATAACTACTATAATACTGCTCTTATGTACAAGAATATAACAACTATAATACTGGCCCTATATACAAGAATATAACTACTATAATACTTCTCCTATATACAAGAATATAACTACTATAATACTGCCCCCTATATACAAGAATATAACTACTATAATACTGCCCCTATATACAAGAATATAACTACTATAATACTCCAACCTATATACAAGAATATAACTACTATAATACTGCCCCTATATACAAGAATATAACTACTATAATACTGCCACCTATGTACAAGAATATAACTACTATAATACTGCCCTCTATGTACAATAATATAACTACTATAATACTGCCCCTATATACAAGAATATAACTACTAAAATACTGCCCCTATATACAAGAATATAACTACTATAATACTGCCCCATATATACAAGAATATAACTACTATAATACTGCCCCTATATACAAGAATATAACTACTATAATAATGTTCCCTATGTACAATAATATAACTACTATAATACTGTTCCCTATATACAAGAATATAACTACTATAATACTGCCCCTATATACAAGAATATAACTACTATAATACTGCCTCCTATATACAAGAATATAACTACTATAATACTGCTCCCTATATACAAGAATATAACTACTATAATACAGTCCCCTATATACAAGAATATAACTACTAAAATACTGCCCCTATATACAAGAATATAACTACTATAATACTGCCCCATATATACAAGAATATAACTACTATAATACTGCTCCCTATATACAAGAATATAACTACTATAATACTGTTCCCCATATACAAGAATATAACTACTATAATACTGCTCCCTATATACAAGAATATAACTACTATAATACAGTCCCCTATATACAAGAATATAACTACTATAATACTTCTCCTATATACAAGAATATAACTACTATTATAATGCCCCCTATGTACAAGAATATAACTACTATAATACTGCCTCTATATACAAGAATATAACTACTATAATACTACTCCTATGTACAAGAATATAACTACTGTAATACTGCCCCCTATATACAAGAATATAACTACTATAAGACTGCTCCCTATATACAAGAATATAACTACTATAATCTGCCTCCTATATACAAGAATATAACTACTATAATACTGCTCCTATTTACAAGAATATAACTACTATAATACTGCCCCTATATACAAGAATATAACTACTATAATACTGCCCCTATATACAAGAATATAACTACTATAATACTACTCCTATGTACAAGAATATAACTACTGTAAGGGCATGACCACACGTGGCGGATTTCGTCCGCAACTGTCCGCATCAATGCCGCACAGAATCTGCGTTGCAGATTCTGCTGCGGATCTGCACAAAATGTGCAGTAAATTGATGCGGACTAGCTGCTGCGGACTGCGGGAAAAGTGCTTCCCTTCTCCCTATCAGTGCAGGATAGAGAGAAGGGACAGCACTTTCCCTAGTGAAAGTAAACGAATTTCATACTTACCGGCCGTTGTCTTGGTGACGCGTCCCTCTTTCGGCATCCAGCCCGACCTCCCTGGATGACGCGCCAGTCCATGTGACCGCTGCAGCCTGTGCTTGGCCTGTGATTGGCTGCAGCCGTCACTTAGACTGAAACGTCATCCTGGGAGGCCGGACTGGAGACAGAAGCAGGGAGTTCTCGGTAAGTATGAACTTATATTTTTTTACAGGTTGCTGTATATTGTGATCGGTAGTCACTGTCCCGGGTGCAGAAACAGTTACTGCCGATCGTTTAACTCTTTCAGCACCCTGGACAGTGACTATTTACAGACGTCTCCTAGCAACGCTCCTGTAATTACGGGTGCACACACATAGTCACCCGTAATTATGGGTGCACACACATAGTCACCCGTAAGTACGGGTGCACACACATAGTCACCCGTAATTATGGGAGCCCCATTGACTTCCTCAGTCTGGCTGTAGACCTAGAAATACATAGGTCCAGCCAGAATGAAGAAATGTCATGGCAAAAAAGCAAGACGCATCCGCAGCACACATAACATGTGCATGACAGCTGCGGACTTCATTGCGGAACTTAGAATCTCCATTGAAGTCAATGGAGAAATTCCGCCATGAGTCCGCCACTGCTCCGCAACAGACAGAGCATGCTGCGGACACCAAATTCCGCTCCGCAGCCTATGCTCCGCAGCGGAATGTTACGCATCGTCTAAACGAACACTTCTAAATAGAAGTGGAAGTCAATGCAGAAACGGCTCCGCTGCGGATTAACGCTGCGGAGTGTCCGCAGCGGAATTTAAGTGAAATTCCGCCACGTGTGAACCCAGCCTTATACTTCCCCCTATATACAAGAATATAACTACTATAAGACTGCTCCCTATATACAAGAATATAACTACTATAATACTACTCCTATATACAAGAATATAACTACTATAATACTGCTCCCTATATACAGGAATATAACTACTATAATACTACTCCTATGTACAAGAATATAACTACTGTAATACTGCCCCCTATATACAAGAATATAACTACTATAAGACTGCTACCTATATACAAGAATATAACTACTATAATACTACTAATATACAAGAATATAACTACTATAATACTGCTCCTATATACAAGAATATAACTACTTTAATCTGCCTCCTATATACAAGAATATAACTACTATAATACTGCTCCTATTTACAAGAATTTAACTACTATAATACTGCCCCTATATACAAGAATATAACTACTATAATACTGCCTCTATATACAAGAATATAACTACTGTAATACTACTCCTATATACAAGAATATAACTACTTTAAGGGCGGGTTCACACATGGCGGAATTTCACTTAAATTCCGCTGCGGACACTCCGCAGCGTTAATCCGCAGCGGAGCCGTTTCTCCATTGACTTTCACTTTAATTTAGCAGTGTTCGTTTACACGATGCGTACAATTCCGCTGCGGAGCATAGGCTGCGGAGCGGAATTTGGTGTCCGCAGCATGCTCTGTCTGTTGCGGAGCAGTGGCGGACTCATGGCGGAATTTCTCCATTGACTTCAATGGAGATTCAAAGTTCCGCAATGAAGTCCGCAGCTGTCATGCACATGTCATGTGTGCTGCGGATGCGTCTTGCTTTTTTAACTTGACATTTCTTCATTCTGGCTGGACCTATGTATTTCTAGGTCTACAGCCAGACTGAGGAAGTCAATGGGGCTCCCGTAATGACGGGAGCGTTGCTAGGAGACGTCAGTAAATAGTCACTGTCCAGGGTGCTGAAAGAGTTAAGCGATCGGCAGTAACTGTTTCTGCACCCGGGACAGTGACTACCGATCTCAATATACATGTATCTGTAAAAAAATATATAAGTTCATACTTACCGAGAACTCCCTGGGTCTGTCTCCAGTCCGGCCTCCCAGGATGACGATTCAGTGTAAGTGACGGCTGCAGCCAATCACAGGCCAAGCACAGGCTGCAGCGGTCACATGGACTGGCGCGTCATCCAGGGAGGTCGGGCTGGATGCCGAAAGAGGGACGCGTCACCAAGACAACGGCCGGTAAGTATGAAAGTCGTTTACTTTCACTAGGGAAAGTGCTGTCCCTTCTCTCTATCCTGCACTGATAGGGAGAAGGGAAGCACTTTTCCCGCAGTCCGCAGCAGCTAGTCCGCATCAATGTACTGCACATTTTGTGCAGATCCGCAGCAGAATCTGCAACGCAGATTCTGTGCGGCATGGATGCGGACAGTTGCGGAGGAATTCCGCCATGTGTGGTCATGCCCTAATACTGCTCCTATATACAAGAATATAACTACTATAATGCTGCTCCTATATACAAGAATATAACTACTATAATACTGCCTCCTATATACAAGAATATACCTACTATAATACTGCCCCTATATACAAGAATATAACTACTATAATACTGTCCCCTATATACAAGAATATAACTACTATAATACTGCTATCTACAAGAATATAACTACTATAATACTGCCCCTATATACAAGAATATAACTACTATGATACTGCTCCTATATACAAGAATATAACTACTATAATACTGCTCCTATATACAAGAATATAACTACTATAATACTGCCCCTATATAAAAGAATATAACTACTATAATACTGCTCCTATATACAAGAATATAACTACTATAATACTGCTCCTATATACAAGAATATAACTACTATAATACTGCACCCTTATATACAAGAATATAACTACTAT
Organism: Rhinoderma darwinii; assembly: GCF_050947455.1. Lineage (NCBI taxonomy): Eukaryota > Metazoa > Chordata > Amphibia > Anura > Rhinodermatidae > Rhinoderma > Rhinoderma darwinii. The sequence goes on along the minus strand of NC_134690.1, from coordinate 18,320,691 downwards.
AATACTACTCCTATGTACAAGAATATAACTACTGTAATACTGCCCCCTAGATACAAAAATATAACTACTATAATACTGCTCCTATGTACAGGAATATATCTACTATCATAGTGTAGCATAGAATCACTGTGACAATGTGTGGTTATTGTATATTTGACATTAATGACAGCTAGTAATTACTACCTTAGTTTGGTCTTGTACATCCGGTGGCAGGGAGTAGTAGTCTTGGTGTTGGTAAGGAGAGGTCTATAAATCGAGATGATGAGCATTGCGGTGATTTGTCATTACATGCTGCAGACTCTCATATTTCCTGATGTTTTGTATCTTTTATGAGTTTTACTAATTAAAATTTGTGGTGACGTCTTCTCTTTGGCTCAGATCTTTCGAACATTTTGCACAGCTCGTCATTAAACCTATTTATATCTGAGCCTGTTTATTACCACCATGATCGAGTTAATGTAGCAGAGTTGGTGTGTTATCTCTGATTTTCAACTGCAGGTAAACCCTAGAAGGTATCTGAGCTACGTGTTGACTAGATGATTAATTGGAATTAAAGGTGGCCATCCATGTAATGCGTAGACCCAAGAGACCCTCTAGTGCTGATGAGTTTCAAGAGACCGGAACAGGCCGGTCCACAGATCTCTGGTCAGTTACTACCAAGTCTACATAGAAAACTTACTACTGTCTAGATGAAACCTATCATATAATCCCAACACTTGTAGCATCACTTGAAACCTCAGCAACTTCTTATTGGTTCACCCGGACATAAGTTTTAACGTCCTATCCTTACTTTTTTCTTCATTTTCCATTTTACTATATAAAAATTAAATCTGAAATATTGCGCATTCTTGCTGACCACTGACCCCTCACAATAGGTAGACACTTAGTTTTCAGCTTGTGCTACCCAGGGTTTGTTATCATGGATACACTTAGATTTGCATAGGGGCTGTATACATAAACTGGTAGGAAATTCAGAAACCTTTTTGCATATCTTATCCAAAAAACATTGCTTGTCATCTCTCTTCCTTCCAGCAGGTTTTCCTCATATTCCAGTCATACACAGCCAGACAGAAACTTGTTCTGTACTGATGAGGAGTATAAGGCAGGAACAGTCCTGTCCACAACTGAATAGTATGAGACACTGACTGTCTTTCCTTTATCCTTGGCAAAGATTTATTTTGTTGCACTAGTTCTGTATCAAAATACTCCGGGCACATGCCCCTGTTTTTACTTTACCCTATCAACCGGAAACTTGTTCTGTGCTGATGAGGTCTATTAGACTGGAACAGTCCTGTCCCCAATTGAATAGAGTGAGACACTGACTGGTTTTCTTCTACCCATGGAAAAGATTAATTATGCTGAATACTCCTGGCACATGCCCCTGTTATTTCTTCCCCCTATCGGCAAAAACTTGCTCTGTGCTGATGACCTCTATAAGACCGAGACAGGCCTGTCCACAGATGAGGGGAGTGAGACAGTGACCTGGAGACAGACTGTTAATCTGAATGTGCTCAGGAATTCTACACAATATTTTGTAAAATCAGGGAGGGGAATAATGCAAGAATTTTACTATACTGGAAACATCCTAGTCACTTCACGTCCATATATTACCCAATAGCAATACATTGATCTCATCCGCCTGACAGCCCACACTCTTTGCCTTGTGTTTGATTCGGACACATTATCTGAGCATTTTATAGATCAGGAAGTCAGATAAAGACAGAGCGGCATTTCTGGAACGTGAGAAGATAAGAATGACACAAAGTCCTTGAGACATCGACTATTGGGCGTCCATTGTGTTACTGTATCCGCTGGTAATATAATCCTATATACACGCTCTGCCGCCAGCATTGTTCTTACTATACGCCTGTCTATAGATACAATGTGTAAGAGAAACTCATGTAGACTGTAAACCTTTTGGTTTGGCCCAAACAACCAGAACAAGTATAATCTTGACAGGTTAATGACGGTATGAGGTTATTTCCTGTTGCGGGTCCCCGGGTGGCATTGTTGGCACGATGCCAGCCTCCGCACTCCCTCTTCATCGACATGATTCATTGTTACAAGAGATGAATTCTATAGACAATACTTCCAGTATACCGGCCATAAATTATCAGATTCGTATCCAGTAATGTTTGATTTGCAATAAAAATAATTCAGAACTTTTTACAATGCAAAATAATTAACAGTGAATATGTTTTCGCCTTGATGGGGTTGTACAGGTTTAGAAAAATATGACTTCTTTTTTTTCCAAAAACAGCGCCACACCTGTCTACAGGTTGTGTGTGGTATTGCAGCTCAACTCTATTCACTGCAATGAAATGAAACTGCAATACCAGATGTAACCTATGGACAGGTGTTGCGCTGCTTTTAGAAGGGCCTGGTGATTGTTGCCCACTCCACACACCGGTGGTGCCAATTTCCCACACCTTGTTTACTAATAAAGTCCTGCACAGGTTCTCACCACCTAAAAGCAAAGGGTATGGAACCAAGCAGGGCTGGGCCCCTACCTCCAAGGGCCCCATCCCTGCCACATGGGTTTCCACAATGGTCCATACACCTCTGTATGTGTATCTTTCTGAGATATCCTGGTCACCTACAATCGTATCAGGTGGGTGACAACAACTAATGGACGCCATTAGAGTGCCTATAGGGAGTCATCTAGGTTTTCACAGGCCCTAAATGACCTATAGATCCCTGTTGTGCAAAGTTATGTCTACCTTTTCCCCTAATGTTCCCATTGTGTCAGTCTTCACTGTGATTTGGTCATTGTATTCATGAATCAGAATGGTCAGGATGAAGACAGTCATAGGCTCCGTTCAATAGTTTATCATTTTGATTACAACTATACTGTTATAAACAATGAATGCTGAATAACAAGGCAACAGATGCTGGATGGCAAACCCCAATATCTGACTTTATAGTACCCATAGGGACTGTCACCCAACTTTCCACAATGATATACACATTTCCATTGTCCTGCAGAGTTACACCCCCCCCCCCCCCCACCCCGATCCCTCTCTTCTATTCCTTTTCCAAAGTGTCAGTCTTCACTGAAATTCCGTCATTACATTCATGAACAGATCTATAGGTCTTGATGTACAGCATTGCTGCAGTGCATGTGATTGTGGGTGGATTCCCCAAAAAAAATTATTCGTTCTGGATAGTTTTAGTAGGGGGGTCTCGATAGACTTAACATGCACATATTCAATAGCTGGATACAGAATAATACAGGGATATGCCGGGAAGGGGGGGGGGGGTGGATGGATTCTTCCAAGGTGTCTGGTCCATTGAATCTATAGGAGACGCTCTGCTTTATTATAACATGTCTTAATTATATTGTGCAAAACAGCTGCTGTGGACTGAAAAGACTTCCCAGAATCCCCTTGGGTTCCTTTACACGGTTACGGGAAACATTACGAGCGTGCTTTATTTTTCACGAGTAAGCCTGAACGCCGTCATTCTTCAGTCACAAAGCAGCAAACTATAGGGGAAGCCCCCATCCCCCGCCTCCGGGGCCCCGGGAGCCGGGAGCGGGACAATAAACAGAGTCTATGTTTGTAACAAAAAGGAATGAAAAAGCCCTCAAGGGGAACGGGCCGAATGTAACTTGTAAGGGACAAGGAAACGATATCTGTCCTGAAGTTATCAGTCTCTGCACATATTACAATAGTATCCTGTCATGCCATGTCAGGTTCTGCTGGGATATGTAGTTCAGCTTTATTGAATTGTAGCGTAATCACGATGAAAAGTTCTGCAACTTTCTAATATACTTCGTGTTTCATTTCCTCATCATTTTCAAGATCTCTGCTTGCTGTCTTTTTTACATCCAAAGGCTATAAACCCGTCATGATCTATTACTTTGCTACAATTTTATTTTTTTTTTTAAAACAGCGCCACACCTGTCCACAGGTTGGATGTGGTATTGCAGCTCAGCCCTATTTATCTCAATGGAATTGATCTACAATACCAGAATCAAACCATGGACAGGTGTGGTGCTGTTTTTTGAAAAAAGCAGCCATGTTTTTCCAATCCTGGACAAGCCCTTTAACATCTTCTGATATGTCAGAGCTGAGACGTCCACAAATCTCAAGAATAAATGTGCTGCAGAGGTCTTCCAAGTACTGTGCCCCTTTGACTTGACTCACTGATTTCCCGGGACTGTAATTCATGTGTGGCCCCTTCATTCCTGTGATCATTGAGTGCCCCATACTTGAAATCCAACAATTCTGGAGATTTTTTCCTAGCATTGTGCCGTTCCTCTGTTATTCCTCCTGGACATGTATAAATAAATTGACAACTGGGCGTTACAATTCCCCTTGTCAAATAGGGGTGTCTCGACACAATCTGACACTGTTCAATCAGTACTGACAGTAGCATAATGTATAGGGACACACCCTATTGAGAGGGGGAATGGTAACACTTAGTCGTCAATTTATTCATACATTTCCAAGAGGAAAAAGAGGGTCTGAACAGAATTGACAGAAGAGGAGCGGCTAACATTCCACCTGTGCAGCTGCAGTAGCTACACTGGGGCCCTAAGGAGATGGGGGCCCTCTCTGCCATAATAGAACTTGCAGCAGCAGCTGACTGTTGCCAGGGGGGCTACCAGTAGAGGGGCTACAGTGGAAGCAGGAGGGTGTGGCTTAATGGTACAAAGGATGTGGATTCCTCTCTGCAGGAAATGTCTTTACTCTGCCAGGGTCCTGCATGTAAGTGGCACGTGTGTAGCCAGGGGCGTAACTAGGAAACACTGGGCCCCATAGCAAACTTTTGATTAGGCACCCCTCACAGGACCGGTTTTAGCCAAAGTGTGGACTTGGGCAAGGTTAAAAGTGGGGCCCAAATGCTGAATTAGGGCCTGTTCACATCTGCGCCGGGGTTCCGTTGATGGCTTCAGTCAGACCTTTCCGTCAGGGGAACCCATGAACGCAAACCAATCGGAAACCATATCTCCCGTTTGCATTACCATTGATTTCAATGTTAACGCTTCCATTGCAAATGGTTTCCGTTTGTCTCCGTTCCGTAAGGTTTCTGTTTTTTGGCGGAAACAATGCAGTCGACTGCCACACTATAACCACCTAGTGACTGAATAATACCCCCATACTGTTACTGAATAATACCGCCACACTATAATCACATAGTGACTGAATAATACCCCCATACTGTTACTGCATAATACTGCTACATCATAACCACATAGTGACTGAATAATACCCCCATACTGTTACTGAATAATACCGCCACACCATAACCACATAGTGACTGAATAATACCCCCATACTGTTACTGAATAATACCGCCACACCATAACCACATAGTGACTGAATAATAACCCCATACTGTTACTAAATAATACCACTACACCATAACCACATAGTGACTGAATAATACCCCCATACTGTTACTGAATAATACCTCTACACCATAACCACATAGTGACTGAATAATACCCCCATACTGTTACTGAATAATACCTCTACACCATAACCACATAGTAACTGAATAATACCCCCATACTGTTACTGAATAATACCTCCACACCATTACCACATAGTGACTGAATAATACCCCCATACTGTTACTGCATAATACCTCCACACCATAACCACATAGTGACTGAATAATACCCCCATACTGTTACTAAATAATACCACTACACCATAACCACATAGTGACTGAATAATACCCCCATACTGTTACTGAATAATACCTCTACACCATAACCACATAGTGACTGAATAATACCCCCATACTGTTACTGAATAATACCTCTACACCATAACCACATAGTGACTGAATAATACCCCCATACAGTTACTGAATAATACCTCCACATCATAACCACATAGTGACTGAATAATACCCCCATACTGTTACTAAATAATACCACTACACCATAACCACATAGTGACTGAATAATACCACCATACTGTTACTGAATAATACCGCCACACCATAACCAAATAGTGACTGAATAATGCCCCTATACTGTTACTGAATAATACTGCCACACCATAAACACATAGTGACTGAATATTACCCCCATACTGTTACTGAATAATATAGCCACATCATAACCACATAGTGACTGAATAATACCCCAATACTGTTACTGAATAATACCGCCACACCATAACATCGTAGTGACTGAATAATACCCCCCATACTGTTACTGAATAATACCTCCACACCATAACCACATATTGACTGAATAATACCCCCATACTGTTACTGTATAATACCACACACCATAATCACATAGTGACTGAATAATACCACCATACTGTTACTGAATAATACCACCACACCATAACCACATAGTGACTAAATAATACCCTCATACTTTTACTGAATAATACCACCACACCATAACCACATAGTGACTGAATAATACCCCCATACTGTTACTGAATAATACCGCCACACCATAACCACATATTGACTGAATAATACCCCCATACTGTTACTGTATAATACCACACACCATAATCACATAGTGACTGAATAATACCACCATACTGTTACTGAATAATACCACCACACCATAACCACATAGTGACTAAATAATACCCTCATACTTTTACTGAATAATACCACCACACCATAACCACATAGTGACTGAATAATACCCCCATACTGTTACTGAATAATACCGCCACACCATAACCACATAGTGACTGAATAATAACCCCATACTGTTACTGAATAATACCACCACACCATAACCATATAGTGACTGAATAATAACACCATACTGTTACTGAATAATACCACCACTCCATAACCACATAGTGACTGAATAATACCCTCATACTGTTACTGAATAATACCACCACTCCATAACCACATAGTGACTGAATAATACCCCCATACTGTTACTGAATAATACCCCCACACCATAACCACATAGAGACTGAATAATACCCCCATACTGTTACTGAATAATACCACCACACCATAACCACTTAGTGACTGAATAATCCCGCCATACTGTTACTGAATAATACCTACATACCATAACCACATAGTGACTGAATAATACCCCCATACTGTTACTGAATAATATAGCCACATAATAAGCACATAGTGACTGAATAATACCCCCATGCTGTTACTAAATAATACCACCTCACCATAACCACATAGTGACTGAATAATACCCCCATACTGTTACTGAATAATACCTACATACCATAACCACATAGTGACTGAATAATACCCCCATACTGTTACTGAATAATACCTACATACCATAACCACATAGTGACTGAATAATACCCCCATAGTGTTACTGAATAATACCACCACACTATAACCACATAGTGACTGAATAATACCCCCATACTGTTACTGAATAATACCACCACACCATAACCACATAGTGACTGAATAATACCACCATACTGTTACTGAATAATACCACTACACCATAACCACATAGTGACTGAATAATACCCCCATACTGTTACTGAATAATACCTACATACCATAACCACATAGTGACTGAATAATACCACCATACTGATACTGAATAATAGCACCACACCATAACCACATAGTGACTGAATAATACCTCCATACTGTTACTGAATAATACCTCCACACCATAACCACATAGTGACTGACTAATACCCCCATACTGTTACTGAATAATACCACCACATCATAACCACATAGTGACTGAATAATACCCCCATACAGTTACTGAATAATACCACCACACCATAACCAAATAGTGACTGAATAATACCCTCATACTGTTACTAAATAATACCACCACACCATAACCACATAGTGACTGAATAATACCCCCATAGTGTTACTAATAATACCTCCACACCATAACCACATAGTGACTGACTAATACCCCCATACTGTTACTGAATAATACCGCCACACCATAACCACATAGTGACTGAATAATACCGCCATACTGTTACTAATAATACCGGCACACCATAACCACATAGTGACTGAATAATACCCCCATACTGTTACTGAATAATACCGCCACACCATAACCACATAGTGACTGAATAATACCTCCATACTGTTACTGAATAATACCGCCACACCATAACCACATAGTGACTGAATAATACCCCCATACTGTTACTGAATAATACCACCACACCATAACCACATAATGACTGAATAATACCACCATACTGTTACTGAATAATACCGCCACACCATAACCACATAGTGACTGAATAATAACCCCATACTGTTACTGAATAATACCACCACACCATAACCACATAGTGACTGAATAATACCACCACATCATAACCATATAGTGACTGAATAATAACACCATACTGTTACTGAATAATACCACCACTCCATAACCACATAGTGACTGAATAATACCCTCATACTGTTACTGAATAATACCACCACTCCATAACCACATAGTGACTGAATAATACCCCCATACTGTTACTGAATAATACCCCCACACCATAACCACATAGAGACTGAATAATACCCCCATACTGTTACTGAATAATACCACCACACCATAACCACTTAGTGACTGAATAATCCCGCCATACTGTTACTGAATAATACCTACATACCATAACCACATAGTGACTGAATAATACCCCCATACTGTTACTGAATAATATAGCCACATAATAAGCACATAGTGACTGAATAATACCCCCATGCTGTTACTAAATAATACCACCTCACCATAACCACATAGTGACTGAAAAATACCCCCATACTGTTACTGAATAATACCTACATACCATAACCACATAGTGACTGAATAATACCCCCATACTGTTACTGAATAATACCTACATACCATAACCACATAGTGACTGAATAATACCCCCATAGTGTTACTGAATAATACCACCACACTATAACCACATAGTGACTGAATAATACCCCCATACTGTTACTGAATAATACCACCACACCATAACCACATAGTGACTGAATAATACCACCATACTGTTACTGAATAATACCACTACACCATAACCACATAGTGACTGAATAATACCCCCATACTGTTACTGAATAATACCTACATACCATAACCACATAGTGACTGAATAATACCACCATACTGATACTGAATAATAGCACCACACCATAACCACATAGTGACTGAATAATACCTCCATACTGTTACTGAATAATACCTCCACACCATAACCACATAGTGACTGACTAATACCCCCATACTGTTACTGAATAATACCACCACATCATAACCACATAGTGACTGAATAATACCCCCATACTGTTACTGAATAATACCGCCACACCATAACCACATAGTGACTGAATAATACCTCCATACTGTTACTGAATAATACCGCCACACCATAACCACATAGTGACTGAATAATACCCCCATACTGTTACTGAATAATACCACCACACCATAACCACATAATGACTGAATAATACCACCATACTGTTACTGAATAATACTTCCACACCATAACCACATAATGACTGAATAATACCACCATACTGTTACTGAATAATACCACCACACCATAACCAAATAGTGACTGAATAATACCCCTATACTGTTACTGAACAATACTACCTCACCATAACCACATAGTGACTGAATAATACCCCCACACTGTTACTGACTAATACCTCCACACCATAACCACATAGTGACTGAATAATACCTCCATACTGTTACTGAATAATACCACCACACCATAACCACATAGTGACTGAATAATACCCACGTACTGTTACTGAATAATACCTCTACACCATAACCACATAGTGAATGACTAATACCCCATACTGGTAGTAAATAATACCTCCACACCATAACCACATAGTGACTGAATAAAACCCCCATACTGTTACTGAATAATACCGCCACGCCATAGCCACATAGTGACTGAATACTACCCCCATACTGTTACTGAATAATACCACCACACCATAACCACTTAGTGACTGAACAATACCACCATACTGTTACTGAATAATGCCGCCACACCATGACAACATAGTGACTGAATATTACCCCCATACTGTTACTGAATAATACCACCACACCATAACCACTCAGTGACTGAACAATACCACCATGCTGTTACTGAATAATGCCGCCACACCATGACAACATAGTGACTAAATAAAACTCCAATACTGTAACTGAATAATACCGCCACACCATAACCACATATTGACTGAATAATACCCCCATAGTGTTACTGAATAATACCTCCACACCATAACCACATAGTGACTGAATAATACCCCCATACTGTTACTAATAATACCGCCACACCATAACCACATAGTGACTGAATAATACACCCATACTGTTACTGAATAATACCACCACACCATAACCACTTAGTGACTGAACAATACCACCATACTGTTACTGAATAATGCCGCCACACCATGACAATATAGTGACTGAATATTACCCCCATACTGTTACTGAATAATACCACCACACCATAACCACTCAGTGACTGAACAATACCACCATACTGTTACTGAATAATGCCGCCACACCATGACAACATAGTGACTAAATAAAACTCCAATACTGTAACTGAATAATACCGCCACACCATAACCACATAGTGACTGAATAATACCCCCATAGTGTTACTGAATAATACCACCACACCATAACCACATAGTGACTGAATAATACCCCCATACTGTTACTGAATAATACCACCACACCATAACCACTTAGTGACTGAACAATACCACCATACTGTTACTGAATAATGCCGCCACACCATGACAACATAGTGACTGAATAATACCTACATACTGATACTGAATAATACCGCCACACCATAAACACATAGTAACTGAATAATACCCCCATACTGTTACTGAATAATACCCCCATACTGTTAATGAACAATACCGCCACATCATAACCACATAGTGATTGAATAATACCCCCATACTGTTACTGAATAATACCTCCACACCATAACCACATAATGACTGAATAATACCCCCATACTGTTACGGAATAATACCGCCACACCATAACCACATAGTGACTGAATAATACCTCCGTACTGTTAATAAATAATACCACCACACCATAACCCCATAGTGACTGAATAAAACTCCAATACTGTTACTGAATAATACCGCCACACCATAACCACATAGTGACTGAATAATACCCCCATAGTGTTACTGAATAATTCCGCCACACCATAACCACATATTGACTGAATAATACCCCCATACTGTTACTGAATAATACCACCACACCATAACCACTTAGTGACTGAACAATACCACCATACTGTTACTGAATAATACCGCCACTCCATAACCACATAGTGACTGAATAATACCCCCATACTGTTAATAAATAATACACCATAACCCCATAGTGACTGAATAATCCCCCCATACTGTTTCTGAATAATACCGCCACACCATAACCCACTAGTGACTGAATAATCCCCCCATACTGTTCCTTAATAATAACACCACACCATAACCACATAGTGACAGATTAAAACCCCCATACTGTTACTGAATAATACCGCCACACCAAAATTACATAGTGACTGAATAATACCACCATACTGTTACTGAATAATACCTCCACACCATAACCTCATAGTGACTGAATAATACCCCCATACTGTTACTGAATAATACCTACATACCATAACCACAAAGTGACTGAATAATACCCCATACTGTTACTGAATAATACCTACATACCATAACCACAAAGTGACTGAATAATACCTCCGTACTGTTAATAAATAATACCACCACACCATAACCCCATAGTGACTGAATAATACCCCCATACTGTTACTGAATAATACCGCCACACCATAACCACATAGTGACTGAATAATACCCCCATACTGTTACTGAATAATACCACCACACCATAACCACATAGTGACTGAATAATACCCCCATACTGTTACTGACTAATACCACCACACCATAACCACATAGTGACTGAATAATACCCCCATACTGTTACTGAATAATACCACCACACCATAACCACATAGTGACTGAATAATACCCCCATACTGTTACTGACTAATACCGCCACACCATAACCACATAGTGACTGAATAATAACACCATACTGTTACTGAATAATACCGCCACACCATAACCACATAGTGACTGAATAATACCCCCATACTGTTACTGAATAATACCTACATACCATAACCACATAGTGACTGAATAATACCCCCATACTGTTACTGAATAAGACCACCACACCATAACCACATAGTGACTGAATAATACCCCCATACTGTTACTGAATAATACCACCACACCATAACCACATAGTGACTGAATAATACCCCCATACTGTTACTGACTAATACCGCCACACCATAACCACATAGTGACTGAATAATAACACCATACTGTTACTGAATAATACCGCCACACCATAACCACATAGTGACTGAATAATAACACCATACTGTTACTGAATAATACCACCACACCATAACCACATAGTGACTGAATAATACCCCCATACTGTTACTGAATAATACCACCACACCATAACAACATAGTGACTGAATAATACCCCCATACTGTTACTGAATAATACCACCACACCATAACCACATAGTGACTGAATAATACCCCCATACTGTTACTGAATAATACCGCCACACCATAACCACATAGTGACTGAATAATACCCCCATACTGATACTGAATAATACCCCCACACCATAACCACATAGTGACTGAATAATACCCCCATACTGTTACTGAATAATACCGCCACACCATAACCACATAGTGACTGAATAATACCCCCATACTGATACTGAATAATACCGCCACACCATAACCACATAGTGACTGAATAATACCCCCATACTGTTACTGAATAATACCGCCACACCATAACCACATAGTGACTGAATAATACCCCCATACTGATACTGAATAATACCCCCACACCATAACCACATAGTGACTGAATAATACCCCCATACTGATACTGAATAATACCCCCACACCATAACCACATAGTGACTGAATAATAACACCATACTGTTACTGAATAATACCGCCACACCATAACCACATAGTGACTGAATAATACCCCCATACTGTTACTGAATAATACCTCCACACCATAAACACATAGTCACTGAATAATACCGCCATACTGTTACTGAATAATACCGCCACACCATAACCACATAGTGACTGAATAATACCCCCATACTGATACTGAATAATACCCCCACACCATAACCACATAGTGACTGAATAATAACACCATACTGTTACTGAATAATACCGCCACACCATAACCACATAGTGACTGAATAATACCCCCATACTGTTACTGAATAATACCGCCACACCATAACCACATAGTGACTGAATAATAACACCATACTGTTACTGAATAATACCACCACACCATAACCACATAGTGACTGAATAATAACACCATACTGTTACTGAATAATACCACCACACCATAACCACATAGTGACTGAATAATACCTCCATACTACACGTGCTACACAGCAATCCCCCTTGTATATAGTGCTACACAGCACCCACCTTGTATATAGTGCTACACTGCACCCCCACTTGTATATAGTGCGACACAGCGCCCCATTTTGTATATACTTCTACACAGCACCCCGCCTTTGTATATAGTGCTACACAGCGATTCTTCCCCCCCTTTTTTTTGCCAGACAGCCACCTAAAAAATTTGTACAAAATTTGCTTACTTTGCCCCGTTCCCGCGCACTGCCTGTGAAGCCCCCCAATGATCAGATACCGTCATACACTGTAGAGGATCTCCCCCCCTGTAAATTGTGCCACACATCCCCCCATAGATAGTGCCATACAGCCACCTGTAGATACTGCCATACAGCCCCCCTCTGTCGATTCTGCCACACAGCCGCCCTTGTAGATAGTGCCCCCCACCTCCCCCTTGTAGATAGTGCCCCCACCTCCCCCTTGTAGATAGTGTCCCCACCTCCCCCTTGTAGATAGTGCCCCCACCTCCCCTCACAAATAAAACAAAAAACCTTTATACTCACCTAGGCCTCGTTTCCTCAACAAATGAAGCTGCTCCACAACACCGACGGGATCCTTGCGTATGCCAGCATGTTCCAGTGACGTCATCACGCCGGCCTGCGCAGGGGTCCTCATCACGCCGAACCTATTCCTGCGCCCAGGGCCGGATTATCATTGGTGCTCTTTGAGCTCCATCTCCAGGCCCAGCGTTCCCCCCTCACTCAGTGGGGGCCCTGGGCCCCCGGCGACTTCCATTTTCAATTGTACCTGCATTCTCAGGATGCAGGTACAATTAAATACAATGACGGAGCCGCAGGGAGCTAGCGAACTTGTTCGCTATTCGCTGCAACTGCGCAGGTGTGATGACGTCGTCGTTCTGGCGTACGCTTCAGGTCTAATGTGGATGAGTAGGCTGGAGCTCGGTTCATTGCGGGAATGGCCCGGGCTCGGTGAGTACAGTTTGTTGATTTTTTTATTTCTTGGGGGCGCTATATGCAGGGAGGTGTGTGTTTCACTATCTACAGGGAGAGGGGGTGTATGGCACGATATACATGGGGGAGTGTATGGCACGATCTACAAGGGGGGTGTATGGAACGATCTAGAAGGGGGGGCTGTTTGGCACTGTCTACAGGGGCCACTGTGTGGCACTATTTACAGGGGGCAATGTGTGATACTGTGGGCTGAACCGCTGTATCTAAGCCTATCATGTGATATTGTCTGCTGAGCTGTTGTATCTAACCTTGTCATGATACTGTTTGCTGAGCCACGGTATCTAAACGTATTGTGTGACACTGCTGAACTGTTGTATCTATTCCTATCATGTCTGATCATGCCTGCTGAGACAATGTATCTAATTATATTCAGTGGTGTAGCTATAGGGGTCATAGTCTTTTAGATCTATATATCTTTTTTTCTGTTTGGGGGTGGTGCATGTTTTGGGCCTTGTGCCCCATATCTTATAAGACCCTAACATCGCCCCTGATATAGATACATACTATATTAATATACATAGTCTCCCGGCCGGGCCCCGCCGCAGGCCGCAAACGCTAATTTGACATTGCCACGTCCCCAGTTGATGCTTGCACCGCCCCACAGTCACCAGCAGGCATAAAATTGAACTTGTCCCTTTGGTGTAGTTTACAACTGGTGAGTAGATGACGAACCTATGTGTAGACAGTGTAGTATTAAACAGAGTGGGGTAGGTCAAGATCACTTTTTTCAATTGGAAAGTCATTTTGGGGGATGGGCTCCTACTTGATTGGCATGGTGCAATGGAAGTGGATGCTGCTATGCAAGTAAATCATGAGGTGGGGCAGGTTAGGAATGGTATAATGTGTTAAAAAGTAGCTGTATTAACGTATTATACTTTTTTCTTTAGGTGACGTGAAGAACCTGACAACTCTATGTGGTGTGAGTAGTTTCCAGGCTCCTTCTACCTGTATTTCCTGTGTGGCGGCTGCCCATTGGGCATAGAATGGAACTTGTCCCTTTGGTGTAGTTTACAACTGGTGAGTAGTCAATTGTCTTATTTATAACGCTGTACTAGATAGGAAGGAGGTGCAGGCTTGCAGGCTGAGAAGAAGACCGGGAGACCAAGAGAACCAGATGTACAAAGTCATTGGACCCAGCCAAAACCACACCCATGAGGTTCACCAGCAGTACATGTCTTCTTTCTCACCTCACCCGGTTCTAGTGGCACTACCCAGAGATCAGCCGCAGTTCCTGCAACAGGAAGCATCCTCTTCTCCTGCCCCAGCTCCCGCCTTCCACCGCGTCCCTGCTGCTCCCCTGATCAGACTGCACAGCGGAGTCCGGCTGCTAAGGCAACCGGCGCCTGAATATGACGTCAGGCCTAGTGGCCTATATAAAGGGGAATCACCCTGCCATGCATTGCCTGTTGAATACAATTTATACCCATTCCCGGCTCCTGTTCCTGTGCTATATGATCCTGATATTGACTCCTGATTGACTCTGACCCCGACATCAGCTTTGTTTCTGGATATTGCTCCTGTCTTGTCCTCTGGATTGTTCGCCTGGCACCTGTTGTCCTACTCTTGGCTCCGACCCCTGGCTAGGTTCCTGACTACACTCCACCCGTCTCATCCTCTGGCCTGTCACATGCTGACTGCTCTCCAGGTGACGACCCTTTGCTCCGTTCCAGACTATGCTATTACTGCATGTGCGCCACTGATGCAAATTGGTGACTATTTTGGGGACCGCAACCTGGAGAACTTCCTGCAGCAAAGTTCATCCCTCTTTGCGGGGGTTAAGGGTAAAAACAAGGGGCTCCCTTAGACTCTGCACCCCAGTCCAGCCAGCACCAGACAGATTATAGCTTAGAGAAACCCCATCTCCGATACGTGACAGTAACAGCCTCCTAAAAATAAGTCGCGCTGTGCAGGTAATTTTCTTATGATGTTAGAGCGGAATTAGATCCGCAATGGAAAGTGTCATTAATGGAAGTTACGGAAACTCCCTTGATGGTGGGCATTGGTACCACCCCAGTTCCAGGATCCGAGAGAGGTCCCAGCTTCATGCGCTACTGCGATAACACCTGATATTATAGTAGTTAACCCTTCAACTATCCTGCTCACTGGACCATGTAAGGAGCATGCATCAATGTATTACAATTCTCTACTAAAGTCTCCTCAATCCCTCGAACCATCGTGGAATAATAATAAGTACAAGACTTTGATTAGAGCTGAACAATCCCACTGGATCAGCACCAGATCCGGAGATCACTTAGCTGCGTATAATGGGATAATCCACATAGACCGGAGCTCACCGTCATAGGGATAACACCGCCGCCATCTGCACCGTGCGGAGCTCCAGTACATACTTAATGGAACGTAATCCTAGTGAATGTTCAGCATCTATATATTAGGTGAGAGGTTTCATGTGCTCAGTAAAGCCGCCTTTCTCTTGCCTGTCCTCATCTTGCCTGAGTTGTTGCTCTGAGCTGTGAACAGCAGTTCAGAGATTTGTTTTACAGCAGCCACATAGACATTGGAAAACAAAATACTGACAACTAAGGAAGAGTGTAGTGGGCATGCTCTGCGAGAAGTCACTGTCCAGGGAGGAAGTAAGGTCTATCCATATTGTCAATGGTGGATCCTGTGTTATCTATATATAGGTGTTACCTGTCAGTGTAATCCTGCCTGTGATGATAATAAGATCACTGCTGAAAAGTGATCTCTACAGAACAGGAAGTGTCAGTAAAAACTTGTTTTACAACGTAGGTCATTTTCTAATGACACGTCCCCTTTAAATAAGAGATCCTTGGATCTCTACAGAACAGGAAGTGTCAGTCTATTATGATGCTCATTGGCCAGTGTGAAAACTGCAAGATTTTACAATTTTATTATTTATATAAAAAATTATCTGGGAAATGAAAAAATAAAACACCACCAAAAATAACAAATACATTTTTTTTAACATAAAAACTTGATTTTAATATAAGGTCATTTTCTGACGATCAATTCCCTTCAAGTGGACACCCTAAAGTGCCATGAACTACTCCTTGGGGACAGTGCCCAGTGGCTGAGTGGCTAGTACTATTATAACAGTCTTATAACACATGGTCTTGGGTTTGCCTGCCACCAGAGGCAAGGAGTTTTATTTTATTATCACTGTGTTCTTATGGGTTTATTCCTAGTTTTCCTACAATCCAAAAATATACTGATTGATTAAAGGGATAGTATGAGATTAGATAAACATAATGTAGCTGCTTTCTTTGAAAAACAGCGCCACTCCTGCCTTTGGGCTGTGTCTGGTAGTGCAATAAAGCCCCATTTAAGTGAATGCAATACCATAAACAGCCCATGGACAAGCACAGTACAGTATCTGAAAAGTCTATGGAGGGATGCGTGCAGCGTGAAAAAATAGGACATGTCCTATTTTCTCACGGACCCTTCACGCGGTCTGTTGAAACAACGGCCATGTGAACGGCCACATTGATATTATATAGGTCTGTGTGACGGCCGTTGTTTCGACAGCCGTCACAGGGACGTTTAACACGTTCATGTGAATAAGGCCTAGCACAAAAAAAAGTCACTTCCTGTCAGCCATATTGGCTCTCATGGAGCTTCCGTCTCTGTCTACTGGTCATGGAAAGCTTGTCCTGTCAAATAGAAATTCTAGGTAATGTAGATCAGTGATTACATCATGGAGGGTGACAGTACTAGCTTTACTACCTGTGGCCAAAAAGAGGGCAGCATTACTCTCCCGCAAATTAAAGATGAGTTGAGTCAGCCCAGGTGTGAGGAGTCTGAAATAAGTTGTAGCCGGCTCTGTGAAGGGTCCGCTCTGGGCACAGTTTGGCACTATTTGGCTATGTATGGGCACAGTATGGCCTTCTCTGAGCATTAGCACTATGTGTGGCCAATTATGAAACTAACTACATGGGTACTGTATAGTTCTCTGTGGGCAAATTATTACACTCTTGGGCACTGTTTGGCAATATGTGGGCATGGTATGGACTATATGAGCATTGTCTGGCTCTATGTAGGCAAAACATGACACTCATTGGGCATTGGCACTATATGAGCAAAGCATGGCACCAACTATATGAGCGCTGTATAAGTCTATATGGGCATTGTTATCTTGGCACTGATTGGCACAATATGGGCATATTGTAGCAGTAATTGGGCATAATGAGCACCTGGAGCAGAGGCATTGAAGGGGGAATTTGCAAGTACTAGGAACATCTTCCGCCACTAGTCCGTAGGGTTAGACAGGGGCCACCCTGACTGTTTATGCTTCTATTTGTATGAATAAAGGGTGTTGGACGGTGGAATGTGTGTGCGCCGCTCATGTTATTGCTATCACATTATATTATCTGAGTCCGGATGACTGGCCGTCTTATGTGATGTAATGGTCTTGTACTGTGTCTTGTCTTCTCATAGAAGCAACTTCATTAATCCGACTAAACTTTCTGCTCACCTACTTGTCAAGCCTGATCAGTGATCGCTCAGAGCACAATCAGCAGGCGCCCGGCGTGATCCAAAGCTCCTGTACTCGCCGTGCCTTGTCTAGATGAGCGGCCGGAATATAAGACATCTTATAATCAGATGTAGTAGAGTTGAGTTTGTCAATGCAGTAGAGCTAAGTTTGTCATCTGATATCCTGATTTTATAATTGTCGTTTTACATAGGACTGAATATATAGTTTGGGTTGCCTTTCTTTTGCATTGTGATAGCACTTAGAGTGTAATGTACTAGGTCCAGCTGCAGTCCCATGTAAAACCACAGACAGCACATCATAAAGTGTGTCAAATGCAAACCCAACTTCGCTACCTTTGAAAACTCAGCTCTGCTATATCTGTGTATAGACATTTGTGCCCCCTTTAAATAAATAGTGCACTTTTAAGCACATTTTTATATTTTCTGACATTTCATAGAGCAGTGATGAGTGTCCAGGTTCAGGGACCCCTCTGCCTTTCAGCGCTGATATTTCCGTATCTCTGAGTTACGTTGCCAGATTTCTCATTGACGTTAATCAGTTTCTTCTGCAGCGCGGGAGGGAGATGCAGGTCATCTGTAGAGAAAACTGAGGGAGTCCCAGCACCTGGAACATTTTCTGACATCTCTATAAGATGCACTTGTCTTATTTCTAGTCATAAGCTGCCCTCTTTTATGGGAGCCGGGCCAGATCCAGGCCGGTAGTGACCCCTTGGCAAAACATTGTTGTGGACTCCTCCATTTTGTTTTAGGAAGGAAGAAAGGGAAGATTGCTCGGAAAAATGAGGTTCCAGGTGAAAGATAAAAATGATATAATAAAGTATAATAGACATTACAAACAGTAGCACAATCACAATAATAGACTGTTAAAAATGACCATGCAGCGCCCAAATAACACCACTATACAGTGCCCAAATATTACCAGCATACAGCGCCCAAATATTACCAGCATACAGTGCCCAAATCTTACCTATATACAGTGCCCAAATATTACGACTATACAGTACCCAAATCTTACCACTATACAGTGCCCAAATATTACCAGCATGCAGTGTCCATAAATTACCACCATACAGTGGCCAAATAATATCACCATGCATTGCTCAAATGTTACCACTATACAGTGCCCAAATAATACCAGCATACAGTGCCTAAATGTTACCACTACACAGTGCCCAAATAATACCACCATGCAGCGCCCAAATAATACCACCATACAGTGCTCAAATATTATCAGCATGCAGTGTCCATATATTACTATCATACAGTGTCCATAAATTACCAGCAAACAGTGCCCAAATATAAGCACCATACAGTGCCCAAATCTTACCACTATACAGTGCCCAAATATTAACTACCACACAGTGCCCAAATATTACCACTATACAGTGCCCAAATATTAACTACCATACAGTGCCCCAATATAAACACTATACAGTACCCAAATCTTATACCTATATGGAGAGCACCAAAGGAGCAACGCCAGCCAAACCCCAATTCCCAAAGGTTGAACATTAATAAGATAAATATCTATATGTTAATATGAGGTATTCTAGAGGGAACAAGAGAAAGGGAGGGGGGCGGGACTTACAAGCCCTGAATAAACATGATAGTATCGGTGGGGATACACACTGAATGAATTATAAACCTAAAAACGGAGTCCGACACACCAAGAGTTGATTAAAAGTAACAAGTTTTATTAGAACAATTAACAAAAAGACAATTAAAAGTTAAAGATGATTGCCACAGTGTAAAAAAGATACCAGACAATGATACAGATAATGTTAGAGTTGTAATACACTAGGTAGCAGAGTGACACTGGAAAGATGAAGATTAACAATTGATTAATTAATAAATAATTAATAAGTGTGAGTGTAGCCGTGATGCATAAAGTCCTGCATCCTATTCAATAGGTGAAGACCACAATCAAGTGGTACATAATAATCATAGCCAGATGCAGGAGTTCAGGCACAACAACAGATCACTCACACATATAAGCACCAATAGGTGTATGCATGAAAGTAATAGCAAAAGAGGTCAAAAGTAGAAGCTCTGAAATAGAGCAGAACACCTTACCCATGTCACAATCAGCACTTTCTGGTATCAACCCCGACGCGCGTTTCGGCCCTCGAGTGATCTGTTGTTGTGCCTGAACTCCTGCATCTGGCTATGATTATTATGTACCACTTGATTGTGGTCTTCACCTATTGAATAGGATGCAGGACTTTATGCATCACGGCTACACTCACACTTATTAATTATTTATTAATTAATCAATTGTTAATCTTCATCTTTCCAGTGTCACTCTGCTACCTAGTGTATTACAACTCTAACATTATCTGTATCATTGTCTGGTATCTTTTTTACACTGTGGCAATCATCTTTAACTTTTAATTGTCTTTTTGTTAATTGTTCTAATAAAACTTGTTACTTTTAATCAACTCTTGGTGTGTCGGACTCCGTTTTTAGGTTTATAATATAGTACCCAAATCTTACCACTATACAGCGCCCAAATATTACCACCATACAGTGCCCAAATATTAACACTATACAGTGCCCATATATTACCAGCATACAGTGCCCATATATTACCACGATACAGTGCTCATATTATACCCCCATACAGTGCCCAAATATTGCCAACATACAGTGCCCAAATATTACCATCATACAGTGCCTAAATATTAACACTATACAGTGCCCATATATTACCAGCATACAGTGCCCATATATTACCACGATACAGTGCTCATATTATACCCCCATACAGTGCACAAATATTGCCAACATACAGTGCCCAAATATTACCATCATACAGTGCCCAAATATTAACCACCATACAGTAGGAGCAGGTTGTATTTTGTGCACACTGCTCCTTTAATTTTTGAGTATAATGACCGGAGATAATATATCTAGGAGGAATCTGATTAACATTACACATTGTCAGAAAACCATTCGGTTCTCCCTCAGGGATTAATGTGAAAGTTTGAGGCAGCTAAATATAGCGATACATCCGTAAGAGCTGCGCGGCGTCCAGCGTGAATTATTAACCACCTCATCCTTCCAAATAAAAAACTTTTCAAATTTGCAAAACAGTAATAAAAGTTTAAGGTGAAGATTTAGAAGAAGGAGAAGAAGAGCTGGAGACTGAGGCCGAGCTGAATCAATGATCTCAGGAACAGAGACGCTTCACAACTGAGCCAAATATCAGATCCTCCGCTCCCATCTCCTGCGTAAACCGACTGTGTAAATAATTCAGGACGTTTCCCAAACCACTCGAATCAATGCAGAATGTGAAAGATCAATAGACTCTGCAACAACTCCGAATCTTCTGCTGTATTATAATACAAAGGTAGGAAAGAAGTCTACCTCCAACCATGAACATTATTTCATTATTAGGTCCAACATTCTGTACTGATTGATTTTTTATGAAACATCTTTATAGTGGTCGGAGATCCGCTTTTCTTACACAAAAATAAAAGTTAAATTACAAAATGCCTTCTGCCTGCAACCACCACTAGGGGGAGCTCACTGCATACAGATATATTATTGTATTCAACAGAGATGCAACGTGAAGCTTCTGGGACCCAATGCAAAATCTGTAAAGGATCTCCAACAACTGTGCTGGATCAGAGCTTCAATACTGAACAAACACAAATCACCAGCGATCTAACGGTGGGACTAATAAAATTTATTTAAAAAAGTTAACGTTTTTAGTAGTGTAAAAATAAATTAAAAAAATGAAACTGTAATGACGGGATAGGGAGACAGACAGGTGAGCCCTAATCTACCCTCCACTCAGTCCCTGCCTACTTGCACGGCCCGTCCTAGGCGACGGCGCACAACTGGGCGACGGTCCCTACGCTCAATATGTGCACAACAGACAAACAGACAAGGGTACACAGAAGCTAAAGGAAATGGGGCAGTTGCCCACGGCAACACCGTGAGCAACAAGAGTAGTGAACGAGCCGAGTCAAACCAGGAGTGTACGAGGTACCAAACGCAGAGCAGGAGCGTAGTCAGTAAAGCCAGGGTCAATATGAAGCAGAGGTCAATAGTAATAGCTGGAACAGCAGAGCCAGGAAACAAGAGAGAATCACAGGCAAAGACAAGAAGCAAATTAAGGTATACATAGACCGAGGGCGGGAGCTAGAACCATCTGGCCAGGCTGTGATAGGTTCTCCCACTCCTCAGCCTACCAGCCTGAGTGGTAGCAGATCGAGTCACTTTATCAGACCTAGGAGCAGATGCAGACTGATTAACCACGGGCATCGACACAGAAGCTGTGTTTGGCAGATCCTTTACAGTACCCCCCCCCCCTTTTATGAGGGGCCACTGGACCCTTCCTAGGTGGACCTGGCTTATTGGGGAACCGAAGATGGAACCTCCTGAGCAATACCCCAGCGTGAACATCCTGGGCGGATACCCAAGTCCTTTCCTCAGGCCCGTATCCTCTCCAATGGACCAGGTACTGGAGGGAGCCTTGGACCATCCTGCTGTCCACAATCTTGGCCACCTCGAATTCTACCCCTTCACGGGTGAGAACAGGTACCGGAGGTTTCCTCGAGGTAACCAAGGACGGGGAGCAGTGTTTCAGGAGGGAGGCATGAAACATGTCGTGTATTTGAAAAGACGGGGGTAACTCCAGCCAGAAGGAGACAGGGTTAAGGACCTCAATGACCTTCGGGCGTGTTAAACGCAGTCTTCCACTCATCCCCTTCTCTGACTCGGATAAGGTTATAAGCCCCCCCCCGAAGATCAAACTTAGAGAACCATTGGGCCCCCTGAAAGTGACTGAAGAGATCAGGAATCAAAGGAAGGGGATACTGGTTCCTTACAGTGACCTTATTCAAGTTTTGGTAATCGATGCACGGCCTGAGACCACCATCCTTCTTCCCTACGAAGAAGAAGCCAGCACCTACCGGAGAAGTAGAGGGGCGAATGTAACCCTTGGCCAGGCTTTCCTGGATATATTCTCTCATGGCCTCACGTTCGGGACAAGAGAGATTAAATATCCTACCCTTAGGGAGCTTAGCTCCTGGTACCAAATCGATTGTGCAATCATATTCTCTATGAGGAGGTAACACTTCGGAGGCCTTTTTAGAAAAAACATCAGCGAAGTCCTGAATAAACTCAGGTAGAGTGTTCACCTCCTCAGGGAGAGAAATAAAATTAACAGGAAAACAGGACGTCATGCATTCATTACCCCATTTAGTAAGATCCCCAGTATTCCAGTCAAACGTGGGATTATGCATCTGCAACCAGGGAAGGCCTAAAACCAAATCGGACGATAATCCCTGCATAACCAGTACAGAGCACTGCTCCAAATGCATGGAGCCAACAATGAGTTCAAAAACAGGGGTATGCTGCGTAAAATAACCTTTAGCAAGTGGAGTGGAGTCGATACCCAACCGGGACAGGTTTAGGCAAATCAATCAATGGCATAGCTAGAGACATAGAAAATTCCACAGAGATAATATTAGCAGAAGACCCTGAATCCAACGAAGGCACTGCCGGTGGCAGACCTACCACCAAAAGAGACCTGAAAGGGAAGCAAGATTTTATTACGTTTCATATTTACGGGAAATACCTGTGCGCCCAAGCGACCTCCCCGATGGTCACTTAGGCGCGGAAGTTTTCCGGCTGGAGTATTCTTACGCCTATGACAGTTGTTCACTTGATGCTTTTCATCCCCACAGTAGAAGCAGAGACCATTCTTCCTGCGGAGCTCTCTACGTTGTTGGGGAGACACGGAGGCCCCGAGTTGCATTGGTTCATCCGAGTTTCCGTGGAAGAACGAAGCAACGGAACCTCGGGAGCCATCATGGGGGAGCCAGAGGAGAAGGCACAAAAACGTTCAAGTCGTCGTTCCCTGAGACGTCGGTCAAGACGTACCGCTAAAGCCATAACCTGATCTAGAGAGTCAGAAGAGGGATAGCTAACTAACAGGTCTTTCAGGGCGTTCGACAGACCCAATCTAAACTGGCACCTCAAGGCAGGGTCATTCCAGCGAAAAGCTACACACCACTTCCTAAAGTCAGAACAGTACTCCTCAACAGGTCTCTTACCCTGACGTAAGGTCACCAGCTGACTCTCGGCAAAGGCAGTCTTGTCAGTCTCGTCATAGATAAGCCCGAGAGCGGAAAAAAAAAGGTCAAAAGAGGAAAGTTCAGGGGTGTCAGGAGCCAAGGAGAAGGCCCATTCTTGGGGGCCGTCCTGGAGTCGGGAGACAATTATACCCACTCGCTGGCTCTCAGAACCTGAGGAGTGGGGCCTTAGACGGAAATAGAGTCTACAACTCTCCCGAAAGGAGAAAAAAGTCTTCCGCTCCTCTGAGAACCGGTCAGGCAACTTGAGATGGGGTTCAAGAGGTGAGGTGGAGGGCACTAGCTGGTTAGCATCACGCTGGTCGCACCTCTGAGCCAGGGCTTGGACCTGTAGGGAGAGACCCTGCATTTGCTGAGCCAGGGTCTCAAGGGGGTCCATAGCAGTAGGAACCAGGGTAGAAAAGGTATATGGGCCTGTGATTATGTAATGACGGGGTAGGGAGACAGACGGGTGAGCCCTAATCTACCAGCCACTCAGTCCCTGCCTACTTGCACTACCCATGCTAGGCGACGGCGTACAACTGGGCGACGGTCCCTACGCTCAATATGTGCACGACAAACAAACAGACAAGGGTACACAGTAGCAAGGGAAGTGGGGCAGTTGCCCACGGCAACACCGTGAGCAACAAGAGTAGTGAACGAGCCGAGTCAAACCAGGAGTGTATGAGGTACCAAACGCAGAGCAGGAGCGTAGTCAGTAAAGCCAGGGTCAATATGAAGCAGAGGTCAATAGTAATAGCTGGAACAGCAGAGCCAGGAAACAAGAGAGAATCACAGGCAAAGACAAGAAGCAAATGAAGGTATACATAGACCGAGGGCGGGAGCTAGAACCGTCTGGCCAGGCTATGATAGGTTCTCACACCCTTCAGCCTACCAGCCTAAGTGGTAGCAGATCGAGTCACTCTAACAGACCTAGGAGCAGATGCAGACTGATTAACCACGGGCGTCGACACAGAAGCTGTGTCTGGCAGATCCTTTACAGAAACATTCAAAAAAAACCTTTTCCTATTTTTCCTCTGAAGTAATGTAAAAGTTAAAAAAAACTTACAAAATTGATATCTCTGCATCCGCATTATTTTATGCGCTCGGTGAAGCAGTAAAAATAAAAAAAATATAAAATGCCAAAATTGCTGTTTTTTGGTCACTTCATATCTCCCAAAAAATTAAATAAAGAATGATCAAAAAGTCTCATGTAGCCCAAAATGTTACCAATAGAAACTACAGCTCGCAACGCATTAAAATAAGCCCTCATACCGCTCAACGGATGGAAAAATAAAAACGTTATGCCTCTCAGAATTTGGCGACAAAACACAATTTTTTTTAACAATTAGTTAAAATATAACAAAAAAAAATTATAAATTATAAATTCGGTATCACTGTAATCGTATTGACCGGTAGAATCCGTAAAAACTAAAATCCCTCAAAAGATTGAGGAATCGCAGTTTTTTTCCTATTCCACCCCACAAAGAATTTTTTTTCCAGTTTCCCAATACATTATATAATACAATAAATGGTACCCTTAAAAACTACAACTCGTCTCGCAAAAAAACAAGCCCTCATATGGCAATATTGATGGAAAAATAAAAAAAAATTATAGTTTTGTGGAGGAAAAATTTAAAACGAAAATTCAAAAATATCTGGGTCCCGAAGGGGTTAAAAACGTGATCTCCAATGGGCCTCAAGAAGGGAATTAATGTTCCGTTATTGAACAATTTTGCCCTCAAAATAATACATCTTCCATCTTGTGACTTTTTTCTTTTCAATTCTTTCTCAGTATTATATTTCATAGTACATGTCTCCCGGTGTATTTATATGCGGTCCGACAATATATTGGTTCCTAGGTAACAGATTGTTGCATAATATTTGGACCAAACTGAGAATTTGTCTGTCATACTAAAAGTTTTCTTCTCTCAGTAACTTGTTGGGATCCGTATTTACGTTCTATAGCCGACGTACATCGTATGTTTGGATCGCCGAGCTTTTTACTTCTCACGTATTTCCGGCAATCACGGGTGTTGCAGAGTTTGATTTTGCTCATGCCGTGGTGACCGGATATAAAACTAGAAAGTCAGCACTAGTATTGACTATATGCCATGACCAAGGACACGAGTTGTGTCTGAAACGCGTAAGCGAACTACCAACCACCTCTTTTTGCATAACCCACAAGCCACAGTTCTTCTTCTCTCCCCTATGAGTTGTTCCAAACTTGACAACCCCTTCTCAGAATGAAGTAGCCCCTGCGGAGAGGGCTGATCACTGCCGGTCCAGCTTCCATAACCCCCAGAAATCATGTGTACTCTACAGGGGGGTTCAGTGAGGTCACTCAAGTTCTCTGCAGGGGCCGCTACAGGAGGCCAGGATTCTATACATAGGGCTTGGGAAGCAGAAGTAAAGGCTATGTACACCTTTGAAAAAGGTTTTTTTAGGTTTTTTTTTTAAATAAAATTGCGCATCAGTGTGTTTTAATATATATTAAAAGTAAAAAAAAAAAAACCCTTTCCCATATTCCCCCTAAAGTAATGTAAAAAATAAAAAAAGTCAACAAAATTGGTATCGCTGCGTCTGTAAAAGTCTGAGCTATTACAATATAGCGTTATTTAACGCGCACAGTGAACGCCGTAAAAATAAAAAATGTAAAATAGCTGTTTTTTGGTCAACTTAGCTGTAAAAAAAAAATGTCATAAAAAGTGATCAAAAAGTTCCACATACCAAAAAATGGTAGCGACAAAAACTACAGCTCGTCCTGCAAATAATAAGCCCTCGCATCGCTCAATCGGTGGTAAAATAGAAACGTTACGGCTCTCAGAATGTGGCGGCACAAAACATTTTTTTTTTATCAAAAAGTTTATTATCAATAAAAGTAGTAAAACATAAACAAAAACCTATATAACTTTGGTAAAACCGTAATCGTATTGAGCCGCAGAACAAAGATAAGTTGTCATTTTTACCGCACGATGAAAGCCGTAAAAACGAAACATAAAAAACGATTGAGGAATCTCTGTTTTTTCCAACTTCAGCCCGCAAATAAAATGTTTTCATTTTCCCAGTACAGTATATGGAACAATAAATGATACCAAAAGAAACTACAACTCCTCCTGCCAAAAATAAGCCCTCACACCACCGCATTGACAGAAAAATAAAAAAGTTATGGCTCTTGGAATGCGGGGAGTGAGAAATGAAAGTGAAAAATGGCTGCATCCCGAAGGGGTTAAAAAAAGTGAAAACTTGTCCCGCAAAAAACAAGTCCTTATGTCGACGGAAGACAAAAAAAGTTATAGCTCTTTGAATGTGACGATGGAAAAACGTAAAAAATAGCCACACGCTCCATCACAATGATGTTTAACCCAGTGG
This sequence comes from Rhinoderma darwinii, assembly GCF_050947455.1. Lineage (NCBI taxonomy): Eukaryota > Metazoa > Chordata > Amphibia > Anura > Rhinodermatidae > Rhinoderma > Rhinoderma darwinii. The sequence continues at coordinate 18,292,226 of NC_134690.1, read as the reverse complement.
CGTAACTACCGCCGTAGCAGCAGTAGCGACTGCTACGGGGCCCGCGGCATGAGGGGGCCCGTGTCGCACGGGCCCCCACCATGGCCAGAGGCTCCGCTAGCTGCCGCTATGGCTGCTACAGCGCGACGCCACTGAACACTACGGCAGAGCAGGGAGGTATCTCCCCGCTCTGCCAGTAAACAAAAGACGTGTATCCCCTATGACCTGTGCTAATTGACCATGTTAACCTTTTATTCCCCTTTCCCTTCCAATAAAGACACGTGACAACCTAGGTTGGATGTGAAATGGCCACAGCAGCCGTTTATTAATCGACATTATTTTTTAATGCAATTTAATCCGAAACATTCGGATAACTCCTTTAGGAATTCGACCAGAGAATTCCTCCTATAATTCACATGACCCGACATGGGTCAGAATCAGAAATAACAATCAACATTATTAACGCTTAACAGAGCAGGGGAAGTCCTTGAAGCCCTTTTAACACCGGATTTCCTTTAAGTTAGCCATCTGCAAACCACCACCAACTCTTTACCTCCAGCCGTAAACCAGCTCGGAGGCACCGCTCACCTCTGCAGATGGCTCCAACCACCAGAAGACCACTTCAAAGGGATAACACCCGATGAAGTCTTCAAATGATATACCTTCCACCAGAAGACCACTTCAAAGGGATAACACCCTATGAAGTCTTCAAATGATATACCGTTTTGGGGGACGCATACCCCCGATGCGACCCCCCCCACCATTTTGTACTGACCAACCTCAAGGACTCCCCCCGCCACAGCGAAACAGGCCTTGAACACCTTAAGCCTGTGAGTCCCTCCAAACCACCACCGCCCTCTCAATTCCGTCTGCTAAGGCCAGGCTCCACAGATCAATTCCAACCTCGGTCAAATGTACCCCATCACTACTCCAATAATTTCCGACTCCTGACTCCAGGTCCTTGTGACGAACACAAATGCCCCCGTTCTTGGCAACAAACGTGACACCGCCCGGTTTACCTTACTGCAGGCTTTGTTCACCTTCTCGCTAAACGCCAAAACTTCCTCGGAACTATGTCCGACCACACAATCACTAGGTGAGGATAAGATGCCCATAAACACAATAAATCGTGTTTAATATCCCGCACCAACTCCCGAAACGGGCGCACGCCCAGACATCCCCCAGTGCCCAAAAGAGTGTCCTAGAAAGCCCCACTAAACAAGGGTGATGATCTGAAAAGAAAACAAGCACGTCATATGAAAACAATCAAAACACCATTACCCACACCCAACAAATGAGGGCGCGTGTAACCTATCGGACTCCCATCGGCCACTGCGACGAACACCCTCATCATCCAACCCCCAACGCCCCGCTTCAGTAGCAGCGCAGATCCTGAACGAGTGGGACGGGTAATACCCCTGCCCCACGCCAACCTCAGCCAAGCATTTTTAACATATAGCACCAAATTGATACTCGGACAAAAACGAGCCATTCTCATGACGGAGTAATGGCGACTCCGGCACCCCACCGCGTGGCTGAAAAGCAGCCATAAAAGCAACCGGACACATCGCCGACCCCGGAAGGGCAAAACACTACCGACCCACTTGATCAGTCTTGGACCGCCGCAAAACAACTCTAGTCTATCCCCCCACAGACCCACATCTGGGTCACATCTTGGACACATCCTGGAAACATCCTGGAAACCCCGTGATTTAAATCAAAACGCCCAACCAGCAACAAACATTTTCACTTTAGCCAGGGAAAAAACCCTGCCTCCCCATCATCCCCCCAACCAGTACAACCATGCTACCAACCTGTCCTTCTCCTTACTGACGTTACCCAAACTCTTACCCACTCCTCCCACTGCTGCCAACAAGTCGAACAAGCGCTACAAGTCGCACTAGCCAGCGACCGCCCAATCAACCGGTCCCCGGTACCGAAATCCGATCCCAGAGATGCTCCGGGCAAACCAAACCGAACAGCTCCACTGCCGGTGCCAATTGAAGAAATCGATCCCACTGCGAGCAAGATAGAGCATCAGCAATACAATTGGAAACCCCTGGTACATGCAGCGCAACAACCCGCGTCTTTAAAAACAAGCACACCAAAACTAGGTGACCCAAAACTGAAACTACAGGTGGAGAAGAAGCTGATAAGTTGTTAATTGCTAATCCACCCCCATGTCATCGCCGTGGACCCGAACCTTTTTATCCCTGAGCCTGACCCCCCCAAATGGTCACCGCAACCACCATGGGGAACAGCTCAAGCCGGGCCAGATTCCGCGTAAGACCACTGGTCACACAGCTATCCGGCCAGTTCCCCGCACACCATTGACCTCCTGCATATGCACCAAAACCACCGGCCCCACCGCATCAGTAAACAGCTCCAACTTGCCCATATCATGTACCGGTGACATCCACAGCGATCTCCCGTTATATTGCCCTAGGAACGCATCCCAGACCTGCAGATCAGCCTTGTGATCCAAACCAATCCTCACAAATGGTGGGATGCCCGGATACCCGCCGTCGCTGCCGCCAATCGCCTACTAAAAATTCTACCCATTGGCATAATCCGACAGGCAAATTTCAACTTCCCCAGCAGCTACTGGAGATCGCGCAAAGTGATCTTCTTCAATCGTCAAGCCCGCCTCACCTCCTGCTGCAATGGCAGTAATTTTTCCTCAGGAAGCCTGCACTGAATTGCGACTGAATACATTTCGATCCCTTAAAAACAAATGGTAGAAACTGGGCCCTCAGTTGTACCAGGCGCCAGAGGGATTCCAAAATCCGTCGCAACCTTCTGCAATGAATACAATACGTTACCGCAAACAGGGGAACCGCTAGGGCCGACGCACCAAATCATCAAGCTAATGTATTAATGAATCCACCCCAGCTACGCCCTTCGTCACCCATTCCACGAAACTACTAAATGCTTCAAAGCATGCGCAAGAAAGAGAGCATCCCATTGAAAGACACCTATCGACATAAAACCCCCCGTTCCAGAAGCAACCCAACAGCCGTTGGCTCTCTGTATGTACAGGCAGCAACCGGAAAGCCGCCTCGATGTCAGTCTTTGCTAACAACGCCCTGGGCCCCGCATACCACACTAATGCACCGCCGTGTCTAATGACCCGTAAACAACCAAGCATAAGTCGTTATCTATCCCGTCATTCACGGACGATCCCCTGGGAAAAGACAAATGCTGAATCAGGCGGAATTTATGAGGATCCCGCTTTGGCGCAAATCCCTAGGGGGATACCGCTAGATTCTCTATCGGCGGCTCGGCAACAGGCCCGGCCCGCGACCCAACGACACTTCCTTCAAAAGCTTTCCCGAGACGACCGCCGAGTGCAAATAAGCCGATTTAAGGTTGCGTCGGGTAACTGGAACCTCATGTGGAGGAGGAGGGATAACAAAAACCACACAAAAACCCTTCGTAAATTATCCTAGCTGCAACTCTATCCGGACACTCACTTAGATACCGGGACATCCTTTCCACCCTCACCGGCGACCGCCCCTGGACCAACGGCAGAAGACTGAGAGCCCGACCGCCTACCTTTCCGCATGCCTTTTTCGGCCCAATGCGAGGACCCGTTGCGCTCCGAACAGACACGCTTAAATCTACGCGTGGCACCAAACTTACATTGGCCATTGTGGAATTGCCAGCAGAACCCCAACTTTGACCCCGAACCCTGTCCGGACTGACTAGACTGACCACCTTGGCCAACGCTCCCGGGAAAGGACTGCTTAACCGGGGCCGTAACTCGTAACCACAGCGCAATATCCTTTTGATCCCCCCTGATCGCCGGCCGGACCGCCTTCCGCTGGCGAAATTGCTAGTTGTACCGCAACCAAGCCTCACCCCCGTACGCCCGATAGGCCTTCCCGATGGCATCCCAATAACAAAACAACGCCGAGCAATTTTCCGGCGCCTTTTCTCCGATCACGCTTGCCAAAATAGCAAAACTTGCGACCAATTGACGAACGTCTGCGGGATAAGCCTATACCGCCGACGTTCCTCTTACCCCTTCTTACTCTCATCCCGCTTGCCCTTCCAAATTGAATTTAGCAAACGGCAGAAGAGAAAAATTTCCACGTACTTGTCCTCCAAATCCAGTCACGGACCTCCCGCTTAAGGTGAGCCCCTAAAGGGCCCTCAAAACAGACATAAACCTCGCCACGAGCCCGATCGTCAAGCCGAATTCTATCCCCATCCTTCGGCGCCTCGTTTTGGACAGACACTGCTACCGCGTCCTTGGCCACCCCCGGAACGTCACCACCCCCTGACCGCGACTGTTCCCGAGGACCTTCCCAAACCACCACCGGGGACCCCGCCGGAACTACAGGCGCCGCTGCCCTATCTAAGCGCCCGACCAACCCGCGCAAACAACCCACTAAAACTGGTAGCCATCGCGCCACCGACAGCCGATACTTCCGCGCTCGCTGCCCCCACCCCCAACACCCGACATGAAAATTGCTGAATACGGTAGAGTAGGAGTTATACACTCACCAGGCTGCCCAGGCGCTGTGTTCCCGCCAGCCGTAAAATTCTGACCGCGTTGCGACTCATCCAGCTCTCCATCTTCCAGATCCTCTCTTGCTGCCGATTGGTACTCGCACCGACATCTCTGACACGGGGATCCAGGCACGCTGGCAGAGGGGCCGACAACCTGCCACCCGACCTCAGGGACCCAGATTCCCGACCGAACCTGTTGCCGTGTCGTCGTTGCCGATCTTGACGTCCTCACCGATGCTCTCGAGGAAGCCTGCCCCCTGGCCGGAACATCACCATGCGGGGCGGCCGTGGACTGCATGCCGAAAACTGCCTCTGAAGGTGGAGGTGTGACAGGGAGCCCGGCCTGCGACTCCCTGTTAACCGCCGAGCTCCGTCGCGGCTGGGGATTCCTGCCAGGACGCAGGCCCTGGGAGGAGGCGCCCGTCCCAGCAGCCTGGCCTACAGCGTCCCTAGAAGGGTTCCCCCTGCGACGCCGGGCCAGCGGGGCCACATCCGGACTCAACCGATCAGGTGGCGTGACCTAGCCTGAGCTACCGCCGCTCCCCCGACACCCCCTGCTTTATCAGAGCAGGGGCAGTGATCATCATCTCTCCCCCCACCACCCTGTGACCAGCGTCTGAGAAAGGGGCGGGGGAGGGGAGCGCATCCATGCGGGCCGCCGACACAGAGCGCCGGGCTCGGCGCGAAGACGGGCCCGCCTGAAGGATCCGGGCCAGCGTCGCCACTGACCAGCCCAGATCGTGATACGCAGCTGCTGCTCGCAGCTGCTCAAGCAGCAAGCCCAGAGACGCCATCATGTAAGCCGGAGCAGGGGAGCTGATTATCTTACTTGTTGTTCCTCCCGCTGCTTCCGGCTCAATGCCGAAAACAGCGGGAGGAACGGATGACACCCCCGGCTCCTCCCCGCTCCATCTCCTCCCTCTCCCTGCCTCAACTAACCCTCTCTTCCCCTATTGGCGTCCCTCCTATGGCAGTCATGGAGGCTTACCGTTAAGCCCTCCGTGCTGCCGTCCAGCCTCTTCTGGATATGGGATACATGTGCGATCGCTGGCAGCGATAAGGAGAACAGGGGACCGAAAGTCCCCTGAAGTTCTCCATGAGAAACCTCGGACTTCCAGGGTCTGTGTCGGCAACTCCGTACAAATGAATGGAGCGCCGGTCGCGCTTGTGCGCATGCGAGACCAGCGCTCCTTTCATTTTTATTGAGCTGCGCAGACGCCGGAAGTCAGAGGTTAGTCATGGAGAAATTCAGGGGACTTTCAGTCCCCCGTTCTCCCTATCAATGCCGGCGATCACACATGTATCCCCTATGCTGTGGATATCCTGTGGATAGGGGATACATGTCTTTCGTAGGACACACTGTAGGTCGCATTTTTTTGGGGGTCTGTATGGCGTTCCCTACAGGGGGGGCTGTATGGCGTTCCCTACAGGTGGGGCTGTATGGCGTTCCCTACAGGGGGGCTGTATGGCGTTCCCTACAAGGGGGGGCTGTATGGCGTTCCCTACAGGGGGGGGCTGTATGGCGTTCCCTACAGGGGGGCTGTATGGCGCTATCCACAGGGGGGCTGTATGGCGTTATCTACAGGGGGGACTGTATGGCGTTTCCTACAAGGGGGGGCTGTATGGCGTTCCCTACAGGGGGGCTGTATGGCGTTCCCTACAGGGGGGCTGTATGGCGTTCCCTACAGGGGGGGCTGTATGGCGTTCACTACAGGGGGGTTGTATGGTGTTCCCTACAGACCCCCCCTGTAGGGAACACCATACAGACCCCCTGTAGATAACGCCATACAGCCCCCCCTGTAGATAACGCCATACAGCCCCCTCTGTAGATAACGCCATACAGCCCCCCTGTAGATAGCGCCATACAGTCCCCCCTGTAGATAACGCCACACAGCCCCCTCTGTAGATAACGCCACACAGCCCCCTCTGTAGATAACGCCATACAGCTCCCCCCTGTAGGTAACACCATACAGCCCCCCTGTAGATAGCGCCATACAGCCCCCCTGTAGATAATGCCATACAGCCCCCCTGTAGATAACACCATACAGCCCCCCCTGTAGATAACACCATACAGCCCCCCTGTAGATAACACCATACAGCCCCCCTGTAGATAACACCATACAGCCCCCCTGTAGATAACACCATACAGCCCCCCCTGTAGATAACACCATACAGCCCCCCTGTAGATAACACCATACAGCCCCCCTGTAGATAACACCATACAGCCCCCCTGTAGATAACACCATACAGCCCCCCCTGTAGATAACACCATACAGCCCCCCTGTAGATAACACCATACAGCCCCCCTGTAGATAACGCCATACAGCCCCCCTGTAGATAGCGCCATACAGCCCCCCTGTAGATAACGCCATACAGCCCCCTGTAGATAACGCCATACAGCCCCCCTGTAGATAACGCCATACAGCCCCCCTGTAGATAGCGCCATACAGCCCCCCTGTAGATAACGCCATACAGCCCCCTGTAGATAACGCCATACAGCCCCCTGTAGATAACACCATACAGCCCCCCTGTAGATAACACCATACAGCCCCCTCTGTAGATAGCGTCATACAGCCCCCCTGTAGATAACACCATACACCCCCCCCTGTAGATAACACCATACAGCCCCCTCTGTAGATAGCGTCATACAGCCCCCCTGTAGATAACACCATACACCCCCCCCTGTAGATAACGCCATACAGCCCCCCCTGAAGATAACGCCATACAGCCCCTCTGTATATAACGCCATACAGCCCCTCTGTAGATAGTGCCTTTTTTACAGCCCCCCCTGTAGATAACGCCATACAGCCCCCTTTGTAGATATCTACATAGGGGGCTGTATGGCGTTATCTACAGGGGCGCTGTATGGCGCTATCTACAGGGGGCTGTGTGTGGCGCTATCTACAGGGGGGGCTGTAAAAAAGGCACTATCTACAAGGGGGTGGGTTGTGTGACACCCAGGGGAGGGGGGCCCCCAGTCAAAAGTTTGCTACGGGGCCCAGTCTTTCCTAGTTACGCCCCTGGTTTAACCCTGTGTATATAGGGATGTCGTCTATTCGGCGGGACCCTGTGGCTGAAGATCAGATAATTCCGGCATATTTTCAAAGAGGACAAATTCTGCATTGTAAGTTTAAAGTAAAAGTTGTAAAAAATAAATAAAATTTCCAGTTTATTTCTAGATACAATCCGCTCAGTAAGAGGCAGGTAATCTGCAGCGCACAGACCAAATCTATATGTGGAATGCGCCATCTAGTGGTTGAAGTGATAAATGACATCTGTAAAACTTGTCATTCCAAAAATAAAACTTCAGAACAGAGGATGAACTAAATGTACTGTACGGTCTGCGCCGCGCAGCCTCCGAGGTCCTTTTGTGGCTCACCTTGGAAGCCCCGGACTGTCACCACTTTGCATGCGTTACTTTGGACCCCTCCAAATCTGAGGCCCTCTATCTCCAATCATATAATTATACATTACGTCTATGGGATAATGTCAAATAACCAGCGAAGCTAATCCCTCCGCATCTCCCACTTATCCCTATATTCGAATCCCCCTCTTTGCTCCCGCAAACGCCTCCTCTTATTTCTTCCGTCATCAGCTGGCCAGCGACCATACGATATCGGAATTTTTCGATATTTGCAGATTACGCATTTTTTTTAGTTCCCTTCCAAAAAACACCCATCAACCTCTGAACCCCCCCCCCCCCCTCTGGAGTATAGATGTCGCTCCGCACCCCATGCTCCGGGTCTCATATACATTTTGTATTCCAGCCTAGATTTTGATTCCCAAATTTGTGACAGTCAATGGCAACAGTTTTGGGAAAGCTCAGCAAAAAGTTCTATTAATGCTGGAGTCTTCTTAAAAAGTACGGCTTTGCTGGTATCTGGTTCCTAGAAAGATCGCCCATGCAGTACCGGACCACTCCCCCAATTGTTTCAGAGGAGGTCCCTCACCTGGCACAATGTATCATATTTAGAGGGAGTACCCCAAACATAATGCTTCTGGATGAAATTATATCAACTTGTGAGAACAGTGACCGGGTATACTGTGAGCAAATACCCATAATTTTCTTCTAACTCTGAATTGTGTCATTCCTCTGTTATTCCTCCTAGAAATGTATGAATAAATTGACAACTGGGTGTTACCATTTCCCTTATCAAAGAGGTTGTGTCCCTACATAGTCTCACTCTGTCAGCACTGATTGGACAGTGTCAGATTGTGTAGGGCCACACCCCCAACTGGTAACGCCCAGTTGTCAATGTATTCATAAAATTCTAGGAGGAATAACAGAGGAATGGTACAACGTAACGTTCTACAAAAATATGCTCCAGAATTGTTGTTTTATGACGAATATTAACTAAAACAGATATGTCAGGAGAGGGGACAGGAACTCTTTAAGCCCTTTGAACGGACGTGGAAACTTAGGATAAACATTGCATTCTCTTCCTCTTGAGTGTTAAAGGGTAGCTGAAGTTTTAAAAAACTTTTAACATGCCATAGTGATTAAGATAAGCCGGGGCAATAAAACTGAGGTTATAGAGGTGATGACTAAGGCCCTGTTCACACTGAGTGAAATTCTGCCTGAAAATTCCGCTTGTGACTGTGTGACTGTGACTGAATTAACATCTTGAGGAAAATTGCTGCTGATCTCCAATCTATATTTAACAAAGACAATAAACTGAAGGACATTTTCCCGGACACAAGGGAAATAGGAGAACAGAAAAAAAACGAAACATAATAAAAGTCATAATCTACAGGTAAATGTAGTATAAATGGGCACAGAGTGTCTTTTGGAAGGCACCCAGATCCCCAAGACCGCTCAGGATCGCCCCTAACAAGAAATAACTAGCGGAGTTTCACCCAATAAGACTCGTTCCTGATACCATGTGGTTAGAGAAAAACAGTCTGTCGTGGCCTTTCGGACACGTACAGGTAACATATCCATAAAACTTTCCCGAACTGTAAAGAATTTCTTCACGCTTACTTCTTTACTCAACGAAGCCTTCACCCAGTCCATGCGCATGACGTGGGAAAGTTTCTCCAAAAACAATTTAAATGGAGGGGCATTGGGTTGAAGCCATGACTGAAGCGTAGATTTTCTGCCAGCCGCCGCTACGCAATGTAGTCATTTACTACAAACCGGAGAGCATTTCACTTCATCGGGATCAATACAGCTAAAGATCGCCCATGAGGGGTCAGGAGGGGTGAAGGTAGTTAAGTTGACTTTGTCCCAAAATTCCTTAATCTTCGGCAGTCCCACAAACAAGGTTACAATTCAACATCACGGGCCGGACATTTAAAGTACGTCGAGGTGTCAAAGATCCCCATCCTATGTCCCCAATGGGGGGTCAAGTACGACCTGTGGCAGATTTGTAAGGTCATAAAGCGCCCAGAGGGCAAGTGTCTATGAGATTGTGCAATAGCTTGGAGTATGAGAGAGGGCTTGGCATGGGGTGTATGCTCTTCTCACCATCCCAAGGCAGGAGGAGCACTCGAATAATCCAAGAGGATACATAAGAATTTGTAGTTGCTAGAGATTTGGTTAGAGGCAGCATTAGTGTTCTTGTACCATATATACATAGATTCGGGGGCGTAACAACAAAAGACTGGGCCCCATATCAAACTTTTGACTGGGCCCCCTCGCCCCCCTCCCCTAGGTCCCACAAACAGCACCCGTTGTAGATAGTGCCCCCTGTAGAGAGTGCCCCCTGTAGATAGAGCCCCCTGTAGATTGTGCCATACAGCCCCCCCTGTAGATAGCGCCATACAACCACCTATAGATAGCGCCATACACCCGCTGTAGATAGCGCCATACACACCCCCTGTAGACAGCGCCATACAGACACTTTGTAAATAACGCCAAACAGCCCCCTATGTAGATAGCGCCATACAACCCCCCTCCTGTAGATAGCACCATACAGTGAATAACAAATTAAACCAAAAAATTACGTCATACTCACCTAGGCCCCGTTCTCGCAACCAACTAAGCGAATCAACGCCGACGGGATCCTTGCGTAGGCCGGCGGGATCCAGTGACTTCATCACGCCGGCCTGCGCAGGGATCCAGTTCCTGCGCAGGGATCCTGTCCCTGCACCTGATAGGCTACAGGCCTAACATGGCCTGCAGCCGAGTAAATGGCCGAGTAGGGAGATGCCTCCCTGCTCTGCCATAGTGTTCAATAGTATCTGCGTCCTAAGGACGCAGATACTATTGAATGTGGTGTCGCTACCGCTGTAGCAGTCATAGAGGCTGCTAGCGGCGCCACTGGGCATGGGGGGGCCCGTGATGGCGGGCGGCAGGGGCACCGTAACTGCCGATATAGCTGCTACATCGGTAGTTACGCCTCTGCATAGATTCCCCTCCCTGTCTGACATGGGGTGGGGGTAATTTTCAATATGTAGCTCTTGGCTTGCAGATAAGGAAAAATGGAAAAGGAGATGTCAGGAAATGTTCCCTGGAGCTTCGAGAGAGTCAGTATATATTTAGTCCGAGGGTTAATAAGTGAGTTAATGGAGATAATACCTGTAGAATACCACCAGTAATATATGGCATGAGAATGTCCAGCCTGAAAATGTGGATAATCAATGAGGGTTAATTGGGTGGATAAGGAGGGTACATATCCAATAGATGTTGGGATTTCAACCAGGCTTTCCACAGACACAACAGAAGGGGGTTGTTCCTGACCGCCAGGGGCAGTTCTACATAGTGTAAAACATTCGGAGGAGCAATTCGTGGACTAAAGTGTCTGTCTATAGCGATGTCCGTGTACACCGAAGAATTATGCAACGAATCCCTAATATAATAATACAAGTTAAAGCGGAGATATTGTACAATCTTATGTTGGGGAACTTCAAACCACCATTTCGGGCCATGATACGCGGCCGCATGTCGGCTGCATTTCCCGGACCGAACACGCCAGGGCTCCTAGAATCATAGTTATCTACGAAGGAGGCCCTGCCTCCCCGCGGACTACTGTGCCGGGCTGAAAACATGATTACAATACGGGACAGTTTTCCCACAGCGAGGCAGGGACTCCTTCGTACATAACTATGATGCTAGTAGCGTTCCTCCCCGCACTGTGTTCAGTCCGGCAAATACTGCCGACATGCGGACCGTATGTCACGGACCGAACACGCTCGTGTGAATTAGGCCTTAATCTAGGTTGCTGTAGTATATTCTTGGTCGCTTTACAGCCCAGATGAAATTTCATTTAGTAAATTTACCCTTTTCTCATCCTTGGCTGGGAGGTATAAAACCAAGGATTGAAGCGTGTAGAGGAGTCTCGGAAATGGCGTCATTTTATCATTTTAATCAAATTAACTCTACCAATGTAAGACAAAGAAAAATGTTTCCAACTATCCATAGTGGACTAATATACCATGGCATGATAGCGCGGTAGTCTGGAGGGGTGCTTTGTTTCAATGACTCCTAAATATTTAAGGGAAGAACCCTTCCCTGAAAACTGAAATGTTGTGGCCCATAAAGGTCTTTTTGCGCCCCTCAGAAGCAATCCCTGTGTTTTATCTAAATTCATAGAGTATCCTGATAAGAAGCCCAGGTCCCCCAGCTCCCGGAGAAGTCGTTCCAGAGATTCCCTGGGGTTGGCTGTAATAATATGCCATCTGCAAAGGTAGCCACCCTTAACTCTGTTGCCGGAAGCTGAAGGCTGTGCGTAAGTGATATAAAAGTGGATCCAGCGATAGATTTTTTTTAAATCGGAGAAAGAGGACAGTCTTTTCTGGTTCCTCGAAAATAGATCTACCATTGACAGTGAGCATGATTACAACATCAGAGTAAATCAGGTGACTAAAACATCTAAACAGAGGGCCAATGGGCAAGGGTCATATGCAGATAGGACCAGGAGACCGTGTCGAATGCCTTCTCCGTGTCTAAACTAAGTAATAAGGACTGGGGGCAGGAAAGATCTTGCACCATGACGGTCGCAGCAACAGTTCTCCCAATATTTTTCAAGACACGTCTGCCTCGTGTAAAACCTAGTCGAGAGAATATCTTGACAAAAAATTTGACAAAATTTTTATTAGAAATTTGTAATCCTGGTTCATGAGCGTGATGGGTCTACATGACTGGGGAGACTGTGATCCTTTCCCTGTTTAGGGAGCAGAATTACCCGGAGAGAGTTGCTTATAATACTCTGCGGTAAACCCATCATGGCCTTGAGTTTTTAGAGAATGTGAACCTGAAATGGCTAATCGCATCTCTTCTACTGAAATGTCACAGTCCAAGGTGGCCTGTTGATGATCGGACAAGGAAGTCACATTCAGAGTTCCCAAAAAGAACAGTATTTTGTCAGGGTCTGTGGGGGTAGCATATACTATACAAGTCTTCGAATAAAATTCTAAAGACATCCGCTATGTCATCAGACTTTGTGGGCAGATTATACGGTTTGGTAAGAGTCCCTGCCCTGTTCCCCCATCGGCAATACTTATTCTGCCTACATTGAGTAAACCAATGGGCTTGGCCCTGGAGAAAAGTATCCAAAAAAGTTTTAGATTCAAGGAATTCCTGTTTAGATGTAGGTGTGGGGGAGGAACCATGTGCCCGCTGAGCCTTCAGGCAGGAGAATGAAGCGTGGAGAATTGTTTCATAGCTTGCTTCTTTTTGTGTATCATGATATGTCCCCGCATACCTGCCTGGGAGGTAGCCCACAATAAAGGAACATCAGTCAGATGTACATCATTGTCACCCAAGAAATTAGTCCATTAGAGTTTAACCCCTTAAGGACACAACCAATTTTCATTTTTTCATTTTCGTTTTTTCCACCCCGCCTTCCAAAAGCCATAACTGTTTTTATTTTTTGGTCGACATAAAGATAAGAAACTGAAAAAAAATTGCACCATTTTTTGGGAGGTTTCGATTTTACAGCGTCCACCCGGCGGTAAAAACTACATGTTTGTCATACCAAATTTGTGTTTTTTGTGGTTTTTTTTTATCTTTTACCACTTTTATTTAAAAAAAAAAAAATACTATTTGTTAAAAAAGAAAAAGAAGGAATTATACTTACGCTATTCTTCTTTCCTGTAGTCCAAGCAGCAAAACAGAAACAAATGGGTTAACTCCCCACTGCTGGTAGGACAGGTGACAAGAAACAATCAAATTCTTACATTCTTAATTAGGCAGATCATATGGGTGGGTAAGATGAAGTCAAAACTGTGCGTCCAATGGCTGCTTCCTCTGAAGCCCCAATGTCCAGTCTATCGTGCTTCATGAAGGTGCTCGGTTGAGACCACGAGGCTTCTGAACAGATCCTCTCTAACGGAAATCTTCCTCTTTCCGCCCACGAAGCTGCCATAGCCCGAGTTGAATGAGCGCAAATTCTTTCAGAAGGCAACTCTCCTCCTAACTTATAGCAAAGGATAATAGTCTCTCTTAGCCATCTGGCTAATGTAGCTTTAGATGCTTTAAATCCTTTCTTCTTTAGGAGGAACATAACAAATAGATTTTCCCCTTTCCTAAAGGATCTAGTCACTTCAACATATCGTAGTAGTGCTCTACCTACGTCCAGGGTGTGTCGATTCTGCACTGAAGCTTCCGGTTCTTCAATCAAGAACGATGGTAAAAATATTTCTTGATTAATATTTGCCGATGACGGCACCTTCGGCCGAAAGTTTGGTAGAGTTCTTAGTACTACTCTTCCTGGGCAAAAAGATAAATACGGTTCTTTACATGCCAATGCTTGGATGTCGCTTATTCCTTTCGCAGATGTAATTGCGGTCAGAAATAACACCTTGTATGTTAGCATCTTCAGATCCAGATCCTGTAAAGGCTCAAATAGAGGTCTTGTGAGCGTTCTTAAGACCAGTGGAAGGTGCCAAGTAGGATATGGCTCTAAAACCCTTGGTCTGAGCCTCCTAGCCGCTCTCATGAATCTCTTCACCGGCGATTCTTTGGCCCAAGATTTTCTGGACCAAGCTGACAACGCTGATATCTGAACTGCTAGGGAGCTTGGCTTTAACCCTAGGTTAAATCCGGTCTGAAGTAACGAAAGAATATCAGCAACCAAAGGCTCCTTCTCGGTCTTCCCCTGATTTACCGTCCATTTCTTGAAGGTTTCCACCACTCTTTTATAGATCTTGGTAGTCACATGTCCTCTGGGCAGCATCAAGGTTCCTTTCACGGAGGCTGGTAATCCGTGTTCATTTAATATGGGCTGCTCAACTTCCAGGCTGTTAGTTGGAGAATCTCGACATAATGACATATGTCTTGGCCAAAAAGGTATGATTGCTATTATGGAGGATTGATCTTGCCGTATCTTCGTTAGCACCCTCCTTACCATAGGGATTGGTGGAAAGATGTATGCCAACCTGAAGGTTCATCTGATTGAAAAGGCATCTAGTGCTAGCGGTTTGTCGTGGTGAAACAGGGAACAGAAAACTGGGCATTTCCTGTTGGCACGAGTTGCCATCAGATCTATCAGTGGACTTCCCATTTTCCAAACTATTTAGTTGAAAACTTCTGGGTCCAGTTCCCATTCACCTGGAATGGCTTGGTGACGACTGAGTCTGTCTGCCCAGACATTGTTGACACCTCTGATGTGAATCGCCACTAGATCTTGCACATGGATTTCTACCCATTTCATGATGCGTGCTGTATTTTCCTGTAATAAGATGGCTCTGGTGCCACCCTGCTGGTTCAGAAAGTTGACTGTTACAATATTGTTCGACTGAACTTTCACTGCTCTGCCTTCTAATAAGGGCTGGAAATGCCTTAACGCGTTCGAGACTGCTAACAGCTCTTTTTGCTTTAAAGATAGGCATTTTTCCTGGGGGTTCCAATGCCCCTGCATCTTTAGACCCAGTAGGTGGGCTCCACATCCAGTCCCGGAAGCATCGGTTGTTAAAATCATCCACCTCAGTGACTTTATTGATCTGCCATTCACCAAGCTCAGCCACCATCTTGAAGCCTCCCTGGTCGTGGAAGGTATAACTATAACCTCTTCTAGAGACCCTATGGATCTGTTCCACTGAGATAGTAGATCCTGCTGAAGATCCCTCATGTGCCCTCTGGCCCATGGGATCGCTTCTACTGCTGAAGCCATAAGCCCTAGAGTTCTCATAACCTTGCGAAATGAAACCACTTTGATTAACATCAAGTCTGCTATATGGGTGATCAAATTCTGATGTCTCTCCCCCAAGAAAGCAACCGTCATCTATATGCAATCCAGGATGAATCCTAAAAACGGCATCTCTGTGCAGGAATTAATTTGGACTTCTTTCTGTTTATGAACCAACCTAAGTTGACTAAAAATTCTATCACTTCCTAAAGGTGAATCTGCATCAGACTTGCTGTCTTGGCTATCAAGAGCCAGTCGTCCAGTTATGGTACTATCATTATGACTCTTGCTCTCAGATTCACCATCATGGCTGCTACCACCTTTGTGAAGATCCACGGGGCTGAAGATAGGTAGAACGGTAGGCATGTGAACTGGAAATGTCTCATGACCCCTTCTTCGGGGAAAGCAACTCTTAAAAATTTTCTGCAGGACCTCTTCATGGGAATGTGAAGATATGCCTCACTTAAATCCAATGTGGTCATGAAATCTCCTTCCTCTAGCAAAGCTATTGCCGATTTTAAAGTCTCCATTCGAAAGTCTTGTTTCTTTACGAAAGTATTCAGGTACCTCAAGTCTAATATGACCCGAAACTTCCTGTCCGGTTTTGGGACCAGAAATAGTGGAGAGTAAACTTCTCTGCATCTTGAAGCTTGCGGGACTTCCTCCAATACTCATTTGTGGTTGAATTCGTTGATTGAGATTTAGAGAAGGGTTGAGGAGGGAATTGAAGATCTATTGTGTAGCCTTCTGAAATGACCCCACTATCCAGGGATCCCAACCTTGATCCCACCAGACTTAGGCAAAGGCTAGAAGTCTTCCCCCCACTGGTGGGAGACTGGCTTCAGAATCTGTAGGAAGATGAAGATTGATTCGATCTTCCTCGAGACCTACGAAAAGTTCCCCTCTGGGAAATCGGGCCTCTTTCTTCAAAACGAAAAAAAATTCTGAGGTTCCTAGAACCTGCCGCTGATGAGGAACCTCTGCGAGTGAATCTTCTTCTTGGCCTCTGAAAAAAAAAAAAGGAGAGACTTCCCCTTCTTATCCGAGAGTCTATCCATGAGTTCGTCTAACTCTTCTCCAAAAAGCCTCCCTGGCTTATATTCCATCGCGCATAATGCGTTCTTGGACTTCCAGTCCGCAACCCAAGGTTTGAGCCATATGGCCCTCCGGCCTGCCACAGACAAACCCATATTTATGGCCGCTAATATTATCAATTGGCCAGAGGCGTCACTAAGAAAGTCTGTGGCTAAAGACATGTACCTGAAAGCCCTCAAGAGATCGTCCCTCTGGACTTCATCTTGTATGTGATCCTGCAGCTGCACTATCCAACTCTTAGGCTCCATGCACACGACCGTACCCGTAAATACGAGCACGGCCGGCAGCGGACGGCCGCGGGCAGCTGGCCATTTTTACAGGCCGTGCTCCGATTATAAAGTATAGGAGCACGGTCCGTAAAATAGGAAAATAAGACATGTCCTATTTTTTTCGAGACATACGGGAAGGTGTCCGTCGGCCATAGAAATGAATGGGCCCGCAATTACGGACCGTAATTACGGTCCGTAATTACGGGTGATTTTACGGACGTGTGAATGGGGCCTTAAGGCTTTTAATCACAGACGCGTCTTCTCTAGGAGTTCTAGGGGTGAACATCCGATTAGATGACGATTGAGATTGTGAGGCTCCTAGCTCTCTCACAGACTCGGCCACACATTCTTTTGTGAAAGCTGTCATCTCTCGCGACATCGCGGTTGTAGTCCCGCCTTCCCTTTGTAGACAGTCTCTACATAATTTCTCCTGGCAACCATCAGGTAATGGAGTATTACAGTCGCTGCAGATTAAGTTCCTTTTCTTAAAAGATGATTGTCAGTTTCTCTGCTCATATCTCCTTGATTCTTCTGAACCTCGACTGGAGATTTTAGAAGGGCAAGCAAACAACCCTGCAGCCTATGAGGAAAAAAACTCTGCACAGGCAGCAATAGACCTCAAACTGAAGCCTTGAATACTCCAGGGGGAAAAAGACACTCCCAGTGGGAAGATCCCCCTGGAAGGTGACTCCCCTCTGCAGAAACCACCTACCATAGGGAAAATGTAACCCTATTCCATAGAGGAGCTACCAACCTCCTCTAATATCTGGGAGACTAGAAAACTTTTCAATTATAGTCTATTTCTTCCCTGCAGAGAGCAGGGAACATACGCTGCCCATAGCATCACCCCCTTGCTGACAGGAACGGAGCAGCAGCCAATCCGGGCGTGGACACCAAAAAGATGGCGGCACCCAAGACGCTACCGAACTAAGCCAGAAGCGGGACGCCCGACGTCACACACAGCTCCACCCCTAGCACAGAGCTGACCAATCATGCGGCAGCCAGCAGAACAGGAAGATTACCCTGGGCTGAGATGCAAAGCCCGATTGCAAATCTCCCACATGAAAACGCTACCAATCGTGCTGCCAAAGAACAGAAGATGGGGCCCAGATGTGTCTAAAAAACTAGAGGAAAAAATGACCCAGATGTTGTTTGTTGCTGACAGGAGGCCAGCAATAAATTTAACCCCTTAATGACCAGCCTATTTTGGACCTTAATGACCAAGCTATTTTTTAGGTTTTTGAATCGTCACATTCCAAGAGCTCTAACCTTTTTATTTTTGCGTCGACATAGCTGTATAAGGTCTTGTTTTTTGCGGGACAAGTTGTACTTTTTAATAGCACCATTTTGGGGGACATATTATTTACTGATTAACTTTCATTAACTTTTTTTGGGGAGGGAATAGAAAAAAATCTGAAATTTCGCCACTCTTTTTTGCGTCCTAAATCTGCGCCGTTTACCGTGTAGTATAAATAACACAATAACTTTATTCAGCGGGTTGTTACGATTGCAACGATACCAAATTTGTATAGTTTTTGTATGTTTTACTACTTTTACACAGTAAAAACGCTTTTTTTTCAAAATTATTTGTTTTTGTGTCTCCATATTTGAAGAGCCGTAACGTTTTTATGTTTTCGCCGATGCGGTTGTATGAGGGCTTTTTTTTTGCGGGAAGACTTGTAGTTTTTATTGGTACCATTTTGGAGTAGATGCGAGTTTTTGATCACTTTTTAATCACATTTTTTTAAAGTCAGGATTCACAGAAAACAGCAATTTTTCCGTTGTTTTTAACTTAATTTTTTACGACGTTCACCGTGTGGGTTAAGTAATGTGATAGATGTATAGTTGGGGTCGTTACGGACGCGGCGATACCAAATATGTGTAACTTTTTAACTTTATTTTGGTTTTTTAATAGTAAAGCAGTTTGTAAGGGGAAAAGGTGGGTTTTTCATTTTTTTTTCACATTTTTTTTAATTAAATTTATTAAACTTTTTTTTTTACTTTTTTACTAGTCCCACTAGGGGACTTCACTATGCGATCTTCCGATCGCTATTATAATACACTGAAATACTTCTGTATTGCAGTGTATTACTGCCTGTCCGTTTAAAACGGACAGGCATCTGCTAGGTTATGCCTCCGGCATGATCTAGCAGGCATTCGCTCCAGGCAGACCTGGGGGCCTTTATTAGGCCCCCGGCTGCCATTAGAGACACAGACACTCGGCGATCGTATCGCCGGGTGTCGGTGGGAGAGAGAGGGAGCTCCCTCACTCTCTCCAAAACCACTCAGATGCGGTGCTCGCTATTGAGCACCGCATCTGAGGGGTTAAACGGGTGAGATCGATACTAATATCGATCTCACCCGGCAGAGCAGGGACGCTCCCAGCCCTCAGCTGCCTCTAGCAGCTGAGAGCAGGGAGATCTGACAGTTCCCTGCTCTGTTTACTTATTCCGATGCCGCGACGTAAAAAGTATGGCATCGGAATAAGGCCCGTTAGTGACCGACGTAGAAACACGATGGGCCGGTCACTAACGGGTTAAACCTTACTAATTCCGAAAAAAAAGTAACCTGGGAAGGGAAAAAATACCTTCAACCAGGTAAAAGACAACATCACCTGCCAGTACCAACGGTAGGAAAAAAAGATTCAAGTAGGTGGGATTTAGGTTCCAGGGTATAGTCTGCCTAATTGAGAATTAGATTCTTTCTTGTCACCTGTCCTACCGGCAGTGGGGAGTTAACCCATTTGTTTCTGTGATGCTGGGTAGGACGACCAGGAAACTTGTTTTGTGTCACCATATTCTGAGAGCCATAACTTTTCTATATTTCCAATGATTGAGTGACTTTTGAGCATTTTTTATTCAATTTTTTTTTTTTTTTTTGGGGAGCTAAGGTGACCAAAAAACAGCAATTTGGGAGTTTTACTTTTTTTTACTGTGTTTACCAAATGTGTTAAATAACATTATATTGAAAAAGTGGTATATTGCGAAACGCGCGTCAGGGAGCTGTTTCATTCTTTGGGCCATCTGACGACACCTATGGGTAAGGAATGTTTCATGCTGTGCATCTTTATAACTTTTCACCTTCTGTTTCCGGGGAGGTTTGACATATGTTGTCTATTTTGGCGAGTTATGCCTAGTTATCATGCTATTCCTCTAGTCTGTGACGATGCTCCTCATACACTGATGATCCAGTAGGTTTTAGAATTCATATAGTAAATACTCATTTACATAGATAGATACGTAGAATGTACTTAAAGAGGCTCTGTCACCACATTATAAGTGCCCTGTCTCCTACATAAGGAGATCGGCGCTATAATGTAGGTGACAGTAATGCTTTTTATTTTAAAAAAGCGATCTGTTTTCACCACTTTATTAGCGTTTCTAGATTTATGCTAATGAGTTGCTTAATGCCCAAATGGGCGTATTTTCACTTTAGACCAAGTGGGCGTTGTACAGAGGAGTGTATGACGCTGACCAATCAGTGACCAATCAGTGACCAATCAGCCTCATGCACTTCTCTCCACTCATTTACTCAGCGCATAGGGATCCTGTTCGATCCTTATGTGCTGTCTTATACTAACACATTAACAATACTGAAGTGTTTAGACAGTGAATAGACATTCCACGGGATGTCTATTCACAATCTCTGCACTTCGTTACTGTTTCTATGGTAGTTACACCAGAGGAAGCGTGATCTCGTTGTAACCTGTCATTTACAGCGAGATCTCGCGAGATTACGAATCCTCTGCTGTAACTACCACAGACAGAGTAACAAAGTGCAGAGATTGTGAATAGACATCCCGTGGAATGTCTATTCACTGTCTAAACACTTCAGTATTGTTAATGTGTTAGTATAAGACAGCACATAGTGATCTAAAAGGATTCCTATGTGCTGTGTAAATGAATGGAGAGGAGTGCATGATGCTGATTGGTCAGCGTCATACACTCCTCTGTACAACGCCCACTTGGTCTCAAGTAAAAACACGCCCACTTGGGCATTAAGCAACTCATTAGCATAAATCTAAAAACGCTAAGGGGCATGGAGGCATGTGCCCTCTGGGCCGGTACACCCATAGACGTTTTGTGCCATGGCCACCCATTGTTGTTACATTTATTTAAAAGCTGGGGCAGCACAGTGTACAAGAGCGGGAGCTGTGTAATATAATGCTCCGGGCGACTGCTTTATACATCACATGTGGCGTCATATAATGCAGCCGGCCATACACTCTGCCTGTGAGGAGGACACCCTTCAAGTGTTCGGCACCAGCTATATACCTAGCAGACAGGCAGGAGGATGGAGGAAGATAGGGCTGGGGAGGAGCAGTCTTACACACAGCTCTCCTCCTGCCTGCAACGTGTGACCGCTGACAAGATGAAGATGCCTCCACGGAGCTCCGGACTGATAAGTACAGCTGTGTATGTGCAAGTAGGGTGAGCTGTCAGTGTTATGTGTGTGTGTGGGGGGGGGGGGTTCTTTATAAATCGTTTTTATGTGGGAGGGGGGACTTGACTGTAAATAAGGGTTGGGTGAGGAGATGACGGTTCTGTGAATCACGGACCGCACATGGATGGCTTCCGTGTGCAGTCCGTTGTTTCACGGACCAAATCAATGCAAAGGCCGAGACTATTCCGTCAAAAAGAGTAGGACATGCCCTATTTTTGAGGGAACGGCCGCACGGTTCCGTTAAAACAACGGAAGTGTTCATGGACCCATTGAAATTAATGTGTCAGGGTGCTATCAGTTCAAACAATGGATAGCACCCTGATGAAAAAAACTGAAGTGGGCATGAGGTCTAAGGCCTCAAGCACATATCCGTTGCCATTTATACGGCTGCATATCACGGATCTTAGCTACGCCTCTGCCCCCAGGGAGAGATCAGTAACTTCATCCATTATCATAATGGCAGAAATGTCTTCTCGCTGCTATCGGGTCATCAAAGAGTTGAGTTACGGCCCTTCTGCCGCACACGGAGCTTGGCTGGGTAGGGAAGCTGGAAGCGAATGTTCTGCTCGTGTAGATATCTGCAAGTGTCCACAAAGGCTTTCCACTTTTGATTGACCAGAGCCGAAAATTCCTGGAATATGAGAATTTTGCGGTCCTCAAATGTCGGATGCGATAAGCTTTCAGCAGCTTCTCCTGGATGGCCTGATGTATGTAATTTGCTATGACCGGTCTAGGACAGCACTCCTTGTGATCCCTTGGTGGACCATTGCGATGGGCTCTGTCTATAGTAAACGGGTCTGGAGGCAGATCCAAATTCAAGGTCTGTGGGATTTTTGCTGAGAGGAAGGCAATGAGGGCATCTCCAATTATGGCTCTGGAATACCCACAAACCTCAAGTTATTTCTCTGGTCTCTGTTCTCCAAGTCCTCCAGCTTGTCCCTCATAGCAGCCTCCAAGGTCTCCCTTTGTTGGAGTGAAGTGGTCAAAGTCGCAATATTAGATTCACAGGTGCTGACCCTGGTTTCCAGTCCTGTAATCCGCTGGGCATTCAATGTATTTGAGGCCAAGGCAGAGTTGTTGGAGGTGAGCAGTACATCAAGCATACCTCCTAACTGTCCCAAATTCAGCAGGACAGTCCCCGATTCTGGGCAGTGCCGTGTTGTCCTGGGAGTCCAGTGGAATGTCCCGGTTTCAACTGCATCTGTGTCCTCGGAACGCAGATGCAGTTGAATTACATGGTGGGGCAGGGAGCCGTCAGCTCCTTGCTCCACCATTCACTATTTAACGCTGGCTGTGAGCGGTTCGGCACAGACAGGCGCAATGAAGTGATGACATCTTTGTAGCTCTTTGCAATACTTCAGTGTTGGGAGGTATGAATCAAAGTGTTTATCAAATAGGGGTAAAAGGAGTTTGGACACCTCCTCCGTCACTGCGGTGGCCTGTCGATGGTCAGGCGATGGTAAAGGCTGAGGACTGCATGGCGGTGAGAGGTTAGGAGGAGTAACATCATCCTGGGTAAGTAGCTCCGGGGAAAAGTCAGGTGTTCCTGAGCTTGGTCCTCCGGCAGGTGAGGTTTATCCTTCATAGTGCCCTATAGTTGTGGTTTAGGCGCTGGGAGAGCGGAGGAAGTCTGGGAAGCAGATGCTCTGAGTGATTGTCTCTGCGGTTGGGATCGCCTAAGAAATTTGTCCATCCCCAATCAGGGGAAAAGTTGAGAAAGAATCCTATTGGGGAGAACTGTCCGGATAAAAAATAAGCTGGGGAGAATTAAACTCTCAGTTACAACTTTGGCATGGGGTCCACGAGGCCAGTAGCGATGTATCTTAATGGAGACCAGAGCGGGCAAACTCAGAAGTCAATGTTAATGAATAAAGATGCAAAATGTTCGCAAGAGCAGATATATCTGGAGTCGAGTCCAGCCTTGCAATCTAGACAAGGTGTCTGTATTACTGAGTAGATGGTGCAAATTACAAAAGTACCCCTAGAGGGCAGCAGAGGGTTACTTTAAAACTTAAATGGTAACTAAACTTTTAAAAAACTTTTGTCATGTCATGTCAGAAGTTTTGATCGGTGAAGGTCCAAGCACTGAGACCCCCAATGATCGCTAAAACGAACCGGCAAAAGCACTCAGGTAAGCGCTGTGCCACTGATCAACTTTCCTTAGCTTTTCTCGGTGTGATGTACGGGCTTAATAATAAGTCTATGAGTCTGAACAATGTATCAGAAATGAAGCGGCACAGCGCTCACCAGAACGCTGCTGACACTTCGCTTTAGCGATCAGTGAGGGTCTCAGTGCTCAGACCCCCACCGATAAAAACTTCTGACATGTCAATATGACATGCTAAAAGTTTTTTAAAAGTTTAGTTACCCTTTAAATGGACCCTGCTTGGAAATAGATGTAATAGAAATTACATCTGCGGCCTGATGTGGCGCCACACTTCAAAGATTGCCAATCGCCATGCTTGCGGCCTACCCCTAAAACGGCAGCGGCAGCTGTTTCGGCTCTCTGCCCTCGGCCGGGCACAGTGTCGGTGGTGAGGCAGTGTGGTAGAGGGAGTTGGAATGCCCCAGATAGCGCGGCGCCAGCACTGGCGGTCCAGAACATAACCACAATCCTGTAACCTAAGATGGCGGGTCGCGGCTGAAGGCCCCTGCCGCTGACCAGGGGGACCCGACCCTCGGGTCAGCTCTGGTGGTAAGTAATGGTGTCAGGTCCATATTTCACACCGAATAACCACCTCTGTAAATTGAAAGCTGAAGGCATGCCTGGAAAGAAGTACACCACACAGAGTAATGTTGGTAGACATCCCCTCCGTCAGCCAGGAGGAAGACTGAAACTTTATTCAGAACAAAGAAACACAGAAAAAGAAAGACACATGCCTCCTCCCCAGAGTTGTGGGAGTGCCCAAGCCCCCACCGGTTTCTCAGCTGTAACTTCTCAGACTCACTCTTCTTGCATTCCAGGGGGCGGTGTCTTCCATAGGTGTGTCCGACATGAACAAAGAACTTATTATATATCAGTATATTACACAAAGAACTGAAATGTATATACATATGTGTGAGGATAATATTTTTCAAACAATATACATGGTAATGATCCCTGACAGTCCCCCCTAAAAATATTATTACTCTATCCCTGAGTCTTGCCTAGCAACCTACCACTGACCACTCGAACCAGGCGGGTAGGGGTTTTGGATTTCTTCACCAGCTTGAGACGAGCTACTCCTGATGAGTAACCCGTCCCTTTGTACCTGGACTTCCAAGGTGTCGGAGTGGTCCTAACTTTCCCTATTCTCCTCTGGATACAGGATGGTTGTCTTGATATAATCTACAAACCGCTGCTGGTTGTAATATATATATAATTAATCCGGTCTACATTTTTATTAACAGTAATAATTGTCGCACTGTCACTTACTGTCCTAATGGGACTTTACCCCTGCAGATATGACAGGTCATGGGCAGCACAGTGACCTTCACCTCACACCTTCACATAAAACTCCTCAGATTGTAATTTGCAGCACCGTGGCATATTTACACACATTATAATTATAAACCTCAGACATTATAAACAATAGGGCCTCAACTAATAACATAATGCTATCACCAATCTCATGCTATCACCCTCAGGTTTTGGGTCCCATCAGTTCATTGCCAGTCCTGTACACCATCGTCCTCTTCTTCTCCTGTCTTCTGCTCTTCACTGACTGTCACCCTCAGGGTAACCCACACAATTGTGGAGTCAGACTACGTTGGTGTCCAGTGGGGGAGTTATTATTACCCCCTCCTAGCCACTTACTTATCAAAACACTTGATACTGCTGACGGATTCACTCAGGTCTTTGGTCTTTACTTTGATCTTTGCTGATGTCATCAGGACTTGGTTTGGTCCTTCTCATCTGTCCGACACCGTCTCCTTTAGTTTACGTCACCGGGCTGTACATAGCACCTCATGCTGTGAGCCTGGGGTGAGATCCCACGTAGGCGGATTAGTGGAGTTGTATTGTGACTATCACAAACCCTCCGCATCTGTCCTCTTCCTCTGGCAAGTTACTTGTCTGGGCGGCTGCTTAGAATTGTGACACTGCCGTCAGTTCATGATAAATGTGTTGTACTGGCTCAGGCTGTGCCTGCCGCATCTCAGTGATGGAGTTCATCGTGTTAAAAGTCTTTTAGTTCATATTTACTGGCACTTGCTGGGGACCCCCAACTCTTATCAATTGTTAAAATAAATACTAATCTGGTGATAACATCATCCGCGTACACTATAAACGTTGTTCTAAGTACATACAATAATGTCAGGCCCTTAAATGACATCAAACACCTTATAACCACCTCTGTAAATTGAAAGCTGAAGGCATGCCTGGAAAGAAGTACACCACACAGAGTAATGTTGGTAGACATTTCCTCCGTCAGCCAGGAGGAAGACTGAAACTTTATTCAGAACAAAGAAACACAGAAAAAGAAAGACACATGCCTCCTCCCCAGAGATGTGGGAGTGCCCAAGCCCCCACCGGTTTCTCAGCTGTAACTTCTCAGACTCGCTCTTCTTGCATTCCAGGGGGCGGTGTCTTCCATAGGTGTGTCCGACATGAACAAAGAACTTATTATATATCAGTATATTACACAAAGAACTGAAATGTATATACATATGTGTGAGGATAATATTTTTCAAACAATATACATAGTAATGATCCCTGACAATGGTTCCCTAGCAGCGGAGACACTATGCTGGAGTATGGGATGTTTATGTTCTTGCTGGCACTAGATCTTCCCCGATCTTCCCCTCGATGCCCCTCCATCCGAAAGTCGGAGGTTTATGGCTAGCACCACGCTGTCTTTGAATTAGGGGGCAATATACTATTCTTGAACTTGGGCCCTGGGGCATTTGGAGTTCACATAATGTAGAGGTGAGGAACACAGAAACATACAATTTAATTGCATTGAGGGAAGATGCCACGATCCATGTGCTGTGTCTGGTATTGAGGCACTAAATCAAATAGAGAAAGTGCCTGGGACTGTATGTGATAGGGGGATGGAAGGGGGGAAAAAAGTGCGGGAAAAAATCAGGAGCAGGGATTGGTGGGACAAGGGGATAGAGGAGGGGTTAGGAGCAGATAAATAGTTGAGGTCAAGGGCAGTTCACTATCTTACCTGCTGGAGCTGCAAACGTCAGACGTCTGGTCCTGTGAGAGATCTTCCTCTGCGGTCCAGGGCGTTTTCCGGAGTACAGATGGCGGATGAGCTGATGAGGCAGGTGGCACAGCGGGTTGCCACGGAGGGTACAAGCTGGCTGGAGGTGTTCTTGGCAGGGGATCGCAGGCAAGAGGTGTTACCTGCGGCGGTCGTCGGTGTCAGCAGCGGTGGAGTCCCGTCGACGTCGGCAGTTAGAGGTAGGCCGCGCCGGGTTTCTCGGCCTCCTCCCCCTTTGAGCCCCAGTCCACCTTCAGCCACCCAGAGGCGGGCCGGCACCGTTCGCTCTTCAGGAGCGGGACGGAGGCGCCGTCGCCTGCTCTCCCCTTCATTCGGTCCCGACGTCGTGCCACCCACTCCCCTGGCTGGGGGAGCTTCTGCAGTTCTCCCCATCCGGGCTGCAGGCAGTGCAAGGCCGCAAGCAGCCGCAGAAGCCGGGGCCGTGATTAGTGCACCGCTGGTTCTTCTTCCCGGCCCGACAGCTTTTTCCCTCTCACAGCAGGCCGTGGTTGAGAGGGGAGCTGGAGGGGGCGGTCTCAGGAGAGCAGAGACGCAGGCCTCAGGCTCCAGCAGGTTAGGTGTGCAGTTGCTGCCACCTGCTGGTGGTTCTGAAAATGACACAGAGCTGGGGAGAGAGCTGGTGAGTGGCCTGTTTTTACCAGGCACAGGCACTCTGAATGAGAGGAGTGCGCTGGGTGGATTGTCGTGCGGTAGCAGTGATCTGTTGCCGTGCAGGCAGTCTGCGGAGCAACGTGATTTGCCAGTTTCTCTTTCGGAGTTTTCTCTTCCAGGTGCGGTGTCGGTGAGACGCAGACGGCGAAGGAGACGGCATGGAAGAGGACATCGTCGTGGTGGTCACGGGCGTCCACGCCATCAGGTGGAGAGACGTCGCCGTTCCCGGAGTAGGAGTGTGTCTTCCAGTACAGCATCTTCTTCGCCGTCCCAGTCGTCGTCGGGAGCTAGTACACCCAGCCGCACGGGAAGGAGATACACGAGGAGTCATCGTCGGGAGCACAGGGATCGTCATTCGTCTTCGCTGGTTCCAGATCCAGAAGTCGCCTCAGCCTGTCCACCTGGTGGGGATCTGTCTGTGGTTCCGGTATCTGGGAGAGTTGATGCACCCTCGGAAGTGACGAGGACGCCCTTCTCCGGTGAGTCTCCATGTGGGAACGCATGGCTACCTAAGGGTGATTTATCTGCTATTGATTTAGTTTCGGCATTAAAAAGCTTGTTGGATGGTTTGGGTACAAAAGGCGGAGCTTCGGTTCCGTTGGTTTTGCCAGGGGGGGCTCAGCCTCCGCCTGAGCGGGCGGCCAGTATGTCTGGCTTGGCATTCCGTGATTCGCTGTTTTGTGGTGTTGCTCCTTTAGGTACTCACCTGTCTGCTGAGATCAAGGACAAGATATGGGCACATGACTTTGTGGATGTTTGGTCCTTGGTGTCGGTCGATCATGTGACGATAGATAAGGAGCGTGTTTTCGAAAGAGGTTCGGAGAAAAAGGTAAAAGTCGCGTAAACTTTTGGCAATTGGCTCCAGGGTTTTTCTACCTTGGCTCATGTCATCTGTCAACGTTTTCCGGAAAAAGGGGCCGAGCTGTTTGTGTATGTAGACACTATATTCAGTGCCCACAAATTGCACGGAGGTGCAGCTTGGTGGAGATATGACGAGGAATTTCGCCGTCGGTTGGCGATGACGCCTGACATTGGTTGGGCGTCGAAGGCGACGGATGTGTGGTTACAGCTAATTTTGGCTCAAAAGCAGGCTCGGCCCTTTCAGGCAGGAGGCGCAGTTTCGGGTTCAGCACCCGGGATTGCGGCGCAGCGCCCAACAGGAGCATGTTGGCTCTACAATGAGGGACATTGCAGGTTCTATTCTTCCTGCAAGTTTCGTCATGAGTGCGCCATCTGCGGGGGTGCCCATTCCGCGCTTCGCTGTTTCCGACGGGCAAAACAACCTTCCAAGGTGGGTCCTGCCGGTGCAGCGGAGAACTCCGGTGAGCGCTCTCGCGATGGAACCGTGGCTCGCCAGGTATCCCAAGAGACAGGAAGCAGACTTGTTAGGTCGGGGCTTCAGTGAAGGTTTTTTCATTCCGCATGTTTTTTCTTCGGTTTTGATGTTGTCAGATAATTTAAAATCGGTGAAAGAAAACATGTGTTTGGCACGGGAAAAAGTGCTGAATGAGGTGTCTTTAGACAGGATGGCAGGCCCCTTTGGGGAGCCACCTTATACGAATTTACGGGTTTCTCCTCTTGGCTTGGTCCCCAAAAAGGAACCGGGGAAGTTTAGGTTGATTCATCACCTTTCCTTCCCTCGTGGGGATTCGGTCAACGATGGGATTTCCAGAGATGAGGCTGCAGTGTCTTACACGTCTTTTGATGTGGCTGTGCGGTTGGTACGGGAGGCAGGCGTAGGTGCCTTGCTTGCTAAATCGGACATAGAGTCAGCTTTTTGTTTGTTGCCTGTGGATCCTGCCTGTTTCCATTTGTTGGGATGTCGGTTGGATGAGCAGTTTTTTGTAGACATGTGTTTGCCTATGGGTTGTGCCATCTCATGTTACTATTTTTAAGTTTTTGGTTCCTTTCTGGAATGGACGGTTCGTTTCAAGACAGGTATTTATTCAGCCATTCATTATCTAGACGACTTTTTATTTGTAGGTCCAAGTGATTCAGGAATATGTGGTTATTTGCTGAAAACCTTTCGAGTTTTAATGTCCGAATTTGGTGTCCCGATAGCAGAAGAGAAGACGGTTGGTCCGGCTACGATTTTGTCGTTTCTGGGTATTGAAATTGATACGCAAGAGATGGTTTTCAAATTACCTGACGACAAGCTTGCGCGTCTGCTTTGTACCATTGACGAATTTGTTTTATCAAAAAAGGTTACCCTGAAGCATCTTCAGTCACTGTTAGGGTTGCTGGTTTTTGCTTGCAGGATCGTTCCCATGGGTCGCGTTTTCTCTAGATGCCTATCATTGGCGACAAGGGGTATTTCGCGCTCAAATCATTTCATTCGTGTCACTAGGCAAATGAAAGATGATTTGCGCGTGTGGCAGACTTTTTTGCGATCTTTTAATGGTAGGGCGATTTGTCAGTCGGAGGAGGTTTCCAGTTTTGAGTTACAGCTGTTTACAGATGCTG
This sequence comes from Rhinoderma darwinii, assembly GCF_050947455.1. NCBI lineage: Eukaryota > Metazoa > Chordata > Amphibia > Anura > Rhinodermatidae > Rhinoderma > Rhinoderma darwinii. The sequence continues at coordinate 18,262,532 of NC_134690.1, read as the reverse complement.
CTGGCAGTGTCGGTTGCGGTGCGGTTTTTGGAGCGGAGTGGTGTTTTGCACGTTGGCCTGTGGGCTGGAGTAGTATGGGTCTGACATTGAATTTGACACTTTTAGAACTCTTTCCCATTGTGGTTGCAGTGGAGTTGTGGGGTTCAAAGATGTTGAATAGTCGCATACGTTTTTGGACGGACAATATGGCAGTGGTGCAGGCTGTTAACAATTTGTCTTCGGGATCATTGCCGGTTTTGGCGTTACTTAGGCATCTAGTTCTACGTTGCATGCAATGTAACATTTGGTTTCGGGCTACACATATGCCGGGTGTTGAGAATAAAATCGCAGATGCCTTATCTCGTTTGCAGATGGGGGTCTTTCGGGAGCTTCACCCGGGAGCACGGCTGGAAGGGGAGCGTTGCCCGAATCACTTATGGGCCCGTGTCGAGGGGAACTTGCCCGGCTAGTTCAAGGTTCTGTGGTACCAGGTACATGGCAGAGCCATAATAAGTTTTGGGCGGAGTGGTTGGAATTATCTGGCGGGGTTTTTCCTACAAATGATGAGCGGCATTATGAGGTTACGTTGGAGTATTTGTCTCGGATGCGTACTAATGGTTCTTCGGTGTACACGGTTTCAAAAGGTTTGACTGGTATTGCGTTTATGTTGAAGTTGTGGGGTTGTACTGATGTGACTAAAATGTTTGTTATTAGACAGGCATTGAAGGGGTGGAAGAAGGAGCATATCGTGAAGGATGCTAGGAGGCCTATTACGTATGCTTTATTACTAAGGATTCTGACGGTTGTTCCGGCAGTTTGCTTTGATCCTTATGAGTCTGTTTTGCTGCGTACTGCTTTTTCTTTGGCCTTTTTCGCAGCATTGCGGGTGAGCGAATTGGTGTCACCGAGCGCAAAGCGGTTTGGGGGTCTTCTGTTTGCGGATGTTTTATTGCAGGAAAAAGTGGTCCGGGTATGTGTGAGACGGTCCAAGACTGATCAGATGGGCGTTGGTGTTTGGTTGTGTGTGAATTCATTGGGTGGTGAATTCTGTCCAGTTCGTTTGGTCCGTGAGTTTTTGTCTTTTCGAGCTGATGGGGTTCCTTTCTTGGTACATTCTAATTCTTTGCCGCTTACTCGATTTCAATTTGGAGCCGTTCTTAAGTCTTGTTTGGAGCATTTGGGCGTTGATCCTTCTGAGTTTGGGACTCATTCGTTTAGAATAGGGGCAGCCACGGAGGCTAATGCTTTAGGTATGGGGGAGGAAGATATTAAACGTCTGGGTAGGTGGAGTTCAACTTGTTATAGGTCCTATGTGCGTCCGGATCTGGTGTTGTTTTGATTTTCCTTGTCATTTCAGGACATCGGCCGGAAGTATGGATAGTTGGCCATTCTTTTATTTTCTGGGCAGCTCGTCGGGCTGAATATCGGCCTTTAGGCCTCAGTCTTGGGGTGTCATCGGCCGAGGTGCACTGGAAAGGTATCAGAGGGCTGAGGTGGGTTCAGCTGTTGCCGTTAATAGTTGAAGTTAGTCGGGAATGCCGTGGTCCAATTGTGCTCGTTATACATGTTGGGGGAAATGATTTGGGAAAGGTGAAATTGTCGGAGTTGTTGTCCCTTATCAAGGCTTATTTAGGTCATTTCAAACAGCTTTTTTCTGATTGTGTGATTGTCTGGTCTGAGGTGATTGCACGAACTCATTGGCGAGGAGCTAGAAGTGCTGTGGCCATCGAGCGGTCAAGACGGCTGTTGAATGTTCGTATTTCCAGGTTTGTTCGTTCCATTGGGGGGGTAGCAATTCGTCATTTGATGTTGGAAGGTGACAATGGGGACTTATTGTTATCTGACGGCGTTCATTTAAATGACATTGGGATCGACATCATGCTGTCGGGTCTGCAAGATGGAGTGGAGGCTGGTTTGGCATTGTGTGGTGGGGGTGGTCGGAGTACCGCGTAGGTGTTCGCGGTATCCTCCTTGGCGGAGATAGGCTCTGAAGAGTAAAATCCGGAGAAGAACCTACATGCGCGCCGCTTCACAGTGGGCGGCATCACAGGAGATGTGAATAAATTAAGTGGTTACTTCAGGGCCATGTGATACAAAAATGTTTGGTTGTGTTAAATAAAGCTGTGGCCATTCCCACATTCTCCAAGAAACAGGTTTCGTTGCTTTATTGGTTTATTAAATGGGGTAATGATGCATCAGCGACACTTAATATGGGGATAACATTAGTACATGCAGTCTTGCAGCATTTAAGTGCAAAGGGATAAGCTGCAATACCACACACAGCCCAAGTGTGGCGCTATTGCCAGAAAAAAAAGACAAACTGTAGGGGCAGATTTACTATTCACAATGCACAAAATTTTCTGTTGTCCGCCACATTTATTAACTGACACTTCGTGCCGCACTTAACAATGGGGCGTGGTTTAATAGGAAGGGGCATGGTCGAGTGGAAAGGGGCGTGTTTTAATAGGAAGGGGCATGGCCGAGTGGAAAGGGGCGTGGTTTAATAGGAAGGGGCATGGTCGAGTGGAAAGGGGCGTGGTTTAAAATGCACTGTGCGCAAAGTGGTGTAAACTAAGCCAACCAAAAGGTGATATAAGGAGAAAGTTGACTAACATGTCTATCAAGATGCGCCAAATGTATCATCATTAATAAATTCGGCGCATCTTCTGACTGTCCTGACCATAAAACTTAGACAGTATTAGTAAATCTGCTCCAAACGGTTTAAATTGACTTTCTATATAAACTGAGGTCACTAGCGTTATAGTCATGACATCACGGTGACATCATCATCTTATGTCACAATGACACGGGGTATAAGTAGAGTCCCTGAGCTCCGGAGACATTTATCCCTGGTGAGACCTATTGTAAGATCACAGGGACGATGAGATAAAAACCCTCACAAGACCAAGGATAAGAAAGCAGAGAGGAGGAGGAGGAAGCTCATTCTACAATGTATCAGGCTATGTTCACGCGCGTAACAAAAAACGGCTGTAAAATACGTGGCTCTTTTCAAGGGAAAACAGCCTCTAATTTTCAGGCATTTTTTGCTGCGTTTTTTACGCCCGTTTTTGGACTGTTTTTCTATGTTTGGAGATGCTCAGCCCCCCTATTTTCAGCCCTTTTTCGGGGCGTTTACGGCCCAAAAACGGCTGAAAATAGGCCGTGTGAACATTCCATTAGTGTTTCTACCATTCTTGCAGCTCTTGAGGTATCATTTTGTTCAGTACAGAACAGCAGTTCTGCGGGGAGGCAGGGACTCCTATCATTAGAAATGTCTATGATGCCAAGTGTCCCGTTCACATGCACCGTGGTCGGGCAGGGAAATCGATCACGGTCGTGTGCAAGAGCTGTTACAGGGACAGGCTGGTACAATGTATCAGTGCAGGTGAAATGTAACAAACTATTAGGACAGGGAGAGAAATTTGTGCTCCTGATGTATATATCTCACAGAGGATTATCTAGACTGGATAAATTGTAACAACCACCCAGCCAGTGGCGTAACTACCGCTGTAGCAGCCATAGTGGCTGCTACGGGGCCCGCGGCATGAGGACACAGATACTATTAAACACTACACTATGGCATGGTATCTCCCTGCTCTGCCATTTACTAGGCTACAGGCCACGTTACTGGATCACGCCGGCCTACGCAAGGATCTCGTCAGCGTTGAGGATGCTTTGGAGAAGCTCCATTCATCGCAGGAACTAGGTGAGTATAATTTTTTTTTGTTTTATTTTTTTGGTGGCGCTATGTTTAAGGGGGGGCGTTATCTACAGGGGGGCTGTATGGTGCTATTTACAAGGGGAGGTGGGCGGCACTATCTACAGGGGGCACTATCTACAGGGGGCACAATCTACAGGGCACACTATATACAGGGGGGCACTATCTACAGGGAGGGCTGTATGGCAGTATCTACAAGCGGAGGGGAGGGGCGCTATCTACAAGGGGGAGGCACTATCTACAGGGGGCACTATCTACAGGGAGGGCTGTATGGCAGTATCCACAAGGGGAGGTGAGGGGCACTATCTACAAGGGGGAGGCACTATCTACAGGGGGCACTATCTACAGGGAGGGCTGTATGGCAGTATCCACAAGGGGAGGTGAGGGGCGCTATCTACAAGGGGGAGGCACTATCTGCATGGGGAGTGTGACACTATCTACAGGGGGGCTTTATGGCGCAATCTACAGGGGGCTGTATGACACAGTCTACAGGGGGGCTGTATGACACAGTCTACAGGGGGGCTGTATGACACAGTCTACAGGGGGGCTGTATGACATAGTCTACGGGGGGCTTTATGGCGCAATCTACAGGGGGGCTGTATGGTGCTATCTACAGGGGGGCTGTATTACACAGTCTACAGGGGGGCTGTATGACACAGTCTACAGGGGGGCTGTATGACACAGTCTACAGGGGGGCTGTATGACACAGTCTACAGGGGGGCTGTATGACATAGTCTACAGGGGGCTTTATGGCGCAATCTACAGGGGGGCTGTATGGTGCTATCTACAGGGGGGCTGTATGGTGCTATCTACAGGGGGGCTGTATTACACAGTCTACAGGGGGGCTGTATGACACAGTCTACAGGGGAGCTGTATGGCATTATCTACAGGGGGCACTATCTACAAGGGGGGGCTGTATGTGGCACCCAGGGGAGAGGGCGCTCAGTAAAAGGTTTGCTATGGGGCCCAGTCTTTCCTAGTTACGTCCCTGCCCCCAGCTGTGAGAAGTATGAGGTCAATAAGACCCTTATAAACATCAATGGTTTCACTGGACAACAGGGTTCTCCCAGCAGTGGAGACATTTACCACTCAGCAGAATTGGGAGGAATGAAAAACATCAAAAACATATTTTTTTTAAAAAAACATCAAACTAACTGCGCTGTGTGAATCTGACCAACACAAACATTTAATAAATAGAGATCAAGAGAAAATAATCCAGGAAAAGTATGAGGGGGGGGGGGGGGTGGCAGGGGCTAAAATATACCCATAAAATATGAAGGGGTAATACTCTCCATACTCTTTTCTGCCGGAGATTGATTGCTTTTTAGTGAGTTATAAAGCCACATATAAGTGGAGATTGTTTGTATTGCACATTAAGGACTGAACTTTGCAGTTCTGTTAGACAAATGTTAGTTTATAGCAGAGATACATAGAATCTCATCCCAAAAACCATGCAGTTCCATCCGTCATCAGCAGGTGGAGTAAAACATCTATGGAAGCAGGTCTGATCCTAGCAATCAGAAGAGTTGGGCACAGATTTACCGCTATGTGTGTAGCTGTATCGTCATGTATAATACCCCTTATGTGTGCACATGTACATAAGTATATATATATACAGTAAGGTCCAGAATTATTTGGACAGTGACACAATCCTCATGATTTGGGCTCTGCTGCCGCCACATTAGATTTGAAATGAAACAACTGAGACGCAATTGAAGTTTAGACTTTCAGGTTTAATTCAAGGGGTTGAACAAAAATATCCTGTGAAACGTTTAGGAATTGCCACCATATTTCTATACAGTCGCCTCATTACAGGGGCTTAAAAGTAATTGGACAAATTAACATTACCAGAAATAAAATGTTTTTTTTTAATACTTTGTAGAGAATCCTTTGCAGGTAATGACGGCCTGAAGTCTGGACCCCATGGACATCACCAAACGCTGGGTTTCCTCCTTTGTGACGCTTTGCCCGGCCTTTACTGCAGCATCTTCAGTTGTTGCTGTTTGTGGCTCTTTCAAGTTTTATTTTAAAACGTCTCTGTCACCACATTATAAGTGGCCTATATTGTACATGATGTGATCGGCGCTGTAATGTAGATTACAGCAGTATTTTTTATTTAGACAAACGATCATTTTTGACGGCGTTATGACCTATTTTAGCTTTATGCTAATGAGTTTCTCAATGGACAACTGGGCGTGTTTTACTATATGACCAAGTGGGCGTTGTACAGAGAAGTGTATGATGCTGACCAATCAGTGACCAATCAGCGTCATTCACTCCTCTCCATTCATTTACACAGCACATAGCGATATAGCTATATCACTATGTGCAGCCACATACACACACTATAACGTTACTGCAGTGTCCTGACAGTGAATATACATTACCTCCAGCCAGGACGTGATGTCTATTCAGAATCCTGATACTTCTGTAGTGTCCCTGTGATATTTACAGCAAGGCAAGCTCAATCTCGCGAGATAACGATGTAACCTGTCATTTCAAACGAGATTACGCTTGCCTTGCTGTAAATATCACAGAGACGCTACAGAACTGACAAGAAACTCATTAGCATAAATCTAAAAAGGTCATAACTCTGTCAAAAATGATCGTTTTTATAAATAAAAAACACTGCTGTAATCTACATTACAGCGCCGATCACATCATATAAAATATAGGGCACTTACTGTATAATCTGGTCACAGAGCCTCTTTAAGCAAGTGAAATGCAGCTCGATCGGGTTGAGATCTGGTGATTGACTAGGCCATTTCAGAATATTGAAGGCACTCAGGCTTATTGGCCGTTGTGCCCATGACTGGGTGGCAATAAGAGGGTTAAATTAACACCGGTCACGCTAGGGGGATTGTTCCAAGCAATGTTGTGAATAATGGGGCCTATAGGGAAGGGGTATCTGCCTACAGGGCGTTTTTAGGGGGATAGAGGGCAGTCTTACACACACCCATATCCTAGGATTTATAAGGGCAAGGAAAGCAGCCATCTTCCTCTTTTGGCCGTTATCACTCCGGGATTTGTATTTCCAAAAAATTGTGTGTACATTTACCTGATTGTCATGGACCGGCAAGAGCTTGAAGCAATCATCCGCACCAGGATGCAGGATGAAGGTTTAGTATGGCTACAGTCTCTTATTCAAGAGAATGTGGCACCGACGTCATCCCTACCTGGCACACTCCCTGCGCGTCGCTTTTCCCAGCGCTCCAGGCCGCAACCGCTCCTCCGCCCGCCGTCGGTTAACAAGACCTATTATTACTGAGGTACCAGTAGCACCCGCAGCACCTGTACCTCCACCAACATCCTCAACGGCATTGGTCCCGGTATCTACGGCAGGACACGGTGAGTATGAATGCCTTCGGCCTTGGGGTTCAGGAGGAAAATCTGATGTTGACGTTATTAATGTGTTGCGATCCCAATTGGCGGGAAATCCAGCGGCTCCAGTAGTCCCAGCATCGCAGGCGGAGGTGGGAAAAACGTTAGTTGAGGCGTCCACGTCTATGGCATCCCCGTCGCTGCCCGCCTTCAGGGATACTTATTGTTGCGGTATACCCCCCCTAGGGGCACATTTGTCTGACGACACCAGGGAAAAAATAGAAAGGAACGAATACATTGATATTTGGTCCCTGGTGTCGGTGGATTCAGCTACAATCGATAGGGAACATCGTTTTGAAAGGGGTGTCCCTTCCAAGCCAAAAGTAGCTAAAACATTTAATAACTGGTTACAAGCTTTTGCGGTGCTGGGTTGCGTAGTTTCACAGAGGTCCCCCGACAAGGCTTTCCAACTCTTCGTTTATTTAGACACTATTTTCAGCGCATATAAGTCCCACGGGGGTTCAGCTTGGTGGCGATATGACGAGGAGTTTTGTAGGCGCATGGCGTGAAAACATGAAGTAGGTTGGGATATAAAAGCCACGGATGTTTGGCTGAGACTTATGATGTCTCAGCGTCCCTTTCACCCAGCAGCCCCCTCCCCTCTCGCGTTTGGCGGTCCCTCCACCGGGGTCGGGGCTCACAACAACAGGCGCCCCGGGACTTGCTGGCTTTTCAATGAGGGGCACTGCAAGTTCTACGGGTCCTGCAAGTTCAAGCACGACTGTTCCGCTTGTGGGGACCCCCACCCAGCAGTTCGGTGCAACCAGCGTAACACCCAGGTCCCGTGTCCGGACCCCAATACGCGTTCTAGAGATGCTATCATGGCTAGACCGGTAGCCCAAGATGGGGGAGACCGCCCTAATTAGAACAGGGTTTTTGTTTGGGTTCTTTATCCCGTTTATCTACAATCCCTCACCAACATTTTCAGGTAATTTAAAATCCGCCATGGAATTTCCTTTGGTTGTTGCAGAAAAAGTAAGAAAAGAGACAGAGCTTGGCTGGATGGCTGGCCCTTTTTCCGTGCTACCATTCTCCAACCTCCGGGTATCCCCTCTAGGGGTGGTGCCCAAAAAAGAGCCAGGTAAATTCTGCTTGATACACCACCCGTCCTACCCAAAAGGCGGTTCGGTTAATGATGGCATAGATAAGGATCTATCCGCCGTGTCGTGCGTCTCGTTTGACAGAGCGGTGGACTTAGTACGCCAAGCCGGCCCTGGAGCCCTTATGGCTAAATCAGACATTGAATCAGCATTCCGTTTGTTACCCGTCCATCCGGACTGTTTTCACTTGCTAGGTTGTGAATTGGACGGCCAGTTTTATTATGACATGTGCCTTCCGATGGGTTGTTCCATCTCATGTTTTTCTTTTGCAGTTTTCAGTTCATTTTTAGAGTGGGTTGTGAAGGAACTTACGGGGTGCACATCTACTACGCACTACTTGGACGATTTCCTTTTTGTAGGCCCTGCAGCGTCGCCACAATGCCATACCCTGTTAAATTCCTTTCGCAGTTTGTCGGGCCGGTTCGGCGTTCCCCTTTCGGAAGAGAAAACGAAGGTGCCCACCACAGTGTTGTCTTTCCTGGGCATAGAGATTGACTCTTCTGTGATGGTGTTTGGATTACCGGCTGAAAAAGTTATCAAGTTGCGCTCACACTTGGCAGCGGCCATATCAGCAAAAAAATTACAGCTCCGGCAGGTCCAATCCCTGTTGGGTTTGTTGGTATTTGCTAGCAGAGTCATGCCCATGGGCCGCATTTTCTTGCGCCGCTTGCCCCTGTCCACGGCTGGCGTCCGGCTGTCCACCCATTATGTACGCATAACTGCCGCACTTAGGGAAGATCTCCAAGTATGGCTAAATTTTATCACCGATTACAACGGGCGCACGTGTCCAACCAGGAGATCCAGTTGTTTACGGATGCGGCGGGCAGCTATGGTTTTGGGGCTATACTTGGCTCTTCATGGTGCGCGGCCCCGTGGCCTGAATCGTGGCGCCTGCGGGGCTGGTGCAAAAATTTAACGTTGCTAGAAATGTTCCCCATCATAGTTGCGATAGAATTATGGGGAGACAAGTTAGCTAATTCATCCATGGTGTTTTGGTCCGATAATGCAAGCGTGGTCCATGCCGTTAACCATTTGACTTCCTCTTCCATGCCGGTGGTGGTTCTAATTAGACGCTTGGTTTTAAGATGTTTGCAGTACAACATTTAATTTAGGGCTCGTCATATTCCAGGTGTTCAAAATATTGTCGCTGATGCCCTTGCACGTTTTAATTGGCAGGTTTTCCGTTCGCTCTGCGCACGGGCGGACTTGGAAGGGGCCAGCCGCCCGGCTGCACTGTGGAGGATGCTGGATCTCAGCTGGTCCCCCTCGTGAGGTCATCCCTCGCACAAGCTACATGGGCTACATACGGTAAGGCGTGGAATGAGTGGCAAGATGTGGTTGGTGTTCGTCCTCTGGGCCCTGACGAACCTACCCTGCGGGCCTATGTATTGGAATACCTGGCCAGGATATATAACCGTGGGGTCTCTGGGGCAGTTGTGCAGCGTTGTCTGTCTGGCCTGGCTTTTTTCTTTAAATTGCGCGCTTGGCCGGACGCCACCAAGTCCTTTTTCATTTCACAAGCCTTAAAAGGTTGGAAAAAAGCCACGGTTAGAAGGGAGGCCAGACGCCCGGTGTCCTTCCCTATCCTCATAAAATGATTACAGGCTCTTGATTGTGTTTGTTCTTCCCCTTTTGAGATATCGCTGTTCACAGCGGCGTTTTCGTTGGATTTTTTTGGAGCTTTGCGAATCTCGGAATTGATAGCCATGTCCGCGAACCGCCTTGGTGGTTTGTTGGCTGACGATGTGGCGTCATCCAACTCTGCGGTCCGCTTCCGTATACAGTGAAGGAAATAAGTATTTGATCCCTTGCTGATTTTGTAAGTTTGCCCACTGTCAAAGACATGAACAGTCTAGAATTTTTAGGCTAGGTTAATTTTACCAGTGAGAGATAGATTATATAAAAAAAAAAAAAAAAGAAAATCACATTGTCAAAATTATATATATTTATTTGCATTGTGCACAGAGAAATAAGTATTTGATCCCTTTGGCAAACCAGACTTAATACTTGGTGGCAAAACCCTTGTTGGCAAGCACAGCAGTCAGACGTTTTTTGTAGTTGATGATGAGGTTTGCACACATGTTAGATGGAATTTTGGCCCACTCCTCTTTGCAGATCATCTGTAAATCATTAAGATTTCGAGGCTGTCGCTTGGCAACTCGGATCTTCAGCTCCCTCCATAAGTTTTCGATGGGATTAAGGTCTGGAGACTGGCTAGGCCACTCCATGACCTTAATGTGCTTCTTTTTGAGCCACTCCTTTGTTGCCTTGGCTGTATGTTTCGGGTCATTGTCGTGCTGGAAGACCCAGTCACAAGCCATTTTTAGTGTCCTGGTGGAGGGAAGGAGGTTGTCACTCAGGATTTGATGGTACATGGCTCCATCCATTCTCCCATTGATGCGGTGAAGTAGTCCTGTGCCCTTAGCAGAGAAACACCCCCAAAACATAATGTTTCCACCTCCATCCTTGACAGTGGGGACGGTGTTCTTTGGGTCATAGGCAGCATTTCTCTTCCTCCAAACACGGCGAGTTGAGTTAATGCCAAAGAGCTCAATTTTAGTCTCATCTGACCACAGCACCTTCTCCCAATCACTCTCAGAATCATCCAGATGTTCATTTGCAAACTTCAGACGGGCCTGTACATGTGCCTTCTTGAGCAGGGGGACCTTGCGGGCACTGCAGGATTTTAATCCATTACGGCATAATGTGTTACCAATGGTTTTCTTGGTGACTGTGGTCCAAGCTGCCTTGAGATCATTAACAAGTTCCCCCCGTGTAGTTTTCGGCTGAGCTCTCACCTTCCTCAGGATCAAGGATACCCCACGAGGTGAGATTTTGCATGGAGCCCCAGATCAATGTCGAGTGACAGTCATTCTGTATGTCTTCCATTTTCTTACTATTGCACCAACAGTTGTCTCCTTCTCACCCAGCGTCTTACTTATGGTTTTGAAGCCCATTCCAGCCTTGTGCAGGTCTATGATCTTGTCCCTGATATCCTTAGAAAGCTCTTTGGTCTTGCCCATGTTGTAGAGGTTAGAGTCAGACTGATTAATTGAGTCTGTGGACAGGAGTCTATTATATAGGTGACCATGTAAGAGCTGTCTATAATGCAGGCACCAAGTTGATTTGGAGCGTGTAACTGGTCTGGAGGAGGCTGAACTCTTAATGGTTGGTAGGGGATCAAATACTTATTTCTCTGTGCACAATGCAAATAAATATATATAATTTTGACTATGTGATCTTCTGTTTTTTTTTTTATATAATCTATCTCTCACTGGTAAAATTAACCTACCCTAAAAATTCTAGACTGTTCATGTCTTTGACAGTGGGCAAACTTACAAAATCAGCAAGGGATCAAATACTTATTTCCTTCACTGTACGTAAATCCAAGACAGATACTTTTGGCAGGGGATGTTGGGTATCTTTGAGGCCGGTTCCCGGTCCCGCCTGCCCTGTCCTGACCGTTAAACTTTATTCAGGTGTCCGTGCGTCAGGTACGCAATTTTTCACACACGTCAATGGTAAACCCCTCATAAGGTTTCAATTCATAGCAATATTTCGGTCAGCCTTAACCCATGTTGGCTTCCCTCACAAGAAATTCGGTACACATTCGTTCCGCATTGGAGCCGCCACCACGGCTAGTGGCCTGGGTCTATCTGATGAGAACGTTCGGCGTATTGGGCGGTGGCGGTCAGATTGTTTCGCCGGATATATCTGCCCGGACTTGATTTTGCATTGATTTTCTTTGTTTCATTTTAGGTTCCCGTCCTGTGATATGGATCCTTGGACATTCTTATGTTTCCTGGGCAGAAAGGAGAGCGGCAAGTCGTCCGTGAGGTCTCTCGTTAGGTTTGCCGGGAGCGGATGTCCATTGGAGTGGTTTACGAGGTCTAAGGTGGTTGGCTGTTTTGCCCGAGGTGGTGGCCATCAGCAGACAACGAATCGGTCCTACGGTACTGGTGATCCATGTCGGGGGGAATGACCTATGTTCGGTCCGCCTGGGTGAGCTCATTGCACTGATCCAGTCCGACCTGGAAAGGTTTACGTAGTTTTTCAACGAGTTGGTTTTAGTTTGGTCGGAGCTAATTCCCAGGGCTGTGTGGCAAGGGGCCCGTGATGAAGCTGCGATTGAAAGGGGTAGGCGGCTGCTTAACACCAGGGTGTCCAGGTATGTCAGGGCTGGTGGAGGTGTGGTAATTAGGTACAGGCAATTGGAAGGCGACAATCGGTGCCTGCTGCTGCAGGACGGGCTACACCTCACGGATATCGGTTTGGATATTGTAAAGGATTTGCCAGACACAGGTTCTGTGTCGACGCCCGTGGGCAATCAGTCTGCACCTGCTCCTATGTCTGTGAGACTGACTCCATCTTCCACCACTCAGGATGGCAGGCTTAGGAGTGGGAGAGCCTATCACAGCCTGGCCAGACTGAGCTAGCTCCCGCCCACTGTCTATTTATACCTGCCTTTCCTGTTCCTCCTTTGCCTAATGATTCTGCTCTGCTTGTTTCCTGGCTCTGCTGCTGCTTGAACTACTGATCATCTGCTTGTTATTAACCTTGGCTTACTGACCACTCTCCTGCTCAGCGTTTTGTACCTCGTTCTCTCCTGGTTTGACTCGGCTCGTTCACCACTCTTGTTGCTCACAGTGTCTCCGTGGGCAGCTGCCCCGTTTCCCTAGCTTCTGTGTACCCCTGTCTGTTTGTCTGTCTTGCACTTACTGAGCGTAGGGACCATCGCCCAGTTGTACCCGGTCGCTTAGGACGGGTCGCTGCAAGTAGGCAGGGACTGAGTGGCGGGTAGATTAGGGCTCACCTGTCTGTCTCCCTACCCTGTCATTACATAATCACAGGCCCATTTACCTAGTCTACCCTGGTCCCTGACACATCTATGGACCCCCTTGAGACCCTGGCTCAGCAGATGCAGGGCCTCTCCCTACAGGTCCAGGCCCTGGCTCAGAGGGACAATCTGCGTGATGCTGCCCTGGTAGTGCCCCCCACCTCACCTCTTGAACCCCACCTCAAGTTGCCTGACCGGTTCTCAGGGGACCGGAAGACTTTTTTCTCCTTTCGGGAGAGTTGTAGACTCTATTTTCGCTTAAAGCCCCACTCCTCAGGTTCTGAGAGCCAGCGGGTGGGTATAATTATGTCCCGGCTCCAGGACGGGCCCCAAGAATGGGCCTTCTCCTTGGCTCCTGACGCCCCTGAACTTTCCTCCGTTGATCTTTTCTTTTCTGCTCTCGGGCTCATTTATGACGAGACTGACAAGACTGCCTTTGCCAAGAGTCAGCTGGTGACCTTACGTCAGGGTAAGAGACCTGTAGAGGAGTATTGTTCTGACTTTAGGAAGTGGTGTGTAGCTTCTCGGTGGAATGACCCTGCCTTGAGGTGCCAGTTTAGATTGGGTCTGTTGAACGCCCTGAGAGACATGCTAGTTAGCTATCCCTCTGCTGACTCCCTAGATCAGGTTATGGCTTTAGCGGTACGACTTGACCGACGTCTCAGGGAACGACGACTTGAACGTTTTTGTGCTTTCTCCTCTGACTCCCCCATGATGGCTCCTGAGGTTCCGTTGCTTCATTCTTCCACGGAAAACTCGGATGAACCTATGCAACTCGGGGCCACCGTGTCCCCCCAACAATGTAGAGAGTTCCGCAGGAAGAATGGTCTCTGCATCTACTGTGGCGATGCCAAGCATCAAGTGAACAACTGTCCTGGGCGTAAGAATAAGCAGCCGGAAGAACTTCCGCGCCTAAGTGATCATCGGGGAGGTCACTTGGGCGCACAGGTATTTCCCGTAAATATGAAACCTAATAAGATCTTGCTTCCCTTTCAGGTCTCTTTTGGTGGTAGGTCTGCTACCGGCAGTGCCTTCGTGGATTCAGGGTCTTCTGCTAATATTATGTCTGTGGAATTTAGTATGTCTCTAGCTATGCCATTGATTGATTTGCCTAAACCTGTCCCGGTAGTGGGTATCGACTCCACTCCTCTTGCTAAGGCCCCATGCACACGACCGTGCCCTCAATTACGGCCCGCGATTGCGGGCACGGCCGGCCGCTGACTGACAGCCTCATTTTCGGGCCGTGCTCCCATACAAAGTATGGGAGCACGGCCCGCAAAGTGCGAAAGAACGGACATGTTCCATAATTCCCGGAACATTTCCACGGCACTGACACTCTTCCGTAGTGCTACGGAAAGGTGTCAGTGTTCAATGAAAGTGAATGGCTCCGTTTTTGCGGACCGCAATTGCGGTCCGCAAAAACGGAGGTTTTCTACGGTCGTGTGCATGGGGCCTAACGGTTATTTTACACAGCATACTCCTGTTTTTGAACTCTTTGTTGGCTCCATGCATTTGGAGCAGTGCTCTGTACTGGTGATGCAGGGATTATCGTCCGATTTGGTTTTAGGCCTTCCCTGGTTGCAGTTGAATAGTCCCACGTTTAACTGGAATACTGGGGATCTTACCAAATGGGGTAATGAATGCATGACGTCATGTTTTTCTGTTAATTCTATTTCTCTCCCTGAGGAGGTGAACACTCTACCTGAGTTTGTTCAGGACTTTGCTGATGTTTTCTCTAAAGAGGCCTCCGAAGTGTTACCTCCTCATAGAGAATACGATTGCGCAATCGATTTGGTACCAGGAGCTAAGCTCCCTAAGGGTAGGATATTCAATCTCTCTTGTCCCGAACGTGAAGCCATGAGAGAGTATATCCAGGAATGCCTGGCCAGGGGTTACACTCGCCCCTCTACTTCTCCGGTAGGTACTGGCTTCTTCTTCGTAGGGAAGAAGGATGGTGGTCTTAGGCCGTGCATCGACTACCGGAACTTGAATAAGGTCACTGTAAGGAAAGAGTACCCCCTTCCTTTGATTCCTGATCTCTTCAATCAGGTTCAGGGGGCCAAATGGTTCTCTAAGTTTGATCTACGGGGGGCTTATAACCTTATCCGCATCAAAGAGGGGGATGAGTGGAAGACTGCGTTTAACACGCCCGAAGGTCATTTCGAATACCTCGTCATGCCCTTTGGGTTGTGTAATTCTCCCGCAGTCTTCCAGAATTTCATAAATTAGATTTTAAAAGACTATCTGGGGGTATTTCTTGTAGTGTACCTTGATGACATACTTGTGTTTTCCAAGGACTGGTCCTCCCACATTGAGCATGTCAGGAAGGTGCTCCAGGTCCTTCGGGAAAACAAACTGTTTGCTAAGACCGAAAAATGTGTGTTTGGGGTGCAAGAGATACCATTTTGGGTCAAATCCTCACTCCTCATGAATTCCGCATGGACCCCGCCAAGGTCCAGGCTGTGGCGGAATAGGTCCAACCTGCCTCCCTGAAGGCGTTACAGTGCTTCCTGGGATTCGCTAATTATTACAGGAGATTTATTGCTAACTTCTCGGTCATCGCTAAGCCTCTTATGGATCTCACTCGCAAAGGTGCTGATCTCCTCCACTGGCCTCCTGAGGCTGTCCAGGCTTTTGAGGTCCTTAAGAAGTGCTTTATCTCGGCCCCAGTGCTGGTTCAGCCCAACCAAATGGAGCCATTCATCGTGGAGGTTGACGCCTCCGAGGTGGGAGTGGGTGCTGTCTTGTCCCAGGGTACCAGGTCCCTCACCCATCTCCGTCCCTGTGCCTACTTCTCCAGGAAGTTTTCGCCCACTGAGAGTAACTATGATATTGGCAACCGCAAACTCTTAGCCATTAAATGGGCATTTGAAGAGTGGCGCCACTTCCTGGAGGGGGCTAGGCACCAGGTAACGGTCCTTACCGACCACAAGAATCTGGTTTTCTTAGAATCTGCCCAGAGGCTAAACTCGAGACAAGCTCGATGGGCGCTAATTTTTACCAGAGTCAACTTTTTGGTCACCTATAGGGCTGGGTCTAAAAATATTAAGGCTGACGCACTGTCGCGTAGCTTCATGGCCAGCCCTCCTTCGGAGGAGGATCCTGCTTGTGTTTTGCCTCCAGGTGTAATCATTTCCTCTGTTGATTCTGATTTAGTCTCCGAAATTGCAGCTGATCAAGGTTCAGCTCCTGGGAACCTTCCTGAGAACAAGCTGTTTGTTCCCCTGCAACTCCGGCTAAGGGTACTTAGGGAAAATCATGACTCTGCACTATCTGGCCATCCAGGCATCCTGGGTACCAAGCACCTCATTGCCAGAAACTACTGGTGGCCTGGGTTGCTTAAAGATGTTAAGGCCTACGTCACGGCTTGTGAGGTTTGTGCTAGGTCCAAGACCCCCAGGTCCCGACCAGCGGGCTTACTACGTTCTTTGCCCATTCCCCAGAGACCTTGGACCCATATCTCCATGGATTTTATCACCGATTTGCCTCCATCTCAAGGCAAGTCAGTGGTGTGGGTTGTAGTAGACCGCTTCAGTAAGATGTGCCACTTTGTGCCCCTCAAGAAACTACCCAATGCTGAGACGTTAGCTACCTTGTCTATCAAACACATCCTGCGTCTCCATTGGGTTCCTGTCAATATTGTTTCTGACAGAGGGGTACAATTTGTTTCATTGTTTTGGAGAGCCTTCTGTAAAAAGTTGGAGATTGATCTGTCCTTCTCCTCGGCTTTCCATCCTGAAACTAATGGCCAAACGGAGAGGACTAATCAGTCTCTAGAACAATATTTAAGGTGTTTTATCTCTGACTGTCAACATGATTGGGTCTCATTCATTCCCCTCGCCGAATTTTCCCTTAATAACCGGGTCAGTAACTCGTCAGGGGTCTCCCCCTTTTTCTGTAATTTTGGGTTT
The DNA here is from genome assembly GCF_050947455.1 of Rhinoderma darwinii. Taxonomy (NCBI): domain Eukaryota; kingdom Metazoa; phylum Chordata; class Amphibia; order Anura; family Rhinodermatidae; genus Rhinoderma; species Rhinoderma darwinii. Next base: position 18,245,606 of record NC_134690.1, on the reverse strand, counting down.
AATCCACGGTTCTCCTCCGTTTCACCTGGTAGTTCCAACAATCCTGAGGTAGATGTCGTTCATCAGGAACTGTGCACAGTCTGGGCCTAGGTTCAGAAGAATCTAGAGGCGTCCCAGAGCATACAAAAGACTCAGGCAGATAGAAGACGTTCTGCTAACCCCTTGTTTGTGGTTGGGGATCTGGTGTGGCTATCTTCTAAAAATTTGCGCCTTAAAGTCCCGTCTAAGAAATTTGCTCCCCGGTTTATAGGGCCGTATAAGGTCATTGAAGTCCTTAACCCTGTCTCCTTCCGACTGGCGTTGCCCCCGTCTTTTCTAGTGCACGACGTCTTTCATGCCTCCCTCCTTAAACGCTGCTCCCCGTCCTTGGCTCCCTCAAGGAAACCTCCGGTCCCTGTTCTCACCCCTGAGGGGGTAGAATTCGAGGTGGCCAAGATTGTGGACAGCAGGATGGTCCAAGGCTCCCTCCAGTACCTGGTCCATTGGAGAGGATACGGGCCTGAGGAGAGGACTTGGGTACCCGCCCGGGATGTTCACGCTGGGGTATTGCTCAGGAGGTTCCACCTTTGTTTCCCCAATAAACCAGGTCCACCTAGAAAGGGTCCGGTGGCCCCTCATAAAAGGGGGGGTACTGTAAAGGATTTGCCAGACACAGGTTCTGTGTCGACGCCTGTGGGCAATCAGTCTGCACCTGCTCCTATGTCTGTGAGACTGACTCCATCTTCCACCACTCAGGATGGCAGGCTTAGGAGTGGGAGAGCCTATCACAGCCTGGCCAGACGGAGCTAGTTCCCGTCCACTGTCTATTTATACCTGCCTTTCCTGTTCCTCCTTTGCCTGTGATTCTTCTATGCTTGTTTCCTGGCTTGCTGCTGCTGTTTGTACTACTGATCCTCTGCTTGTTATTGACCTTGGCTTTCTGACCACTCTCCTGCACAGCGTTTTGTACCTCGCTCTCTCCTCTTTTGACTCGGCTCGTTCACCACTCTTGTTGTTCACGGTGTCTCCGTGGGCATCTGTCCCGTTTCCCTAGCTTCTGTGTACCCCTGTCTGTTTGTCTGTTTTGCACTTACTGAGCGTAGGGACCGTCGCCCAGTTGTACCCCGTCACTTAGGACGGGTCGTTGCAAGTAGGCAGGGACTGAGTGGCGGGTAGATTAGGGCTCACCTGTCTGTCTACCTACCCTGTCATTACAGATATCTTTTTGTCTGGACTCCAAGATGGTATGGAGGAGGCTCTGTTTCGGTTGACCGGAGGTCGTGGGGGAGGAGGTGTGCGCAGTTGAGGATGCTCACCCTCCTCGTGGCGGTATTTTGGAAAGGTACGACCTACATGCCCTTCCGTAGGCGGGCTGGCATATGGGTACATAACACGTGTATTGGTTTACGTTTATGTTTATACATATTCTAATAATAAATAAATAAAGCTGTGGCCGACCCCTCGAGTCAACCCACGTTCAAAAGTTCATTGGTAGTTGGTCAAGTTATTTGTAAAGTGAGGGTCATCAACAACCTAGCGGGAGATAAAAGGTTGTCCTGCACACAATCTTCCACTTCTTTGCCTTATAAACTCCTGGGTTGCTTTCGCAGTATGTTTTGGGTCATTGTCCATCTGTCCTGTGAAGCGACGTCCAATCAACCTTGCTTTATGTGGTTGAATCTGAGCAGAAAGTAAATCCCTGAACACTTCAGAATTCATCCGACTGCTTCTGTCTTCAGTCACATCATCAATAAACACTAGTGACCCAGTGACTTAGGCAGCCATGCATGCCCATGCCATCACACTGCCCCCACCATGCGATCACACTGCCCCCACCATGCCATCACACTTCCCCCACCATGCCATCACACTGCCTCCACCATGCCATCACACTGCCTCCACCATGCTATCACACTGCCTCCACCATGCCATCACACTGCCATCACCATGCCATCACACTGCCCCACCATGTCATCACACTGCCTCCACCATGCCATCACACTGCCTCCACCATGCCATCACACTGCCTCCACCATGCCATCACACTGCCTCCACCATGCCATTACACTGCCTCCACCATGCCATCACACTGCCTCCACCATGCCATCACACTGCCCCCACCATGCAATCACACTGCCCCCACCATGCCATCACACTGCCCCCACCATGTCATCACACTGCCTCCACCATGCCATCACACTGCCCCCACCATGCCATCACACTGCCCCCACCATGTCATCACACTGCCTCCACCATGCCATCACACTGCCATCACCATGCCATCACACTGCCCCCACCATGCCATCACACTGCCCCCACCATGCCATCACACTGCCTCCACCATGCCATCACACTGCCCCCACCATGCCATCACACTGCCCCACCATGTCATCACACTGCCTCCACCATGTCATCACACTGCCTCCACCATGCCATCACACTGCCATCACCATGCCATCACACTGCCCCCACCATGCCATCACACTGCCTCCACCATGTGTTACAGAGGATGTGGTGGCTTTGGATCATGAGCCGTTCCAAGCCTTCTCCAGACTTTCTTCCTCCCATCATTCTGGTCCAGGTTGATCTTAGTTTCATGCTGTTCCAGAACTGGGCGGTTTCTTTACATGTTGTTTGGTAAAGTCTAATCCGGCCTTTCTATTTTTGAGGCTGATTAATGGTTTGCACCTTGTGGTGAACACTCTGTATTTGCTCTCATGAAGTCTTCTCTTTATGGTAGAATTAGATACTGATACAGCCAGTGGCATAACTAACGCTGTAGCAGCCATAGCGGGGCCCGCAGCACGAGGGGGCCCGTGGCCGGAGGCTCCGCTAGCAGCCGCTATGGCTGCTACAGCGCGACTACACTGAAGGGGTTGTTCCTACAAAAGACATGCATCCCCTATCCGCAGGATAGGGGATACATGTGTGATAGCTGGGACGCCCAGCGATAAGGAGAACGGGGGACCGAAAGTCCCCCGAAGTTCTTCATGGCAAACCTCGGACTCCTGGGGTCTGTCGGCAGCTCCATAGAAATTAATTGTGCACTGGTCGCGCTTGTGCGCATGCGTGACCAGCGCTCCTTTCATTTTTATTGAACTGCACAGACCCCAGGAAGTCCGATGTTTGTCATGTAGAAATTCAGGGGACTTTCGGTCCCCCGTTCTCCTTATCGCTGTGTGTCCCAGCGATCACACATGTATCCCCTATCCGGTGGATAGGGGATACATCTTTTTTGTAGGACAAACTATCGGCCGTTTTTTTTTTGGGGCGGGGGTTGGGAGCTGTATGGCGTTATCTACAGGGGGGGCCATATGGCGTTATCTATAGGGGGGCTGTATGGTGTTATCTACAGGGGGGCTGTATGGCGTTATCTACAGGGGGGCTGTATGGTGTCATGTACAGGGGGCTGTATAGCGTTATCTACAGGGGGCTGTATGGCGTTAAGTACAGGGGGCTGTATGGCGTTATCTACAGGGGGCTGTATGGCGTTATCTACAGGGGGCTATATGGCGTTATCTACAGGGGGGCTGTATGGTGCTATCTACAGGGGGGCTGTATGGTGCTATCTACAGGGGGCTGTATGGCGTTATCTACAGGGGGCTGTATGGCGTTATCTACAGGGGAGCTGTATGGCGTTATCTACAGGGGGCTGTATGGCGTTATCTACAGGGGAGCTGTATGGCATTATCTACAGGGGGCTATATGGCGTTATCTACAGGGGGGCTGTATGGTGCTATCAACAGGGGGCTGTATGGCGTTATCTACAGGGGGCTGTATGGCATTATCTACAGGGGGCTGTATGGCGTTATCTACAGGGGGGCTGTATGGAATACCTATAAACTGTAGGGTCAATTAACACATTGTCATTTAGAGAAACATATATAAATTTTATTGAATATAACAGTATAACAATATTAAAAGATGAATCATGCTGAGCATGAATAAAACCGTCTGTCAATTACAGAGGACATACAGGTGACACAAAATAACAGTGAAATGAGTATATTCATGTACTACAAAACAGTAATAGGCCTGACCAAAAAAGTAGTTGCAGCTTCTATGTAAATAACAACGTGCAAAAAAATGCATCACGTGTATAAGGAAGCACGAGTAGGAACTTTGCTGAAGATGTCTGCAGATAGCTGAAATGTAACATCAGACACCTGCCTATTGCTGGAACTGATAAATGCAGGTGCAGTTAGTAATAGTAGGTGGTTTAAACAAAGTAGTACACAAAGAGTGGAACATATGACATACCCATAGTAGCCCTCTGCAAGGAGAGACCGTCAGTCTGATGTTACATGATCAGGGGACTGTAGAGTGCGTACACTCCTACCGGGGGGAAGTGGCTTCACCTACTCACCTTCCCCATTAATGGCCATACCTTTTCCCAAACCCCCTGTCCCTCTAATAAGACTCAGACACTTGGGTTGGATAAATTTGGCCACAGCAGCCATTTTATTTACAAACAAACATCAAGAACAACAATTTACAAATAATAATAACAATGGAAGGGGAGTCCTTGGAGCTACAAAAGTCTGTCACAAAACAGCCCACCTGCATAGTATTTTACTCCCAGCCGTCACCCTACTGGCTCAGGGGCACCGTTATACCTGCAGTTGGCTGACCTCAACCGCAACCACTCCCCGGGACTCCACCCAGCGGGAGCCCAAATTGACCACTCCTCGGGACACCACCCAGCAGGAGCCCAAATTGACCAGACTACCAACCATAATAAATTGGGGAGGGACCATACCCCCTATGAATCCCCCCCCCCCACAGTAATTTACCACCAACTCCAAGGACCCCCAATCCGCCATACAACTGCTGCGACATTGCAAAACTGTTCCACAGCATCCTCTGGTACCTGCGGAAAACAAAAACAACGAGCAACAAAGCGAAATACCAAAATAACCAACACAGACGAACACAACATTTTGGGAGGGAGGGTGGGACAAGCTTCCCTGTGCTGTTAACTAAAGATGGCGGCGTCCTTCCTCTCTCCTACCCTTAAGTAACCTGACCTCACCCCACTCACATACGCCCCCTCCTAACCACACCCCTAACTCCTTAACTCCTTCCCTTCCTACATCCCTGATCATGGTGGCCTCCCCCTATGGCATTCTGCCGGGTCCAGCCTGTACTTGATCAGGGGACTGTAGAGTGCGTACACTCCTACCGGGGGGAAGTGGCTTCACCTACTCACCTTCCCCATTAATGGCCATACCTTTTCCCAAACCCCCTGTCCCTCTAATAAGACTCAGACACTTGGGTTGGATAAATTTGGCCACAGCAGCCATTTTATTTACAAACAAACATCAAGAACAACAATTTACAAATAATAATAACAATGGAAGGGGAGTCCTTGGAGCTACAAAAGTCTGTCATGAAACAGCCCACCTGCATAGTATTTTACTCACAGCCGTCACCCTACTGGCTCAGGGGCACCGTTATACCTGCAGTTGGCTGACCTCAACCGCAACCACTCCCCGGGACTCCACCCAGCGGGAGCCCAAATTGACCACTCCTCGGGACACCACCCAGCAGGAGCCCAAATTGACAAGACTACCAACCATAATAAATTGGGGAGGGACCATACCCCCTATGAATCCCCCCCCCCCACAGTAATTTACCACCAACTCCAAGGACCCCCAATCCGCCACACGAACATACTTAGACACCTTTAAGTATTGGAGCCCCCACCCAACAAGAGGGCCCTTTCGATACCTTCCTGCAGGCGCAGAGTCCACAGGTCAATCCCCACGGCCGTCAGGTACACACCATCACCTAGCCAATAATTATCCTGGCCATCCTCGAAGTCATAATGACGCACGAAGACCCCCCCGTTTCTCACCACGAAACTGCCCGATTAACCTTAACCCTGGCTTTATTTAACCGCGGCACCGATCTTGCATGCCGCCAAACCTTCCGCGGGACAATCTCTGACCACACCACCTTAATACCCGGGAAAACGGACCATAACCTGAGTAGATCGTATTTTATATCCCTGATCAACTCACGAAAAGGACGACTACCCAAATCGTTACCCCCGACATGTAACACCAAGACACCCTGTCCATCAGCGCAAACCGATGCACGTCCGGCAACACCCGACTCCACAGCATCCCCCTACTCCCCAGCCACCGCACGACTACATCTTCCCGCCGAAAACCCAACTGCCGCCCGTCCGGACGAACATCCGCCCCCCAATGAACGTAGGAATGCCCGACTATCCACACCAATCGGCCCGCGGGTCCTGAAAAAGAAAACCACTGATTAACAAAACGAGTAAGGATGCAAGCGAAACATGGAGGAGGAGAGAAAAAGCGACGAGGGGGGCAGGAGGGAGTGTAGAGAAGGAGGGATTACGACTGGACTATCATATAAACTGAGGGCGCACATACAGCTGTAAACGGCGGGAATCCCATCGACCTATCCGCTTTACCACTTCCTCACCCAATCCCCATGCCACCGCCTCTGTCGCTGCCCCAATCCGAAAATAATGGGGGGGAACAAAGCCTCCTCCAATCCCAACAGCCGCACACGCTCCAATCCGTTACCAACACATCTTCCATTCTCAACCCCCCAGGTCTCCTTGTGCTGGGAGCCACCAGCTCCCCGACCCTCAGGGCCCCAAAAATGCCCACGAGAACGCCAACCTATACAGGATCACCTCGTAGCTGGAAAAACAAATGTCACACAACACCCCCCACAACTGTTCCAGCAACATAAAAGACACTGGGCGCCGCCGATCTGGCAACGTCCTCCCTCTCCTGTACCCCCTCAGGGCCTGGCCAACCCAAAAACTTTTTGTAACATCCGTGTACCCCCGGACGTTACAACCAAAAACCAGGGCTGCCACAAAACGATTTACCTTGGACACTGACCAGCCCCCGAGACTTGCCCCAGAAAACTAACAACGCCACCACCCGATCATCATCCGTCACTACACCCTCCAGAACTGCCAACCAACTCTCCCCCTCCCGCCATGCCGAATCATAAGCAGCCCAAGTACCCTGAGCAAGCGAAACCTGAATCAAACCTCCTGCGGCTTGTAACCCAGCCCCCACACCCATTCTGGGCAAGCAATCCCGTCCTCCTCCGCGTCCGGAGCCACCATCCTGAAACGCTCCCACTGCAAGCGAGAAAGAGAATCTGCGATGTCATTTTTGATCCCTGGCACATGAACCGCCACAACCCAAGCATTCAAAGACAAGCAACGTAAAACCAAGTGCCTCAACAGCCGGACGACCGGGGGGGATGACGCTGACACGTTGTTAATAGCCCCCACCACGCCCAAGTTGTCACAATGGAACCGTACCTTACTGTCCCGAAACCTCTCATTCCAAATTTCCACCGCCACTACTATGGGAAACAGCTCTAGGAATGCCAGGTTCTTCACCAAACCCAACTCCGCCAATTCCTCTGGCCACCGCGCCGCGCTCCACTGACACCTGCAGTAAGCCCCAAATCCCACGCCCCCCGCAGCATCTGTAAACAGCTCCCAATCCACGCTGTCAACCACCGGGGCCATGATCAAGGACCTCCCATTATAACGATGTAAAAACTCAAACCAAACTGCCAAATCCGCCCTCAGCGCCTGTGTCAGACGAATAAAATGATGAGGGGCTGTCCCCCAGCCGTTGCTCCCGACAGCCGCCTGCTGAAAATCCGGCCCATGGGCATAATCCTGCAAGCCAAGTTAAGCCTACCCAACAATGACTGTAATGCACGTAACGTGATCTTACGCAAATGCCTAGCCCGGTCCACCTCAGCCCGTAACGCTACCCATTTATCTTCCGGGAGCCGACACTCCATCCTCAAAGAATCAATGGTGATTCCTAAAAAGACCAGACAGGAGCTAGGTCCCTCCGTTTTGTCCTGGGCCAAAGGCACACCGACCCTCCTTGCCACCCACTCCATCGTGCTCAACAATGTAGCACAAACCGAAGACCCGCCGGGACCAACACACAGGAAATCATCCAAGTAATGTATGACCGACGAGACCCCCGCAACATCGCAAACCACCCACTCCAGGAAAGAACTAAAAGCCTCAAAATAGGCACAGGAAATAGAACACTCCATAGGGAGGCAGTGATCCACAAAATAAGCCCCGTCCCAATAACATCCTAACAGCCGTATGCTCTCAGGATGCACAGGGAGGAGGCGAAAGGCCGACTCAATATCCGTTGCCATTAATGCACCCATACCGTAGCGGCGCACCCACGCAACCGCTGCATCAAACGACGTGTAAGCCACCGAGCAAAGTTCCGGAGAAATCCCATCATTAACCGATCGCCCCCTCGGGTAAGATAAATGATGTATGAGCCTAAACTTATTCGGCTCCTTCTTAGGCACCACCCCCAGCGGTGACACCACCAGATCCGGTAAAGGGCAACTCTCCAACGGACCTGCCATGCGCCCCAACTCCACCTCCTTCCGGAACTTATCCCCTACTACCCCTGGATACTGCAACGATGAACGCAAACTACGCAAGGTAAACGGCACCTTGTGAGCAGAGGCAGGGATACGGAAACCAACCCGAAAACCATCCAACACCAATCTTGCCCTGGACCTATCAGGGTACCTATTTAGAAAGGGCTCCATGTCTTCCCACCTCACCGGTGTCCGGCCCTTGACTAGCGCCCCCGGCCCCTCGTCCTTTTCCCTTCCGAAAACATTTAACCGCTCAGTGAGAGATCCCCCCGCAGGAGAAGCAGCTATGTTTGAACTTACAACCCGGTCCGAATTTACACTGGCCCTCATTAAACTGCCAGCAGAACCCGGATTTTCCTCCTGCCACCCCTGCTCCCCCCAAGAAGGCAATGAGGGGCCGGCCACCCTGGCCCCACCCCCCTTGAAAGGACTGGCCAAAACGCACTGGAGCCATGACCCGCAACCATAACCCTATGTCTTTGTTATCCCACCTAATGTAAGGTCTCACTGCCTTCCGCTGCCGGAACTGCTCATCATAGCGCAGCCACGTCTGCCCGCTGTAAACTCGATGAGCCTCTCCGATAGCATCCATATAACAGAAGAGGCTGGAACAATGTTCCGGCGTCTTCTGTCCAATTACGCTTGCCAAAATCGCAAACGCCTGCAACCAATTAACAAAAGTTTGGGGAATCAACCGATACCGACGTTTTTCCTCCTTCTCCTTCTTGCTTTCCAACCACTTCCCTTTATCTAAATTGAACTTCTCCAACGGCAACAATGAAAAAATGTCCACATATTCATCTCTCCATATTTTTTCCCTTCCGGTTTCAGATGTGCCCCCAATGGGCCCTCAAAACAAACATAGACCTCGCCCTTCGCCTTATTATCCAACCGCACCTCATCCACTGCCCCATCCTTTTCTGTCTGCACCGACACTGCCACACACGCTTCCATAGCCACCACCCCAGCTCCACATAGCGCGCTATCCACCACTGCAGGCCCCGACGGCCCCACCCAAGCTGCAACCGGGGACGGGGAACCTATCGCCCCCCCCTCCGCATCGCGCCAAAAGGTCACGCACACAACACAACAATTCCTGAATCTCACCCCCACCACCCGTACTTCCTGTAATCCCCCCGCTACACCCCGGCAATCCCGTAGGCGAAAGTGAACCCCCACCCCCTACCCCCGGGGACCGAAATACAGCAGGCAATGAAAAAGTAGGAGACAGCGACTCACCGGGCTGCGCAGGTGCTGTGTCCCCACCAGCCGGGGCGAAGGATCCATCCAGACGTCCCTCTTGGTCACCGAACTCCCAGTCGTCCACTTCATCCTGCCCAGACGGCCCAGGACAAGCGCCGCACGCATGACATCCCCGACCTTCTGATGGAGCGCTCTGGACCTGCGCCGATGAACTGGGCCTCTCCGCCCGTCTGTTGGGGGCCTCGTCCACCCCGCGGCCCGCAGGTAGCCGCCATCCTGCCCGCCGTGTCACCACCGACCGTGGCACACGCCTGGAATTGGTTGCATCATCCTGAGTACAGGTGGGCTGCCCGACTGGAGCATCGAGAGCACAGCCCACCGCAAGTCCAGGGTCACGTCGTCTGGAGGCAGAGGGAGGTCCCAGCTGCACGGGCGCCTGCCCTACCACCTCCGCTGAGCCAGGCCGGCTTCCAGGATTCCTCTCAGACCGGGCCGTCCTGCTCACGGCAGCCGAGCGAGGGGCCCAGCCTGGAGGGTCCCTCGTGGGGCTCCTTACCCTGCGCCTGGCTCGCGGCATCACTTCCGGGCTCAACCTCTCCGGAGGCCTCGCGCGACGTGACCGCCGCCGGGGAGGAGAGGACGGCACCGCCTGCGCCCCAGATCCAAACACGGAGCTGGGTAAGTAGTGCATCCATTATAAAGTACTGGACAAACTTCCCTGTGCTGCTGCAAGCTTCCCTGTGCTGTTAACTAAAGATCACAAGCTTCTCTGTGCTGCTAAAGCTTCCCTGGGCTGTTAACTAAAGATCACAAGCTTCTCTGTGCTGCTACAAGCTTCCCTGTGCTGTTAACTAAAGATCACAAGCTTCTCTGTGCTGCTACAAGCTTCCCTGGGCTGTTAACTAAAGATCACAAGCTTCCCTGTGCTGTTAACTAAAGATGGTGGCGTCCTTCCTCTCTCCTACCCTTAAAGGGAATGTGTTGCCAGAAAAACATGTTGTTTTTTTTTAAATTAAACATTTAGTGTGTAGGTGATTAAACATTGTTCACATTTTTTTTATTTTTTTCACGAGTCAGGAAATATTATAAATTAGATTCTAATTTATAATATTTCCCATTGCTGGTCACTAGATGGAGCTATTCCCAAAATTGCAGCATTGCAAAATTGGGTAAAAAGCCCTCGCTCTAGTGAGCTCTCAGCATCCCCCCCTCCTTTATCCTGGCTAGTGCCGAGATAAACGAGGGGTTTGAACGGTCTAACCTCCTACACTGTGTGTCGCCATTTTTTGAGCTAACACACAGTGTAGAAGGTTAACATACAATAGTAAATGTACACAAACACGAACATACATTGAAATCTCTTACCTGCTCCTGCCGCCGCGGCTCCCTCCGGCCCGTCCGCTCCGTCTGCTGCCGCTGGTCCATGTGCACAAGTCCGGAAGCTGCGACCGGAAGTAGTAATCTTACTGTCCGGCCGCGACTTCCGGTCCACAGGAAAATTGCGCCGGACGGCGCCAATTTCAAATTGGACTGTGTGGGAGCGGCGCATGCGCAGTTCCCACACAGACGGCGTACACAGAAGTGGATGGGACGGGAGCCGTTCGCAGTCCCTATGGGACTGTGGCTGCCGTATTCCATGTCTGTATGTGTCGTTAATCGACACATACAGAAATGGAACATAAAATGGCAGCCCCCATAGGGAAGAAAAAGTGTAAAAATAAGAAAAAGTAAAACACAAACACACAAATAAATATAAACGTTTTTAATAAAGCACTAACATCTTTAACATATGAAAAATAAATTTGTGATGACACTGTTCCTTTAAGTAACCTGACCTCGCCCCACTCACATACGCCCCCTCCTAACCACACCCCTAACTCCTTAACTCCTTCCCTTCCTACATCCCTGATCATGGTGGCCTCCCCCTATGGCATTCTGCCGGGTCCAGTCTGTACTTTTCAGCTATCTGAAGACATCTTCAGCAGAGTCTCCACTCGTGCTTCCTTATACATGACTCAAATAAGTTGAGTCGCTTCTCCCCTTATGTAAATCTACCCTCCCAAAGCAGACACTGAAACAGAGTTGGATTTTAATGGCCACAGCAGCCGTTTATTATTTAAATAACAATAAATTTAAATACCATAACTTTTGAATCCCCAAAAAAGGGGGTTAATCATAACATTAAATAACCCACTGCGACCCTATCAGGGTCATAACATTATTAACCAACCAGAATGACAGGGGCAAGTCCTTGAAGCCACCGATACTTAATTTTGGCCATCTGCCCACAGATACCTTACCCCCAGCCGTAACCCGGCCCGGGGGCACCAATTATCTTCTTGCAGATGACCACCATATATATATAACCCAGCTTTCAAAAGGGGTAACACCCTAAGAAGCCGACTAATTGGGGGTGCATCCCGTGATGCATTCCCCCCCACCACTTTTTACGACCTACTTCAAGGACTCCCCCCCGCAGCTGCAATGACAAAATTAACCACCCCCAAAGACAAATGTTAATAGGCAAATAAACTTTGACGAGAAAAGACACCACCCGCAGCAACCTCTTGCCGCGGTCAACCGATCCACATCAGGGCGGGCGGGAACATGTTCCTGCTTCTGTGTCCTGGCGAAGAGAGGGAGAGCACAAACAGGAAACAGGTACATCCCCTTCAATCCCCACCCCTCCTCCCCCAAGCCCTCCTGCTGTCCCTATCCTTGGTCTCTCATAGGCCAGCCAACTCTGTGTCCCTCCCATCTATTTTAGTCATGGAGGCCTCCCCTTATTCCTTTTTTTTCTCTTCAGTACGGCCTCTTCTTGACTCAAATAAGTCGAGTCGCTTCTCCCCTTATGTAAATCTACCCTCCCAAAGCAGACACTGAAACAGAGTTGGATTTTAATGGCCACAGCAGCCGTTTATTATTTAAATAACAATAAATTTAAATACCATAACTTTTGAATCCCCAAAAAAGGGGGTTCATCATAACATTAAATAACCCACTGCGACCCTATCAGGGTCATAACATTATTAACCAACCAGAATGACAGGGGCAAGTCCTTGAAGCCACCGATACTTAATTTTGGCTATCTGCCCACAAATACCTTACCCCCAGCCGTAACCCGGCCCAGGGGCACCAATTACCTTTTTGCAGATGACCACCATATATATATATAACCCAGCTTTCAAAAGGGGTAACACCCTAAGAAGCCGACTAATTGGGGGTGCATCCCGTGATGCATTCCCCCCCACCACTTTTTACGACCTACTTCAAGGACTCCCCCCGCCAAAGCGAAACAGGCCTTGACCACCTCACGCCTGCGAGCTCCTCCACACTCCCACCGCTCGCTCAATTCCATCAGTCAACGCCAGACTCCACATGTCTATCCATGTCTAACATAAGAACGAAAACGCGCAGACTCCCAGCGCCCTATCCGCCGCACGCCTGCCTCATCCAAACCCCATCTCACCGCCTCCGTCGCTGCCCCTATGCGGAAAGAATGAGACGAGTACTGCTCCGCCTGCACCCCGCTAGCCACCAGACATTTTCTGAAAACCGAGATGAACTGATACCGCGACAAAAACTTGCCATCCGCATGCCGCAGCAACGGCGCATCCGAGAGATCTAAGCCCTCTAAGTACTCCTTGAGACACAACACTGGACAAACCGGATTTCCGGTGACCGCAAACAAAACCACCCGACGTCCTACCCCCCTATGATCCGTTTTCGACCGTCCCAACACTATCTCCACCCTGTCTTCATACAAATCGACATTATCCTGCAGCAACCCCCCGCTTTTTTCGAACTAGGCGAAACCAATTCCCCCACCCGAAAAGCTCAGAAGAAGGCTAACGCGAAAGCCAACCGAAAAAGCTTGCTCTCGTACTCTGAATGACACACATGCCGCACCACCACCTCCCGTGAACACAACAATTGAAAGACACGGGACGCCTCTTATCCCTCACCACTACACCCCGTCTCAACCCCCTCAATGCCTGGCCCATCAAGAAACGCTTCGTGATGTCCACTAACCCCCGTAATTTACAACCGAAAGCAATGGCCGCCACGAAGCGATTAACCTTAGCGACCGTGCAACCCCGGGCAAACGCGTCTCCCAACCAAAACAACAAGGCCACCACCCTATCCTCATCAGAGCACACATCACCTAACGACCTCACCCACTCTTCCCATTGCCTCCATCCAGCAGAATAAGATGACCACGTAGCACTGGCCAACGACCTTTTTATCAATGCACTTGCCGCCCGGATACCAGCTCCCACAGATGACTGGGACATTCCACCCCCGTTAACTCCGCGTCCGGGACCAGCTGACGGAAACGATCCCACTGCGAGCGAGAAAGCGCATCAGCAATACAATTCTCCACCCCGGGAACATGCACCGCCACCACCCACGCATTTAAACTCAAACAAGCAAGCACCAACTGACGCAACAAGCGAACCACTGGAGGGGACGACGCCGACGTATTATTTATAGCCATCACCACCCCCAGATTATCGCAATGAAAACGCACTTTCTTGTGACGGAACCTGTCTCCTCAAATGGTGACTGCCACCTCGATGGGAAACAGTTAGAGTAGGGCCAAGTTACGTGTCAAACCCGTCTCTACCCACTCCACCGGCCATATTCCTGCGCACCATTGCCCTTTGAAGAACGCTCCGAACCCCACCGCCCCGGACGCATCAGTGAACAATTCCAAATCGAAGCTATCCAGCGCCCGGGACATCCACAGAGAGCGACCATTATACTGTGCCAGAAAATGGAGCCAGTCCCGCAAATCCTCCCTGTGCTCCGCCGTCATACGAATGAAATGGTGGGGTTCCCCCACCCCCGCCGTCGCCGCTGCCAACCGCCGACAAAACACCCTGCCCATCAGCATGATGCGGCAAGCAAAGTTCAACTTCCCCAATGAGGACTGCAATTCCCGTAGTGTAATTTTCTTAATCCAACACACTCGCTCCACTACTAACCGCAGATCCCCCAACTTATCCTCTGGCAATCTGCACTCCATTGCCACAGAATCTATTGTAATTCCCAAAAAACAAATGGTCGTCACTGGACCTTCAGTTTTTTCCACAGCCAAGGGAACCCCGAACTCCCGCGACACCCAGTTGACCGCCTCAAGTAAATTCGCGCAAACCCCCGAATGCGCCGGGCCAACACACAAGAAATCGTCGAGGCAGTGAATAACCGACTCCACCCCAGCGACCTCCCTAACTACCCATTCCAAAAAAGAACTAAAAACCTCAAAGTACGCGCACGACAACGAGCAACCCATGGGAAGGCACCGATCGATGTAGTAACCCCCTTCCCAGTAACACCCCAGCAACCGCTGGCTGTCCGGGTGGACCGGCAATAAACGGAACGCCACTTGAATATCGGTTTTTGCCATCAGAGCTCCTCTTCCGTAACCTCGTACTAACGCTACCGCCGCATCAAACGACGTATAGACCACGGAACAGAGATCTGGGTCAATGCCATCATTAACCGACGCCCCTTTTGGGAAGGACAAATGCTGAATGAGCCTAAATTTGTTACCTTCCCGTTTCGGAACCACTCCTAACGGTGACACCACCAAACCCGGAACTGGGATCGAGCTAAAAGGGCCCGCCATTCTGCCCAGATCAATCTCCTTCCTAAGTTTCTCCGAGACTACTCCCGCCTGCTGATATGCCGACTTAAGGTTGCGCTGCGTGAACGGGACCTCGTGCGAAGGGGGCGGAATAACAAAACCAGAACTAAAACCTAAACTGATCAACCGCGCCCCCTCCTTGTTGGGGTATCTACTTAGAAAGGGGGCCATCTTTATGAGCCTCACCGGAGTCTCCCCCATGACAGGCCGCACTGCTAACTCCCCCCTGTCGTTTCCCCTTTTTAAAACATTTTGACGCTCCATGAGACTGCCCGCTGCAGTGTGAACACACATGCTTGAATTTACACGCTGCTCCGAATTTACACTGCCCCTCGTTGAACTGCCAACATGTTCCAAATTTGGAACCTGAGGCCGGACTATTCCCGCCGGAAGTTCCTGCTGCGTTCCCGCTCCCAGGAAAGGACTGCCCTTGCTTATAAAGTGCCGTCACTTTTAACCATAAGGCTATGTCCTTATGATCCCACCGTATATTCGGCCGCACCGCCTTCCGCTGCCGAAACTGTTCATCGTAACGAAGCCAAGCCTATCCCCCATAAACCCGATGTGCCTCCCCCACCGCGTCCAAATAACAGAATAAGCCGGAACAATTTTCTGGCGCCTTTTCTTCAATAACACTCGCCAAAATTGCAAAAGCCTGCATCCAATTGACGAATGTTTTTGGAATCAACCTGTACCGCCTCTTTTCCTCCTCATCCTTTTTGGTTTCATCCCGCTTCACCTTATCCAAGTTAAACTTTTCCAGTGGAAGCAACGAAAAAATCTCCACGTACTCATCTTTCCAAATCTTTTCTTTAACTTCCTGCTTTAAATGCGCCCCCAACGGGCCCTCATAACATACGTACACCTCCCCGCGTGCGCGATCATCCAGCCGCACCCTATCTACCTCTTTTGGCGAGTCTGTTTGAACCGCCGCCGCCACTGCCACCACTGCCCCCGCGGCTAACCCCCCTCCGGATTGAAGAACGGGAGCGCTACCAACACTGCCCCCCCCCACACCGCGGCTGGCGCCACGCCTGCCTGTTCCTGGGAAGGGAAACCGCCTAGCCGCCCCACCAACGCCTTTAAACAACCCACTAACTCCGTCAAACTATCCCCCCCTGCGCCCGCCTGTAACCCCGGGGCCCCTGACTCCGCCGCGACGTTAGCCGACGCTACACCCTTTACACCGATACCCGACATCAATAAAGCTGGAAAAGGTAACGTAGGTGTCAACTCACCAGGCTGCCCAGGGGCTGTAAACCCGTCAGCCGGACCCCCATGTCCACGTGCAGAGGCCCGCCGCTCACCGTCCTCCATTGCTCCCTCTGGCGCTGTCCACATTGGCAGTGTGTGCACCGGGAATTCCAAGTTCCGTCCGAGAAAGGGGGGGGCGACATCGCATCATCCGTCTGGCCGAGCTCCAGCTCCCGCCGAAGCCGTCCTGCTGAACCAGCCTCCCGCTGTTCCGTCCCTGGCACTCTCACCACCGACCTCATCCTGTTTCCTCCGCTCCTGTCCACATCCACCGCCGCTCGTTGTTGCCATGAGCCGACCCTCTGACTGGCACATCGCCATGCAGGGTCGCCGTTGCCCTTCCGCCACGTACCGAAGAAGGAGGGGGTGTGGCCGGAAGTGAAGGCCTCGTCTTCCTCGTCGCTGCCACCGGGCGCTGCCGCTTTTTGGGATTCCTCCCAGGACCGGACGGGAGGGCAGCGGCAGGCCGCCCTGATGTCTGGCCTGAAGGGTCCACCGAGGGGCTCCTCTTGCGCCGCCGTGCCCTCGGGATGTCCTCCGGACTCAGCCGTGCGGGCAGGCGCGAGCGCCTCGTGCTGCGCGTCACGCCGGAAGTGCCGGCCCTGGCCTGGCGGGAGACGGGAGCTCCTCTTCTCCTGCCCGTCCCCCTGGAACGCCGGTCCTGGACCTCTGCCTGCTCCAGCGGCCCCGAGACCGCCGGCATGGTGGACCGCCCCACGCCCGCTCAGGACGATTCTGCCCGATCCTGGTCCGGAGCGCCTGCTTGTCCCTGCAGCAGCGTCGCCACTCGCGCTCCGAGCCATCCAGGACCTTGAGAGGCCTCCGCGGCCCGCAGCAACTCCATCGCCTCCTCGTCAGACGCAGCAGGGATGGTGAACATGTTCCTACTTCTGTGTCCTGGCTAAGAGAGGGAGAGCACAAACAGGAAACAGGTACATCCCCTTCAATCCCCACCCCTCATCCCCCAAGCCCTCCTGCTGTCCCTATCCTTGGTCTCTCATAGGCCAGCCAACTCTGTGTCCCTCCCATCTATTTTAGTCATGGAGGCCTCCCCTTATTCCTTTTTTTTTTCTCTTCAGTACGGCCTCTTCTTGTGATGCATTTTTTTGCACGTTGTTATTTACATAGAAGCTGCAACTACTTTTTTGGTCAGGCATATTTCTGTTTTGTAGTACATGAATATACTCATTTCACTGTTATTTCGTGTCACCTGTATGTCCTCTATAATTGACAGACGGTTTTATTCATGCTCAGCATGATTCATCTTTTAATATTGTTATACTGTTATATTCAATAAATTTATATATGTTTCTCTAAACGACAATGTGTTAATTGACCCTACAGTTTATAGGTATTCTATCATTTGTTTAGGGCAATACACCAAGGTTCACTTGGTTTCATTAAGGTCTAGTGTGAGATACAGGTATTCATACAATATATATCCATATATATATATATTATCTAGACCTCCCCTGCATGTACCAGTAGGTTTATATAAGGGGGCTGTATGGTGCTATCTTTAGGGGGGCTGTATGGTGCTATCTTTAGGAAAACTGTATAGTGCTATCTGTAGGGGGCACTGTGTGGTGGACTCTACAGGGAGGCACTATCTACAAGGGGGGGTTGTGTGATACCCAGGGGAGGGGGGGCAAAGTCAAAAGTTTGCTATGAGGCCCAGTCTTTCCAAGTTACGTCCCTGTATACACCTACTTCCAGGAGAGTGTTCTTCACTTGGGTAGATATTGTGAAGGGGTTTTTCTTCACCATGGAAAGGATTCTGCGATCATTCACCACTGTTGTCTTCCGTGCACGTCCAGGCCTTTTGAAGTTCACGAGATCACCAGTGCCCTCTTTTTTTTTCTTTCAAGAATGTACAAAACTGTTGATTTGGCCACTCCTAACATTTGTACTTCTCTCTGATGGATTTCTTCATTTTTTTTCAGTCTGACGATGGTCGGTGTCACTTGCATTGAGAGCTCCTTTGACCTCATGTTGTGGGTTCACAGCAACAGCTTCCAAATGCAAATGGCACACCTGGAATCAACTCCAGACCTTTTACCACCTTAATTGATGATGGATTAACGAGGGAATAGCCCATGCAGCCAGATAAATAGAAGAGACAGCTACATATTAAAGAGCTGCAATTCCTAAACCCTTCCTTAAATTAAGATATGAATATGTGAATACCCTCAAATTAAAGCTGAGAGCCTGCACTTTAAGACCATATTGATTATTTAACCGCCTAATCAATGTTTTGGTAGACAGCTAAAATGCCAAAACTTGTGTCACTGTCCAAATAATTCTGGACCTAACTGTATATATATATATATATATATATATATATATATATATATATATACTGTATATCATTACATTCTATAGTGGGATGCACTGTACTGGCACATTTTATCTATGAAACCAATCACTGAAGGAATCGGCATCCTGTCAGATTACTATTAATGGGGAGCAATGATCTTTACTACATTGTACACGGCACATAGCGCAAATTAGTTACAAAAACTGGCATGACAGGTTCCCTTTGCAGAGCTTGTAAGGAGCTTGATACAGTCCTAGAAGACCCCAGAGAGTCAGACACCAGTTTTAGGGCACTTGCGGTTCGCAGTGAATTTATTTTGACCGAATCTAATAGAACGGCCGATTTGCATTTCGGTAAATTTGCTCGTCTAGTAGGAATCCAGTGATTCTCAGTGTATGTCAAGCAATTTGTAACATTTGTGTGATAGTCAAACGTGTTTTTGTGTTTATTTAATGAGGTCATTATATGTTATCTGTGATTGGCTGCAGCGGTCACATGTCCCTGTGTTGGGAAGTTATCGCTGCAGCAGGAAGTAGGGATCGGCAGGGGACTAGGTAGCGTTGGTACGGGAGTGGTGGGGGATCGGTGAGGTGAGTATGGATTTTTTTTTTCTTATTTGTACACTCCATTGTGAACGGATTAAAAAATCATTTTTATTAGCTGGACAAAACTTATTGACAGGATTTTACCCTCTGAACTGTTCAGAGGGGGGTTTTCAGTACTATAAAAAAACACTCCCTAAGTGCCCCCTGCATATAAAACATCTATCATTATGTATTACATGTACAGATGATCTGAATAGCGACCATGTAAAACTACTGGCTGCAGCTTCCCCTAGTAAAATCAGCCATCTGCTGGGGTTCTCGGGAGCCGGACCCCCAGTGATTAGTGACTGCCATATTCACTGGCTCTAGTCAGACGACAGGGTCTGAGTGTAAGCCAATAAAACTGCCTTTTTCGGATGTTTTTATTGGACATTTTACATCCCACACACTGCTCCCTGTAGATAATGCCACACACTGCTCCCTGTGGATAATACCACACAGTGCCCCCTGTAGATATTAACACACACTGCTCCCTGTAGATAATGCCACACACACTGCCCCCTGTAGATATTACCACACACACTGCTCCCTGTAGATATTACCACACACACTGCTCCCTGTAGATATTACCACACACACTGCTCCCTGTAGATAGTGCCACACACTGCTCCCTGTAGATATTACCACACACACTGCTCCCTGTAGATATTACCACACACTGCTCCCTGTAGATATTACCACACACACTGCTCCCTGTAGATAGTGCCACACACTGCTCCCTGTAGATATTACCACACACTACTCCCTGTAGATATTACCACACACTGCTCCCTGTAGATATTACCACACACTGCTCCCTGTAGATATTACCACACGCACTGCCCCCTGTAGATATTACCACACACTGCTCCCTGTAGATGTTACCACACACTGCTCCCTGTTGATATTACCACACACTGCTCCCCGTAGATAATACCACACACACTGCTCCCTGTAGATATTACCACACACACTGCTCCCTGTAGATATTACCACACACTGCTCCCTGTAGATATAACCACACACTGCTCCCTGTAAATATTACCACACACTGCTCCCTGTAGATATTACCACACACTGCTCCCTGTAGATATTACCACACACTGCTCCCTGTAGATATTACCACACACTGCTCCCTGTAGATAATACCACACACTGCCCCCTGTAGATATTACCACACACACTGCTCCCTGTAGATATTACCACACACTGCTCCCTGTAGATATTACCACACACTGCTCCCTGTAGATATTACCACACACTGCTCCCTGTAGATATTACCACACACTGCTCCCTGTAGATATTACCACACACACTGCTCCCTGTAGATATTACCACACACACTGCTCCCTGTAGATATTACCACACACTGCTCCCTGTAGATATTACCACACACTGCTCCCTGTAGATATTACCACACACTGCTCCCTGTAGATATTACCACACACTGCTCCCTGTAGATATTGCCACACACTGCTCCCTGTAGATATTACCACACACTGCTCCCTGTAGATATTGCCACACACAGCTCCCTGTAGACATTACCACACAATGCTCCCTGTAGATATTACCACACACTGCTCCCTGTAGATATTACCAGACACTGCTCCCTGTAGATATTACCACACACACTGCTCTCTGTAGATATTACCACACACTGCTCTCTGTAGATATTACCACACACTGCTCTCTGTAGATATTACCACACACTGCTCCCTGTAGATATTACCACACACACTGCTCCCTGTAGATATTACCACACACTGCTCCCTGTAGATATTACCACACACGCTGCTCCCTGTAGATATATTACCACACACACTGCTCTCTGTAGATATTACCACACACTGCTCTCTGTAGATATTACCACACACTGCTCTCTGTAGATATTACTACACACTGCTCCCTGTAGATATTACCACACACACTGCTCCCTGTAGATATTACCACACACTGCTCCCTGTAGATATTACCACACACGCTGCTCCCTGTAGATATATTACCACACACACTGCTCCCTGTAGATATTACCACACACACTGCTCCCTGTAGATATTACCACACACTGCTCCCTGTAGATATTAACACACACTGCTCCCTGTAGATATTAACACACACTGCTCCCCGTAGATATTACCACACACTGCTCCCCGTAGATAATACCACACACACTGCTCCCTGTAGATATTACCACACACTGCTCCCTGTAGATATTACCACACACTGCTCCCTGTAGATATTACCACACACTGCTCCCTGTAGATATTACCACACACACTGCTCCCTGTAGATATTACCACACACACTGCTCCCTGTAGATATTACCGCACACTGCCCCCTGTAGATATTACCACACACTGCTCCCTGTAGATATTACCACACACTGCTCCCTGTAGATATTACCACACACTGCTCCCTGTAGATATTACCACACACTGCTCCCTGTAGATATTGCCACACACTGCTCCCTGTAGAAATTGCCACCCACTGCTCCCTGTAGATAATGCCACACACACTGCTCCCTGTAGATATTACCACACACTGCTCCATGTATATAATACCACACACTGCTCCCTGTAGATATTACCACACACTGCTCCCTGTAGATATTACCACACACTGCTCCATGTATATAATACCACACATTGCTCCCTGTAGATAATGCCGCACACTGCTCCCTGTAGATAATGCCGCACACTGCTCCCTGTAGATAATACCACACATTGTTCCCTGTAGATATTACCACACACTGCTCCCTGTAGATAATATCACACTCTGCTCCCTGTTGATATTGCAACACGCTGCTCCCTGTAGATAGTACCACACACTGCTCCCTGTAGATATTACCACACACTGCTCCCTGTAGATAATACCAGACACTACTCCCTGTAGATATTGCCACACACTGCTCCCTGTAGATATTACCACACACTGCTCCCTGTAGATATTACCACACACTGCTCCCTGTAAATATTACCACACACTGCTCCCTGTAGATATTGCCACACACTGCTCCCTGTAGATGGTGCTCCACACTGCTCCCTGTAGACATTACCACAAGCTGCTCCCTGTAGATATTACCACACACTGCTCCCTGTAGATATTACCACACACTGCTCCCTGTAGATATTAGCACACACTGCTCCCTGTAGATAATACCACACACTGCTCCCTGTAGATATTACCACACGCTGCTCCCTGTAGATATTGCCACACGCTGCTCCCTGTAGATGGTGCTCCACACTGCTCCCTGTAGACATTACCACACACTGCTCCCTGTAGATATTACCACACACTGCTCCCTGTAGATATTACCACACACTGCTCCCTGTAGATTCTGCCACACACTGCTCCTTGTAGATATTACCACACACTGCTCCCTGTAGATACTGCCACACACACTGCTCCCTGTAGATACTGCCACACACACTGCTCCCTGTAGATTCTGCCACACACTGCTCCCTGTAGATAATACCACACACTGCTCCCTGTAGATAATACCACACACTGCTCCCTGTAGATAATACCACACTCTGCCCCCTGTAGATATTACCACACACTGCCCCCTGTAGATAATACCACACTCTGCTCCCTGTTGATATTACAACACGCTGCTCCCTGTAGATATTACCACACACATTGCTCACTGTAGATAATACCAGACACTGCCCCCTGTAGATATAACCACACACTGCTCCCTGTAGATAATATCACACTCTGCTCCCTGTTGATATTGCAACACGCTGCTCCCTGTAGATAGTACCACACACACTGCTCCCTATAGATATTACCACACACTGCTCCCTGTAGATAATACCAGACACTGCTCCCTGTAGATATTGCCACACACTGCTCCCTGTAGATATTACCACACACTGCTCCCTGTAGATATTACCACGCACTGCTCCCTGTAGATATTACCACACACACTGCTCCCTGTAGATATTACCACACACACTGCTCCCCGTAGATATTGCCACACACACTGCTCCCAGTAGATATTACTACACACACTGCTCCCTGTAGACAATACTACACACTACTCCCTGTAGATATTACCACACACTGCTCCTTGTAGATATTACCACACACACTGCTCCCTGTAGATGTTACCACACACACTGCTCCCTATAGATATTACCACACACTGCTCCTTGTAGATATTACCACACACTGCTCCCTGTAGATATTACCACACACTGCTCCCTGTATATATTACCACACACACTGCTCCCTGTAGATATTACCACACACTGCTCCCTGTAGATATTACCACACACACTGCCCCCTGTAGATATTACCACACACTGCTCCCTGTAGATATTACCACACACTGCTCCCTGTAGATAATACCACACACTGCTCCCTGTAGATATTACCACACACTGCTCCCTGTAGATAATACCAGACACTGCTCCCTGTAGATATTGCCACACACTGCTCCCTGTAGATATTGCCACACACTGCTCCCTGTAGATAATACCACACACTGCTCCCTGTAGATATTACCACACACTGCTCCCTGTAGATAATACCAGACACTGCCCCCTGTAGATATTGCCACACACTGCTCCCTGTAGATATTACCACACGCACTGCTCCCTGTAGATATTACCACACTCTGCTCCCTGTAGATAATACCACACACTGCTCCCTGTAGATATTACCACACACTGCTCCCTGTAGATATTACCACACACTGCTCCCTGTAGATATTGCCACACACTGCTCACTGTAGATAATACCACACACTACCCTCTGTAGATATTACATCACACACTGCTCCCTGTAGATATTACCACACACTGCTCCCTGTAGATATTACCACACACTGCTCCCTGTAGATATTACCACACACTGCTCCATGTAGATATTACCACACACTGCTCCTTGTAGATATTACCACACACTGCCCCCTGTAGATATTACCACACACTGCTCCTTGTAGATATTACCACACACTGCTCCCTGTAGATATTACCACACACTGCTCCCTGTACATATTACCACACACACTGCTCCCTGTTGATAATACCAGACACTGTTCCCTGTAGATATTGCCACACACTGCTCCCTGTAGATATTACCACACACTGCTCCCTGTAGATATTGCCACACACTGCTCCCTGTAGATATTGCCACACACTGCTCCCTGTAGATATTGCCACACACTGCTCCCTGTAGATATTACCACACACTGCTCCCTGTAGATATTACCACACACACTGCTCCCTGTAGATAATACCACACACTGCTCCCTGTAGATATTACCACACACTGCTCCCTGTAGATATTACCACACACTGCTCCCTGTAGATATTACCACACACTGCTCCCTGTAGATATTACATCACACACTGCTCCCTGTAGATATTACCACACACTGCTCCCTGTATATATTACCACACACTGCTCCCTGTAGATAATACCACACACACTGCTCCCTGTAGATATTACCACACACACTGCTCCCTGTAGATATTACCACACACTGCTCCCTGTAGATATTGCCACACACTGCTCCCTGTAGATATTACCACACACACTGCTCCCTGTAGATATTACCACACACTGCTCCCTGTAGATATTACCACACACACTGCTCCCTGTAGATATTAGCACACATAAAAACATAAAACATCTATCATTCCACATAAAACATCTATCATTCCACATAAAAGATCTATCATTCCACATAAAACATCTATCATTCCACATAAAACATCTATCATTCCACATAAAACATCTATCATTCCACATAAAACATCTATCATTCCAAATGAAACATCTATCATTCCAGGTCAGATTTCTTTTATAGGGGTTTTCATAGTGTGTATTAGATATAGGGGAACATTTGTGCATAGGATCCAGTGTGTGGGTGAAGGGGTTCTTATAGAAAAGTGGGTATTTATATGAAACACATGCAGAATTTTCCCATACATTTTATAATGTCATTCCACATCTACTGTATATTATCCAGATATAATGACAGTCGTATTTAATGTGATCTATAAGTAAAACCCTTCACCCCTTTATCAATCTGTTGACGTATAGAAGGAATCAGTCATCAGAGTCCATGACCTTGATGTGTAATGGAGTAAAAGGCTCCGACATCATAAGTTATTGCTTAGAAGATCCCATAAATCTTATAGGATTTCTCACCATGTGTAATTATGCCCGTCACGCTTTGTAAGAACTTAATTCTGTAGGATCAATACATCTCACCGGCCTATTAATCCTACACAAGGTGGAACCTACACCATAGACTTTATATGTCCTACAGGGAAAGTGCATTTACCAAACCACTGCTACCGACTGTAATGGCAGGAAGGAGGTGAAGGGAACAAGTGAGCCCTAATCTACCCACCGCCCTGTCCCTGCCTACTTGCAACGACCCGCCCTAGGCGACGGGGTACAACTTGGCGGCGGTCCCTACGCTGTCTAAGTGCAAGGGAGACAAACAGGGAACACGCAAGGGAATACAGTAGCCCACGGAACGCCGCGAGGAAACGGAGCGGTGAATGAGCCAGTCAGGATCAGGAAGTAGTGGAGTATACAAACGGGAGCACGGAGCAGAAGCAAGCCAGGGGCAGAGCAACGCAGGATAAACGGAACTGAAGCAAGGCAGAAGCACGGCAGAAGCAGGCTGGAGCAAGGCAGCAGTGGGGCCAGGAATCCAAGAAGAATAACAAGCAAGGAGGAAGAGAAAACGGCAGGTATAAATGGACAGGGGGCGGAGCTAACTCTGACTGACCAAGCCGCGATAGGCTCTCCCACTCCTGAGCCTGCCACCCTGATTGGTGGGAGCAGGTGTCAGTCTCAGAGGTCTGGCCTAAGGTGTCGACTGATTAATCCTGGGAGTATACCCAGACGTAGTGCCTGGCAGATCCTTTACAGTACTCCCCCTTTTATGAGGGGCCACCGGACCCTTACTAAGAGGACCCAGTTTAGTGGGGAAGAGAAGGTGGAACCTCCTTATCAATACCCCAGCGTGAACATCTCGAGCAGGTACCCAAGTCCTCTCCTCCGGCCCGTATCCTCTCCAATGGACCAGGTACTGGAGGGAGCCCTGGATCATCCTACTGTCCACAATCTTGGCCACCTCGAATTCCACCCCCTCAGGGGTGAGAACGGGAACAGGAGGTTTCCTCGAGGGGGACCAGGACGGGGAGCAGCGTTTCAGGAGGGAGGCATGGAAGACGTCGTGTATGCGAAAGGATGGGGGCAGCTCCAGACGGAAGGATACAGGGTTGAGGACTTCAATGACCTTATAAGGTCCAATAAATTGGGGAGCAAACTTCCTGGACGGGACCTTAAGGCGCAAGTTCCTCGACGACAACCACACCAGATCCCCGACGACAAACCGGGGGTTAGCAGAACGTCTACAATCAGCCTGAATCTTTTGTACGCTCTGGGACGCCTCTAGGTTCTTCTGAACCTGGGCCCAGACTGTGCACAGTTCCCGATGAACGTCCTCTACCTCGGGATTATTGGAACAACCAGGGGAAACGGAGGAGAACCTAGGATTAAACCCGAAATTACAGAAAAACGGGGAGACCCCTGACGAGTTACTGACCCGGTTATTCAGGGAAAATTTGGCGAGGGGAAGGAATGAGACCCAATCAAATTGACAGTCAGAAATGAAACACCTTAAATATTGTTCCAGGGATTGGTTAGTCCTTTCCGTTTGGCCATTAGTTTCGGGATGGAAGGCGGAGGAGAAGGATAGATCAATCTCCAACTTTTTACAAAAAGCTCTCCAAAATAAGGAAACAAATTGTACCCCTCTGTCCGAAACTATATTGACCGGGGCCCCGTGGAGACGCAGAATGTGTTTCACAAACAAAGAAGCTAACGTCTTGGCGTTAGGTAGTTTCTTAAGGGGCACATCTTGCTGAAGCGGTCTACTACCACCCACACCACCGACTTGCCCTGAGATGGAGGCAAATCGGTGATAAAATCCATGGAGATATGGGTCCAAGGTCTCTGGGGAATGGGCAAGGAACGTAGTAAGCCCGCAGGTCGGGACCTAGGGGTCTTGGACCTAGCACAGACCTCACAAGCGGCGACGTAAGCCCTAACGTCTTTAGGCAACCCAGGCCACCAATAGTTTCTGGTAATGAGGAGTTTGGTGCCCAAGATGCCAGGATGACCAGATAGAGCGGAGTCATGGTTTTCCCTGAGTACCCTTAGCCGGTATTGCAGGGGGACAAACAGTTTGTCCCCAGGGAGGTTCCCGGGAGCTGAACCTTGATCAGCCGCGATGTCAGAGGCTAAGTCAGAATCAGTGGCAGAAACAATTATACCAGGGGGTAAAATACAAGCAGGATCCTTCTCAGAAGGAGGATTAGCCATGAAACTACGTGACAGTGCATCAGCCTTAATATTTTTGGACCCAGCCCTATAGGTAACCAAGAAATTAAATCTGGTAAAGAACAGTGCCCAACGAGCTTGTCTAGGATTAAGCCTCCGGGCAGATTCTAGGAAAACCAGATTCTTGTGGTCAGTAAG
Source organism: Rhinoderma darwinii (assembly GCF_050947455.1). Taxonomy (NCBI): domain Eukaryota; kingdom Metazoa; phylum Chordata; class Amphibia; order Anura; family Rhinodermatidae; genus Rhinoderma; species Rhinoderma darwinii. The sequence goes on along the minus strand of NC_134690.1, from coordinate 18,217,669 downwards.
GACCGTTACCTGGTGTCTGGCCCCCTCCAAGAAGTGACGCCACTCTTCAAAAGCCCATTTAATGGCTAAAAGTTCGCGGTTGCCAATATCATAGTTACACTCCGTGGGCGAAAACTTCCTAGAGAAGTAAGCACAGGGGCGGAGATGGGTGAGGGAGCTGGTACCCTGGGACAAGACGGCCCCCACTCCCACCTCGGACGTGTCAACCTCCACAATAAATGGCTCCCTTTGGTTGGGCTGAACCAGCACGGGGGCCGAGATAAAGCACTTCTTGAGGGTCTCAAAAGCCTGGACGGCCTCAGGGGGCCAATGGGGGACATCAGCACCCTTGCGAGTGAGGTCCGTAAGAGGCTTAGCGACGACCGAGAAGTTGGCAATAAATCTCCTGTAATAGTTAGCGAACCCCAAAAAACACTGTAGCGCCTTCAGGGAGGCAGGTTGGACCCATTTCGCCACAGCCTGAACCTTGGCAGGGTCCATGCGGAATTCATGAGGAGTGAGGATTTGACCTAAAAATGGTATCTCCTGTACCCCAAACACACATTTTTCGGTCTTCGCAAACAGATTATTTTCCCGAAGGACCTGGAGGACCTTCCTGACATGCTCCACTTGCGAGGACCAGTCCTTGGAAAACACCAGTATGTCATCAAGGTACACTACAAGAAAATTACCCAGGTAATCTCTCAGAATTTCATTAATAAAATTCTGGAAGACGGCAGGGGCATTACACAACCCAAAGGGCATGACTAGGTATTCGAAATGGCCTTCGGGCGTGTTGAATGCAGTTTTCCACTCATCCCCCTCTTTGATGCGGATAAGGTTATATGCCACCCGTAGATCGAACTTAGAGAACCATTGGGCCCCCTGAACCTGATTAAAAAGATCCGGAATCAAAGGAAGGGGATACTGGTTCCTTACTGTGACCTTATTCAAGTTCCGATAATCAATGCACGGCCTAAGACCACCATCCTTCTTCCCCACGAAAAAGAAGCCAGCACCTACAGGAGAAGTCGAGGGGCGAATGAAACCCTTGGCCAGGCATTCTTGGATATACTCCCTCATAGCTTTACGTTCAGGACATGAAAGATTAAATATCCTCCCCTTAGGAAGCTTGGCACCAGGCACCAAATCGATGGCGCAATCGTAATCTCTATGAGGGGGCAACACCTCGGAGGCGTCCTTAGAAAACACATCAGCGAAGTCCTGAACAAACTCAGGAAGCGAGTTTACCTCCTCCCGGGGAGAAATAGAGTTAACCGAAAGACATGACATCAGGCAATCACTACCCCATTTGGTGAGATCCCCAGTATTCCAATCAAACGTGGGATTATGCAGCTGCAACCAGGGAAGACCTAATACCAGATCGGACGATAATCCCTGCATCACCAGTACAGAGCACTGCTCCAAATGCATGGAGCCAACCAGGAGTTCAAAAACAGGAGTATGCTGAGTAAAATAACCATTAGCAAGAGGAGTGGAGTCGATACCCACTACCGGGATAGGATAAGGTAAATCAATAAAAGGCATTTTTAGAGACATAGCAAATTCCACAGACATGATATTAGCAGATGAGCCCGAATCCACGAAGGCACTGCCGGTGGCAGACCGGCCAGCAAACGAGACCTGAAAGGGAAGCAAAATCTTATTGAGTTTAGTATTAACGGGAAATACCTGTGCGCCCAAGTGACCTCCCCGATGATCACTTAGGCACGGAAGTTTTCCGGCTGCTTATTCTTGCGCCTGGGACAGGTGTTCAGTAGATGCTTGTCGTCCCCACAATAGAAGCAGAGACCATTCTTCCTGCGAAACTCTCTACGTTGTCGAGGGGACATGGAGGCCCCGAGTTGCATAGGTACCTCCGAGTCCTCCGTGGAAGAGCGAGGAGACGGGACCTCGGGGGGAATCGCAGGGCAGTCAGAGGGGAAAACATTGAAACGTTCAAGCTGACGTTCCCTGAGACGTCGGTCAAGTCGTACTGCTAGGGCCATAACCTGGTCTAGGGAGTCAGAAGAGGGGTAGCTAACCAGCAGATCCTTCAGGGCGTCAGATAATCCTAACCTAAACTGGCACTTTAGGGCCGGGTCGTTCCACCGAGAAGCTACGCACCACTTTGTTGTTTGGCGGTATTATGTGGGCTGCATATTATTGTATGGATACTGTATGGGAGTTCTATTTAAACACTGGATGGCAATATTGTGCTTGCACTATATGCTGGTATTATGTGGGTCTTGTACGCTAGTATTATGTGGGCACCATATGGTGGTATTATTTATATACTGTAAAAAGGCATTACTTAGATATTGTATGACATTCATGTTCAGTATTGTGTGGGCACTACATGCTGGTATTATGTGGATCTTGTATGCTAGTATTATGTGGGCACCATATGGTAGTATCATTTATATACTGTAAAAAGGTATTACTATCCTTGCTAACTGGTTAGCCACCATGTAAACACAGACTGTGCGCATGCCACCATCCCGCAAAGGCCAGGGGGGAGGGGGTTTATCTATAACCCTTAAATAATTAGACCGACACCAATTTCCTTTTAACGTGGGTTGACTCGAGGGTCGGCCACAGCTTTATTTATTATTTCTTTATTATCCAATTTCCACATAACTTATTAACCGTTTCATACCCGTATGCCAGCCTGCCTAGGGCAGGGCATGTAGGTCACTTTTCTTATAACAAAATAACGCCTGCTGTGACATATGAACACCCCAACACTCCATCATGTTCACCACCACTTAGCCAGAACCATATCATCCCCCATCACACGCAGTACAAAATTCCAAAATAGCACCAATCGTCCTAAACTGCTCATGAAGCTAACCGGTTAACTTGTCCTAAGCCCTTCCTTCGCCCCCCACCCCTTTTTTTTTTCTTTTTTTTTCTTTTTTTTTCTTTTTTTTTTTATTATTATTTTTTTTTTTTTTTTTTTTTTTATATAACCAGTCGATCCCGTGAAGCCCTCACAACCCAAACATAGGGAGGGAGGGTGGGACACGCAAACGGCCAGAAGAGGAAGATGGCCGCCCTCCGCTGCCTTAAGAAACCTTTGCCATGCAGGGAGGGTCCCCCGACCACAGCCCGCCTCCGGAACGCCCATAGGGGTGGGTCCTTATGCCATCACGATACCTTACACACGCTACGCTGCTCCCTGCTCTACCCGCCCTGTCCTGCCTGTTAGCCCCCTTTTAACCCCCGCTGTGCCGCACAGTCATGAGCCCAGCGGCTAATACGCCTGAGGGCTTCCAGGACTGTGCGCATGCCACCATCCCGCAAAGGCCAGGGGGGAGGGGGTTTATCTATAACCCTTAAATAATTAGACCGACACCAATTTCCTTTTAACGTGGGTTGACTCGAGGGTCGGCCACAGCTTTATTTATTATTTCTTTATTATCCAATTTCCACATAACTTATTAACCGTTTCATACCCGTATGCCAGCCTGCCTAGGGCAGGGCATGTAGGTCACTTTTCTTATAACAAAATAACGCCACGAGGAGGATGCGCATTCTCAACTGCGCACCCCTCCTCCCCCACGACCCCCGGTCAACCTGAACAAAGCCTCCTCCATGCCATCCTGGATACCGGACAAAAAGATGTCCAGCCCAATATCCGTGAGGTGCACCCCATCCGGCAACAGCAAACATCTATTATCCCCTTCCAACTGCCTATGCCGAATAACCACCCCCCCCACCAGCTCTGACATACCTCGAGACCCTGGTGTTCAACAGGCGCCTCCCCCTTTCGATAGCGTTAAGGTCACGTGCTCCCGCCCATTCCGCCCGCGGAATCACCTCAGACCAAACTAAAACCAACTGGGAGAAGAATGACGTAAACCTTTCTAAATCAGACTGAATCAACGCTATCAGCTCGCCCAACCTCACCGAACACAGGTCATTCCCTCCAACATGTATCACCAACACAGTAGGAGCCGCCCGCTGCCTACTAATCGCCACCACTTCCGGTAAGACCTCCAGCCATCTTAGTCCCCGAACTCCTCTCCAGTGCACATCAGATCCCAGGATTCCCAACGAAAGACCTCCTGGCCGTATAGAAGCCCGCCGTTCAGCCCAAAAAACATAGGAATGGCCGATAATCCAAATAACCGGACGAGGACCTGCAATAAACATAGTATTAATGTAAAATCAAATCCGGGCGATTATAACCAGCAAAACACTCAGAACGCCAGCGCCCTATGCGCCGTACCTCCCCATCGGGCAAACCCAACTCACTGGCCGTCGTAGCAGCACCTATCCGGAATGAGTGAGTACCAAACTCCTTAGGGGGAAACCCAGCCCTGGATAAGGCGGACCTGAACACCGCGGTGAACTGGAACCTGGTAAGAGGTTTGCCATCTGCATGGGCTAGGAACTGGGCCCCGGGCACCCTGGCCCGCGCGTATTGTGAAATGGCTTGAACCGGGCAAGCCGGCCCAGGTACCGGCCGCAGAGAAATCCAACAACCCTTCCCAAACGTATCTGTCTTGGACCTACGTATGCGAAAACGGACGCCGGCACTAGCCACCACCACGTCGTCAGCCAGCAGGCCCCCCGGGCGGGTGGCAGCCATAGCTACCAATTCGGAAATGCGTAGAGCACCGAAAAGGCCAGTACAAACGCCGCAGTGAGCAACTTAACTTCAAAGGGAGAAGAACAAACAACAGGCAACTCCTGTAACAGTTTTATTAGAATTGGGTAAGAGACCGGGCGCCTCGACTCGCGCCTGACCGCGGACTTCTTCCATCCCTTTAACGCCTGTGTTATGAAAAAGAACTTGGTAACATCCGGCCACGCACGCAATTTTAAAAAGAAGGCCAAACCCGAGAGTCGCCGCTGCGCTATCGCACCCGAAACCCCTTGCTGAAATAATTTATCCAAGTACGACAACACATAAGACTTAAGATTAGCCGCGTCCGGCCCCAAGGGGCGCTCCCCCACCACCTCCAGCCACTCGTTCCACGCCTTACCATATGCCGCCCAAGTGGCTGGTGCGAGCGATGCTCTCACAAGGGGGGTCAACTGAAGTCCATCATCTTCCACAACGAGTCCGGGCAGGTGGCCCCTGCCGAGTCCGCCTGCGGGCAAAGTGAACGGAACGCCTGCCAATTAAAACGCGACAAAGCATCAGCAACCTTATTACAAACACCGGGAATATGCCTGGACCTGAAATTGATGTTGTGTTGGAGGCATCTTAAAACAAGACGCCTGAGCAACACAGCCACAGGGGAAGAAGAAGAGGTTAAGTGATTTACAGCATGAACAACACTAGCATTATCTGACCAGAATACCACTGACGAATTAGACATTCTCCCTCCCACAGCTCAACCGCAACTATGATAGGAAATAATTCGAGGAGCGTCAAATTCCTGCACCAGCCCCGATCACGCCACACTGGAGGCCAGGGAGAAGCACACCAAGATGAACCGAGAATAGCGCCAAAACCAGCACCCCCAGCGGCGTCAGTAAACAACTGAATCTCGTGGCTGGATACCGGGGGGGTACGCCAGCACGTACGCCCGTTATAATCAGCTATGAAATTAACCCACACCTGTAAGTCACTCCTCAGCCCTGCAGTAATGCGCACATGGTGTGTAGGGGACCGAGCCCCAACCGTGGCTAACGACAATCGACGCGAGAAAATACGGCCCATGGGCATGACCCTGCTTGCAAACACCAACAAACCCAATAATGACTGAACCTGCCTTAACTGCAACTTTTTGTCCGCTATGGCCGCGGACAGGTGAGACCTCAATTTCGAGACCTTGTCCGCTGGCAAACGGAACACCATCTGCACCGAATCAATCTCGATTCCTAGAAAAGACAAAACCGTAGTAGGTCCCTCAGTTTTTTCTTCCGAAAGGGGAACGCCGGATCGCCCCGCTATACTGCGAAACGAATCAAGCAACGATTGGCAACGTGTCGAACTGGCGGGGCCTACGAAAAGAAAATCGTCTAAGTAGTGTGTAGTGTACTTACAACCCGTAACGTCTCTCAGAACCCACTCTAGGAAAGAACTAAAAACCTCGAAATAATAACAGGAAATGGAGCATCCCATAGGTAGGCACATATCATAAAACACTTGCCCTTGCAACTGGCAGCCGAGTAAGTGATAACAATCAGGGTGGACCGGCAGCAATCTGAACGCGGATTCCACATCGGATTTAGCCATGAGAGCACCCTGGCCCGCCTGGCATACTAATTCAACTGCCCTATCAAAAGATACATAGGAGACCGCCGCCAGGTCCTTATCTATACCGTCGTTCACCGAACGCCCCTTGGGGTATGACAAGTGGTGTATTAAATGAAATTTTCCCGGCTCCTTCTTGGGAACTACGCCTAAAGGGGACACCCGTAAGTTAGGGAACGGTAAGACCGAGAAGGGGCCAGCCATCCGGCCCAACTCCACCTCTTTGTCCACCTTGGCCCTGACGACCTCCGGGAACTCAGACGCCGATTTTAAATTTCCCGAAAAAAGGGGCGCCGGGTTGAAAACGAAAGGGATAAAGAAACCGAATGAAAAACCCGTCCTAAGCAAGGCGGCTTCCCCCATCTTGGGGTACCGGTCTAGCCATGGCAACATCTCTAACACGCGAACTGGGGTCCTCGATCCTACCCGTACTATTGGGACGGGGGCCTTGGGCGCTGCGCCGACTGCACCGCACGGCTGGGTGGGCGGCGCCACAGGATGAGCATTCGTGCTTGAATTTGCAGGAAGCGTAAAATTTACAGTGTCCCTCATTGAAAAGCCAGCAGGACCCGTTGCGCTTACTGTTGAGGGCCCCAGCCCCCGCGGCTGGAAATGCTGGCGGGGAAGGGGCCCCGTGCTGAAAGGGGCGTTGCGACATCATAAGTCTGAGCCACACATCCGTTGCCTTAGTGTCCCAACCCACCTCCGGTTTTTGTGACATGCGCCTGCGAAACTCCTCATCATAACGCCACCAGGCCGTACCCCCATGAGACTTATAAGCACTAAAAACCGTATCTAAATACACAAAAAGTTGGAATGATTTTTCAGGGTTACTCTGGGAAACTACACATCCTAACACCGCAAACGCCTGTACCCAATTATTAAAAGTTCTCGCTACTTTGGGCTTGGTCGGGACCCCTCTTTCAAAACGACGTTCCCTGTCGACGGTAGCCGAATCCACAGACACCAAGGACCAAATATCCACGTACTCATTTCGCGCTATTTTTTCCCGGGTATCATCCGATAAATGAGCTCCCAGGGGGGGGATCCCGCAAAAATACGTATCCCTGAAGGCGGGTAAGGAAGGGCCGGTCATAGACGTAGACGCTTCCACTAGCGTTTTTGGTACCTCCAGCGGTGCCGGGGTGGGGAGGGCAGTCACCCCACCCGCCAACAGGGATCGTAATACATTCAAAATTTCAACATCAGATGTGGCCCCCGAACCCCAAGCCCGAAGGCAATCATACTCACTGCGTCCAGAAGCTGGCGCTGGGACCAGAGCCGTTGAAGGCGGCGGTGGGGGAGGAGCAGGTGCAGAGGATGCTACTGGCACCTCTCCCATCCTTGCGCTCGCGGACCTTCGGCGACCGGACGCCCGTGTGCTATGGCGACGCCCGTCATGGCTGCGGCGCCTGCCGTGATGGGACGACCCAGTGCAAGAGCTCGATGATCCAGAACTTGAGGATGAAGGAGTGCGTCTTCGTCGCGATCGCCGCCTGCTACGCCTGGAGGAGCAGCGTCTGGAAGACCGCCGTGAGCGGGATCGCCGAGTCCTGTTTGTGCCCCTTGAGCTGACTGACGACGCCCGCTCAATAACATCCGTAGCCGCAAGACTAGGACCCCCGGCAGTAGGAATGACCAGTGCATCCACAGCAATCGTGGGAAGAGGCGGCGGTAGTGGTGCCGGTTGCGTCACTCCTGGCGGATCCTGTCCGCAGTGAAAGAAATCCTCCTCACTGTCACCTACTGAATCGCTGTCCGCCACATCCAATGGGGGGGGTGACGTTTCATGCCACCCACCCGTAGCAGCGCTCGGTGGGATGTGCTGCGGGACTGACCCTCTGGTGCTGCTTCTAGTTCCCATCCCACGACCTGTTGGAAGGAGAGTCGCTGCCGGATTAGCCTGTGTACACCCCAGCGGTGGCCGTACTGCTGCCCTAGGCCGAGCCCTTCCTAGTCCAGTGGAAGTAGCCGGGCCTGGAGACGGGGGGATCACGTCCTCCTGCCGGTCTTGCGATAGCTGCTGCGCGGGACCTAACTGTGCCTGCGCCACCCGATTAGGGGCCTCTGCCCGAACTCGCTGGGTACCGGAGGGAGACAACCGCACCAGCGGCCTAGAGCGACGCCCAGAACGCCTCGCGGGGAGCTGACTGCTTCCAGGAAGTTCGGGTGCCCCAGTCTCGTCTAACAGAGACCGCAGCCATACCGAACCCTCATTATGCAGGCGAAAGCGGATAAGTTCCTCTAACTCTTGCCGGTTCATGTTCCCGAGGTAAGGTTACTCACCACCGTGGACACGCAAACGGCCAGAAGAGGAAGATGGCCGCCCTCCGCTGCCTTAAGAAACCTTTGCCATGCAGGGAGGGTCCCCCGACCACAGCCCGCCTCCGGAACGCCCATAGGGGTGGGTCCTTATGCCATCACGATTCCTTACACACGCTACGCTGCTCCCTGCTCTACCCGCCCTGTCCTGCCTGTTAGCCCCCTTTTAACCCCCGCTGTGCCGCACAGTCATGAGCCCAGCGGCTAATACGCCTGAGGGCTTCCAGTGTAGCTGGTCGCATTGATTTTATATTTGCTATACAGAAGACTGACCCCAACTCAGCAACAGGAAGCACGAGAAGATTGCACATGGAAATCCTGCAGCTCATATCTGTGTACTGCAGAAATAGTGTAGTAAAGAGAGATAGACTTTACCATCTGTATAAACTATGAACATATCATTTATTAATAGATATATTTCCGGTACATTCAGGCATGCGTTACTTTACATCTGTAATAAATAGTGAACTGAACAAGTGACAGTGGTCTCAGCGGCAGCGGGACCCATTCACTGAATGTCCAGGGTAGACCTTGAGGTTGGTCATCTTGAAGGATCATGGTTGTAATTAATGACTTTCGTCAGGGAACAAGCAGCGAGGCTTCAAATTAAACTTCAATGAACCTACCAGCTCTGCCTATAACTAAGAAACATTGCAGAGAGGATTCTAGACAGGAAGCTGATAATGGATGGATGGATAGATGGATAGATAGATGGATGGATAGATAGATAGATAGATAGATAGATAGATAGATAGATAGATAGATAGATAGATAGATAGATAGATAGATAGATAGATAGATAGATAGATAGATAGATAGATAGATAGATAGATATGTGTTCATGGAAATCTACGTGATTGGTTAGAATGCATTTGGTCCAGAAGAGAGGTCTTGGATCTTGCCAGCATCCAATTGTCTTGGTCGGTGGTGCGCCCAATGACATTACCACAAGCGGTCTTTATTACCCTCCTTGTAAGACTCCATGCTACTGATCTCAGCTGCATCTTCTGACCGTATCTTGGATCTCTTCTGGTACTTCTTCCCAATTCTGACCGCCTTCCTGGTATAGACCCTTGACCTTCACATTCATTTATAGCCACATCCTTGCCTGACAACTTGTGCAGCGCATCTGCCACCAGTCAGTGACTATTCTTGGAGCTTGGACTTGGCGATCTGACTGGTAAAGTGGGTTAGGAACTGAAGGGGACCCATGGACTCCATGACCTGGTTAGTCAACACTTGGTTGCAGTAATAGAGATTCCACATTAGGTGAGTATCATAACATACTGTATATTTTCCGAACATATGTGAACCCCGCACAGTATAACCCCATTGTAGATGGCGACCACTCTGCTATTCCTCGAGACTGGTACAGCAGAGCTATACCTTGGGCAGAAAGATCTCGAGAATGACTTGAGCTTGAACCTACTGCTATGTCCGGATAATATTGTACCTGTTCTATGATAATATGTTCTTCTAACTTTAATCAATATTTTCTCATCAAACAAAGTCCCTCCTGTATTACAGCGCCCGTGTTATGTCACCTGTACACACAGCTAATATATTTGGCAAAAACAGCATCGAGGGGAGGTGACCGGATAAGAGAACTATGGGTCATTTTAGTGCCGCTCCACTTTTGGCCAACAGTGACTGTATAACCAGCAAATATAAAATTATCCAGTCCTGTTGTTTTTTTCTTCATAGAGATAAGGAGCGCCCGATGTCCCTGGAAGCTGCTTATCTCCCCCTATTAAAATAACATGCAAGTTTTGTTGCCCTGAATGTGCATATTAAAGAAATGTTGGAGGGTACAGTTGTTTGGCCAATCTTATCCTTGCTCAACCTGGAATGACTGATAGCTGGAAACAAGAGATTGCAATCAAGTGTACAGTAAATAAAATAGATTTTAAGTGTAGTGTCCCTTTAAGAAAGAGACAGTCCTTAATAATGCAGTCTATAATACTAATTAGTTGTCAGTAGACGCAGAGCAATACCTGGAAGGCAGCAGGACATGACATGAAGGACTCTCTGGTCAGAACATTCAGATCTGTTTAAGCCGCAGGGATTTATTTAGTCACATTAAAGCATGAATAGTAACATTGCAGCACGGTTGTTCTCCCTCCAAACATGTCACTGCGTTGTGACCTGCATGAATAAAATCAATATGTGGAATATATAGGGAATGTGTCACAATATTGCTTTTAATAATTAAAAAATTTCAAAAAAACAACCTATTGACTTCTATAGAAGAGTGTAGTGGGCATGCTTTGTGACACGTGCTGAGAGAGGGAGGAGGGAGGAGCTGAGCTGTCCTCATTGTCTTGGGATCCTGGGTTATCTGCCTTTAGAATTATAATAGGGGGTGATACCTTTCTACGAAACCCAGCCCCTTGTGTACACAGCACAAGCTGAAAAGTGATGTGAAGTGTTAGCCTATTGTGTTGTTTTTTTTATATAAATAGCGACATGAAAAATAAAAAAAAAGCACTTGTTACTGGGCTGTACAACAGAAATTGCCAAAATAATACGCCTCTCCGAAATCACTCAGTGCTCTGCAGTTATTGGCTGCTGCAGGTGCGGACATAGACAGCAGAGGGCCCCTGTGCAAGGACAGTATATTGGCCCCTTGCGCTCTAATATTTTATCATAGAGCACCCCCATTCCTATTTAACAATCCACCAGTTGTGAGTTTTAAAATTAACTAACCCAGTAGGTAGCTGCTAACTGCTTTTAGGGTGACAGCGGGTTTTTGTACCTAGTTGGCCCCAGCTGCACAGGTGGCACATATAGTATATCCAGCCCTGTCATGCTCTGCGCGCCCCCTGCACATAATACTGTTAGGGCATGGCCAGACGTGGCGGAATTGCTCTGGAAATCCGCAGTGGACCCGTTTCTCCATTGCCTTCCACAGCTTTGTGGTTGGGTTCGTTTGCACGTTGCGGACAATTCCGCTGCGGAGCATAGGCTGCGGTGCGGAATTTGGTGTCCGCAGCATACAATGGTTGTTGCGGACGTGTGGCGGACTTGTTGCGGACTCATTGCGGAATTTCTCCATTGACTTCAATGGAGATTCTAAATTCCGCAATGAAGTCCGCAGCTGTCATGCACATGTTATGTGTGCTGCGGATGCGTCTTGCTTTTTTGACATGACATTTCTTCATTCTGGCTGGACCTATGTTTTTTCTAGGTCTACAGCCAGACTGAGGAAGTCAATGGGGCTCCCGTAATTACGGGAGCGTTGCTAGGAGACGTCAGTAAATAGTCACTGTCCAGGGTGCTGAAAGACTTAAGCGATCGGCAGTAACTGTTTCTGCACCCGGGACAGTGACTACCGATCCCAATATACAGCAACCTGTCAAAAAATAGAAGTTCATACTTACCGAGAACTCCCTGCTTCTTCCTCCAGTCCGGCTTCCCGGGATGACGTTTCAGTCTAAGTGACGGCTGCAGACAATCACAGGCTGCAGCCAATCACAGGCCAATCACAGGCTGTAGCGGTCACATGGACTGCAGCGTCATCCAGGGAGGTCGGGCTGCATGTCGAGAGAGGGACGCGTCACCAAGACAACGGCCGGGTAAGTACGAAATTCTTTTACTTTTACTAGGGAAAGGGCTGTCCCTTCTCTCTATCCTGCACTGATACAGAGAAGGGAAGTACTTTCACCTCAATACGCAACGGCCAGTCCGCATCAATTTAATGCCCATTTTGGGCAGAGCCGCAACAGAATCTGCAATGCAGATTCTGTGCGCCATTGATGCGGACAGTGGCGGAAGAAATCCGCCACGTCTGGGCATGCCCTTAATACTTTCTGTTGCTGAGAAACAAGAGCTCTCAGTATTGCCAGTGTTATGTGTAGAGGGCATGCAGGGGGCGGGCAGAGCAGGAAGTCACTGTTATACAACTTCAGCCAATAGCTGCAGAGCACTAAGTGATGTCAGAGGTGGGCGTGATTTAAAAACAGTTATAGTAGTTCTAGACCTGTAGTGTACGGAGTACCTCGGAAACTTACATTTAGGGGCCCAGAGTCACAGAATTAACAGCTCTGGTATCGGCCCTTTAATTACAAAAAATATTTGGAGCGGACCGGACATTTTTGGAATTGGAAATTACCATGAGCTGACCATTCAATCTTACAAACTGCTGGGGGATCAGTAACTTTGAGTCTATAAGAAATAAATAGTTTTGATTTTTGGGTGTCAGGTTTTATCTTTGTCTTTTCGTACCTCGGTCGGATTACATGATTCATCTCTGTAAATGACGAAGATTCTGCACATTCTGTGAGGAGATCAGTGCGTTCCCTACACCATGTTCTGCTGCCAGGACACCGAGTGACAGGAAAGAACTTAAATATACAAAGAGGATTCAAAATAACACAGCGGTAGTCGATAACGCAGGGTCCGGTTGGGCCCTCTAATGCTTTTCTTTTTACTAACTCGTCATTGTGTTCTTAAAAAGATGTGCCCCTCGAAAAAATACTTATTTTATTCACAATTTTTAAGCCCCAAAGGATTATCGTTACAGATACTTTGGGGGAAATGTGCCAAAATTCTGCCACAAATTGCAGCAAGGAAATTTTGTAGGCTTTGGAAATTTTGAAAAATGTTAAGAAAAAGGGGCGTGGCTAAGATCAGTCATAAAATGCTACAAATGAATGAGCCAAATTTTTTTATGTCAAATATTGGTATAGGTGTAAGTCAACCATGTGGCTTTATAAGAAAGAGAATAGTGCCTGACATGCCCGGTGAGTTGCGCCATATTAATAATGCAATATACGTCATGTTGGGTCATTTTCACAAATGTAAAAAGTCTGGTATCTGACATTATTAATAAATATTCCCTTTGCTTCTAGAACTTTAGAACAAAACGGCTCATGTTATTACAGAAATTGGGTTACATGGGTTACAAGTGGCATCTCCCTCACCTTCCAGCAGCCTATAATGTCTCAAAAACTAAAAAACTCCTCAGTCCCCAAAAAATCTGTCTGGAGTAAAATAGTAAATAGAAGTCAGAGAGGAGGGGGATGCAACTGCAGATTCTCTCCTTCAGTGTCTGTATGGGACTGCATGCTGTGAGAGGGGAGGAGGAGCAGCAGGAGGAGACATCTGATTGGCTCAGATCACACAACAAAGCTCTGACATCACACCAGGAAGTGTCCGCCCATTCAGCAAGTCTGAAACATTATCAAACATGATCATAGCATCCTTGAAACAGTGATTGCCGGTCCCGGAGGAATAATCGACGAGCCTGGCGTTACCATGGAGACAGTCCACAGGACTTTATTATGCATATGTTTATTAAACCCTTCCCGACATCCGCCGTATATATACGGCGCACGCCAGATGGCGGAATATGGAGCGGGCTCACGGGCTGAGACCGCTCCATAGAGCGGGTGTGTCGGCTGTGTGTTACAGCCGACACTTCCGGGTAACGAGCGATATCCCGTTCGAGCGAGATCCCACTTGTTTAACCCGTTAAATGCTGCTTTCAATAGCGATCGCGCAATTTAAATTACTAAAAACATAGGGGCGACCCCCTGTAACGTACCAACGGCCCCCGCGGCGAGATCGGGGGGGGCCATTGGTTGGCACGTCTGCCTGGGGGCCTGACGAAGTCACCCAGGTCCGCCATCTTTGTACTCCTATGAAGCTCTGCCTCCGGCAGGGCTTCATAGGAGATTGTCAGAAACGCGATATGCTGCAATACATTAGTATTGCAGTATATCGTGCAAGCGATCCAACGATCGCTGGGTAAAGTCCCCTAAGGGGACAAGTAAAAAAATAAAAAACAGTAAAATAAAGTTTTTTTAACAAATGAAAAAAAAATGTGAATTAAAAGCTAAAAAAAAAACCTTTTACCATTTTCCCTCAAGCACAATGTAAAAAACTTAAAAAGCTAACATAACTGGTATCGACGCGTCCGTAGAAGTCTGAACTATAACAATATATCATTATTTAGTCCGCACGGTGAACGCCGAAAAAAAACAAACATCAGAATTGCTGTTTTTTGGTCCCTTCTTCTCCCATAAAAAATGAAATAGAAAGTGATCAAAAAGTCTCGCGTACCCCAAAATGGTACCAATATAAACTTCAGCTCGCCCCGCAAAAAATAAATCCTCACACGGCTAAATCGATAGAAAAATAAAAACGTAATGGCTCTCAGAATGTGGCGACAAAATTCAAATTTTATTTTTAACAATCAGTTTTTTCCTTGTAAAAGTAGTAAAACATAAAGAAAACTATATAAATTTGGTATCGCTGTAATCGTATTGACCCGCAGAATAAAGTTAACTTCCGTTTTTACCGTACGGTGAACAGCGTAAAAACAAAACCACCCAAAAGATTGAGGAATAGCAGTTTGTTTCCTATTCCACCCCACATATATTTTTTTTTCCAGTTTCCCACCAGATTATATGGTGCAAAAAATGGTGCAGTGAAAATCTACAACTCGTCCCGCAAAAAACAAGCCCTCATGCGGCAATATTGATGGAAAAATAAAAGAGTTATGGCTTTTGGAAGGTGGGGAGGAAAAAAAAAAGTGAAAATCCGATAAATGGCTGCGGCGGGAAACGGTTAAAGCCTACTTGTTGCCCTAATGGGCGCCTGAGCAAAATAGTGATAAGCGAATCGAGTCTACACTAATCAAATTTTGTCAGAATTTCCCAAAAGTTACGGATTGGGCGAAATCCAAAACTTTTGGGATTTGCGGCACACAAAGGGTGACAAAATGGCAGCCACCGGTGCGATTCTGACTTGGCATTACAGAGGTTGGCAACTTTATGTTTATTTTTTATTTATGTGTAAGAAACATTATGTGCCGCTTACTATTATATCGTTATTTGAAGATCAGCACCGATGTCTTCCTCTGTGAATCTTCACCCCCCTTCTCCACGGACTGTACGGCGCTCCAGTTCTGAACATGGCCGCTGATGGAGGGGCATGTGACCAGGTGCGTCCAACAGCGCAAGAGAAACTAGCGCAAGAAATTCTAGAAGAATTTAGAGAGTTTAATAGGATTTTTCAAGGCAATCGGGGCACTTGCAATTTGTGGCAAATTTATTCGAACTCATTCGAATTGGACGACCGATTAGATCGAATAAGACCTGAATAGAAATTCAGGTAATTCGTTCATCTCTCTAATCATGTATTTTGCCATTAAAAAAAATCATAAATATTAAACCTCAAAATTATGAAAACAAAATGTACATCTCATCCCACAAAAAATCTAAATCCTCAAATAGCTACAAAGACCTAACAATAAAAAAAATATGTCTGACAGAATGCAGGAAGGCAAAAACAAAAATATTCTTTCGGATTTCGGGCCAAAATTGTCTCAGTTTAAAGGAGTTGTCCCATCACAGACAACCCTTTTCAGTTTGGAGCCTTGTATCAATCATCTGACCTCTGCCAGTCCAGCACCCCGGAAAACGGATGACTTTGCCGGGGGAAGCTGTGGCTAGCCAGGCATTTCCCCTGCAGCGGCCACTGCAGGAAAAATGTAGTATTACATGACAGCCATTCAAGATTAATATAGCACATGGACATCTCAAATCCACCAAAACGGGGGCTACTCTTACAGAGGGCTCATAGAAGGGGTCCCAAGTAGGGGGCCCGATTTATGACATCCATATGCACCAATAGGGTATCTCAAACTTTATATCTTTATTTGTACATATATATATTTTGTTCGTTTTTGCACTATAATCGTGTTTCTGCTTCTCCGGTAATTTTCTATAAACATGTTGGCTCGAAATAAATCCTTTTTGACCTTCTCGTTGGAACACCAGACTTTTACAGATTGTATCAATATTTGCTTACAGTATTCAAGCTTTCTTAGTTTGCTCTTAGTAGAAATGCAAATATTAATGTACACAAGGCGCGCAGAAATAAATCCAGAAGTGGCAGCGGAACACTCAGGAGGGTGTATCTGACACGGAGGGATTTGATTGGCTTGAGAGGTGCTCTGTATTGTCCTATCTAGCGCTAAGTTAGACACTGGTCTATAATTAGCTTGTTTGCAAATGTATCTCAGGCATGTCGGATCGTTCTACTGTGTTCAGGCTATTCAGTGTCTTATCTGCACAATCCCATATAAGGAGCTCATAAAGCATGGGTTGCTTTGTTGTTGTGAATTTTAATTAAGTTCTCACTCCACTTAAAATATAAAATTTCAGGTATACCTGCAGTGAACCCCAATATTCCCCACACAAACTCTAAGGCTTCAGCCACACGAACGTATTTTTTCCCTCACGTAAATACTGGCGTAAATACGGGTCCTTGGTCACCCGTATTCGACCCGTATTGCACCAGTATATACGGACCCGTGCCCATAAGTACGGGTCCGGTGTCACCCGTATTCCACCCGTATTTACGGGCACGTTTTCGCTGCAAAATTACACTGCAGTGATCGGCAGCCCCTTCTCTCAATCAGTGCAGGCTACAGAAAGGGACAGCCCTTTCCGCTGAAAAAGTAAAAGAAATTCATACTTACCCGGCCGTTGTCTTGGTGACGCGTCCCTCTCTTGACATCCAGTCCGACCTCCCTGGATAACGCGGCAGTCCTTGTGACCGCTGCAGCCTGTGATTGGCCTGTCATTGGCTGCAGCGGTCACATGGGCTGAAACGTCATCCCAGGAGGCCGGACTGGAGGAAGAAGCAGGGAGTTCTGGGTAAGTATGAACGCCTTTTTTTTTTTTTTACAGGTTGATCTATATTGTGATCGGTAGTCACTGTCCAGGGTGATGAAACAGTTACTGCCGATCGTTTAACTCTTTCAGCACCCTGGACAGTGACTATTTACTGACGTCGCCTAGCAACGCTCCCGTAATTACGGGTGCACACACGTAGTCACCCGTAATTACGGGAGCCCCATAGACTTCTATGGGCCTGCCCGTGCCGTAATTCCGGCCTGAAATAGGACATGTTCTATCTTTTTCAACGGCACAGGCACCTTCCCGTAAGCATACGGGGAGGTACCCGTGGCCAATAGAAGTCCATGGGCCCGTAAAAACGTGCCGTAATTACGGGCGTTTTTACGTTCGTGTGCATGGGTTCTAAGGCAGGGGTCTCAAACTCGGACAGGTAAGTGGGCCACATATAGAAAAAATTTGAAGTTGACGGGCCGCATTACTTTCAAATTTGACACAAAACAAAATTATTGTTAAATAGTTATTTTAACTACTATAATAATACTACATCACTATAATACTACATTACTATAATAATACTACATTACTATAATTCTACATTACTATAACAATACTGCATTACTATAACAATACTGAATTACTATAATACTAATACTACATTACTGTTAAGGATCTGCCAGGCACAGCTTCTGTGTCAACGCCCATAGGTAATCAGTCTGCACCTGCTTCTATGTCTGTGAGACTGACTCCATCTTCCACCACTCAGGATGGCAGGCTTAGGGGTGGGAGAGCCTATCACAGCCTGGCCAGACGGAGATAGCTCCCGCCCTCTGTCTATTTATACCTGCTTTTCCTGTTCCTCCTTGCTTGTGATTCTTCTCGTTTGGTTTCCTGGCCCTGTTGCAGCTTCTTGATCTATTTGACCCTGCTTCATATTGACCCTGGCTTACTGACTACTCTCCTGCTCTGCGTTTGGTACCTCGTACACTCCTGGTTTGACTCGGCTTGTTCACTACTCTCCTGCTCAGCGTTTGGTACCTCGTACTCTCCTGGATTGACTCGGCTCGTTCACCACTCTTGTTGCTCACGGTGTTGCCGTGGGCAACTGCCCCATTTCCCTTAGCTTTGTGTACCCTTGTCTGTTTGTCTGTCGTGCACTTACTGAGCGTAGGGACCGTCGCCCAGTTGTACCCCGTCGCCTAGGGCGGGTCGTTGCAAGTAGGCAGGGACTGAGTGGCGGGTAGATTAGGGCTCACTTGTCTGTTTCCCTACCCCCATCATTACAATTACTATAACAATACTACATTACTATAATAATACTACATTACTATAACAATACTACATTACTATAACAATACTACATTACTATAATACTACATTACTATAATAATACTACATTACTATAATAATACTACATTACTATAACAATACTACATTACTATAACAATACTACATTACTATAATAATAATACTACATTACTATAATACTACATTACTATAACAATACTACATTACTATAACACTACTACATTACTATAACACTACATTACTATAATACTACATTACTATAATACTACATTACTATAACAATACTACATTACTATAATACAACATTACTATAACACTACTACATTACTATAATACTACATTACTATAACAATACTACATTACTATAATACTACATTACTATACCACTACATTACTATAATACTACATTACTATACTAATACTACATTACTATAATACTACATTACTATAATACTACATTACTATAACAATACTACATTACTATAATACTACATTACTATACCACTACATTACTATAACACTACATTACTATAATACTACATTACTATAATACTACATTACTATAACACTACATTACTATAATAATAATACTACATTACTATAACACTACATTACTATAACAATACTACATTACTATAATACTACATTGCTATAACAATACTACATTACTATAACAATACTACATTACTATAACAATACTACATTACTATAATACTACATTACTATAACAATACTACATTACTATAACACTACATTACTATAATACTACATTACTATAATACTACATTACTATAATACTACATTACTATAATAATAATACTGCATTACTATAATACTACATTACTATAACACTACATTACTATAACACTACTACATTACTATAATACTACATTACTATAACAATACTACATTACTATAATACTACATTGCTATAACAATACTACATTACTATAACAATACTACATTACTATAACAATACTACATTACTATAATACTACATTACTATAACAATACTACATTACTATAACAATACTACATTACTATAATACTACATTGCTATAACAATACTACATTACTATAACAATACTACATTACTATAACAATACTACATTACTATAATACTACATTACTATAACAATACTACATTACTATAACACTACATTACTATAATACTACATTACTATAATACTACATTACTATAATAATAATACTACATTACTATAATACTACATTACTATAACACTACATTACTATAACACTACTACATTACTATAATACTACATTACTATAACAATACTACATTACTATAACACTACTACATTACTATAATACTACATTACTATAACAACACTACATTACTATAATAATACTACATTACCATAACAATATTACATTACTATAATAATACTACATTACTATAATAATACTACATTACTATAATAATACTACATTACTATAATACTACATTACTATAACAATACTACATTACTATAACAATAGATTGCTATAATAACACTACATTACTATAATTCTACATTACTATAATATACTACATTACTATGATAATACTACATTACTATAATACTACATTACTATAATTCTACATTACTATAATACTACATTACTATAACAATACTACATTACTATAACACTACATTACTATAATAATACGACATTACTATAATTCTACATTACTATAACAATACTACATTACTATAACAATACTACATTACTATAATGGAGGAGCCTCTGACGTCACTGCCTGGGACTCCAGCTCTGTTCCTGATATCACTGTCCATATATGCACAGTGATGTCAGGGGCAACCCCAGAGCCGGAGCAGAGCCTATACTAGCACTCTGCCCGGGACTCTGGCTCTGAGGAAGCCCTAGACATCATTGTCCTTATATGGACAGTGATGTCAGGAGATTCCACAGAGTCCCTGAACAGAGCCTTTCCTAACGATCTGTCCGGGACTCTGGCTCTGGGGAAGCCCCAGAAATCGCTGTCCATATATAGACAGCGATGTCACGGGATTCCACAGAGTCCTATAGCAGAGCCTATACTAGCGCTCTGCCCGGGACTCCGGCTCTTGGGAAGCCCCAGACATTGTGTGTCGATATATGGACAGCGATGTCAGGGGATTCCACAGAGTCCCATAGCGGAGCCTATACTAGCGGTTTTGTGTCCCGCGGGCCACAGATGACAGCCTCAGGGGCCGCATGCGGCCCGCAGGCCGCGTGTTTGAGACCACTGCTCTAAGGGGTCCAGGAAGCTGAGATATGGGGAGCTGTTTGGTTGGGTCATCATGCGAGAGAGACGACTTAGCTGTTCCTGGGCTCAGGGCCAGGTCAAGTGTGCAAGGTGTGCGAACATAAACTGAGACACACAAATCTAATCCAAAAAAAAATTAAAATGAAAAAAATATAAGTAGAGTACTACAGCTAAGCACAGAAGCGGCAAATGCTGACCCCAGCAGATGATCTGACAATTCCCGGTAAGGTCAGGGCCTGCCTTGGCTTTGTAAGGTTTAAAAAAAAAAAACTTTCCTGTCCCTAAAGAGACGTTTTGATTGGCTATACATATTGTGTGAGTGGTGCACTTCTTTAACAGATCGGTGCAGCGACATCACAAGAGAATGGTCAATAAATGGAAACACTGCATAAAGGTATGTGGACACTGTATAAGAAGTGCATCCCAAAAGTAATGGAAAATTGAGTTGAGGAAAATTTGTGCAAAACTCGCCCCAAAAAACGTGTCCGATGAGCAGAAGGAGAATCGTCAGTTAATTTTCCAAGAACTGTTGTATCGACGTTTTTGCGTAGAGTGATTACTGGAGATGAAACATGGGATTTTTAGTACCATCCTGAAACAAAAAGGCAGCGCCCTAAACGGCAAACTCCCAATTCATCTCGACCGAAGAAAGTCTGCATGAGCAAATCGAGAGTCCGATCAATGCACAAACCACAACAGTCATTCAGACTTTTTACCTACAGATTCTGGAGCTTTGAGGTTTGAGGTTTGCGACTGCGCCTGACCTCATTGCCAAAACGTGGATCCTCCACCATGACAATGCGCCGAGTCACACAACATTGGCTGGAAGGGCGTTTTTGGCACAAAATACATCCCTACCTTCCTTACCCACCCAAAACCCCTGACTTGGCACCGTGTGACTTTTGTTTGTTCCCCAAAATCAAAACTCGCCAGAAAGGACACCATTTTGGTACGGTTGAAAACGTCCAGTCAGCCGCGACGAGGGCTCTGAACAAACTCTCACATGAAGACTTCCAGCACTGCTACGAAGAACGGCAGCGGCGCTGGAATCATTGTGTTCAGTCCCTGGGAACTTAAGGTGGTCGAGCCTAATGGTATGTTTTTTGAATAGAAGGATTTTTTTGGAAATCATATGACACTATTATGTGGATATGGATGGCACTATTGGCACTAGTATTCACTTCATTCTGTGATTATTTGGGCAGTGTTGCTATTATTATTATGGAAATATGGCGGTATTATTTTGATATGGTGGCCCTACTTTTGTTTTTGTGTTAATGACGCACATATGCACATGATCCATTGATTCCCCGTGTTTTTCACATTTCCACATTTAAAATCACTTGGACTGAGCAAGTTGTGTATTTCTCATTTTTGTTACACATGCACGTTGTTGTTGACGCCTGTGCCGACCTTGTGACACGGACGAAAAACTTTGGTCAGTAATTTTCTGTCCCTGGATGGCAAAATAGCGGTGGACTGCGGTGGTCACCATGTGCTCTGGCACATGGACAGCTGAAGCTTCAGTGTTGGGACCCCCAAACAGATCCTCATATCTAGTCTTCCGGGTATTTATATTCTACACATTAATACTTAAAAACACTTTCCCAAAAATTTACCAGCCCCCTTAAGACTTCCAGAGACAGCACTTGTACGTTGTGAATGACCTCACTCGTGTCCATATTTGTTCTGTGCAAATATTTTGGGCCATGTGTGTTGTGAACATGTTTTCTCAGTAGGTTGGCATGAGCTCAGGTCCGGGCAAGAGATTAGACTATTTTTATTTCCGAGCAGAAGACAACAGAGAATTATTGGAAATCTTTTGTTATTGACAGAATTTCGATCTGTTTTTTAAACCTGCGTTGACCATGGAGGGTCCTGTGTTACCCAACTCTGTACATAAAAGAGGTTGCATGTCGGATATTTGGTGGTCTTGTGATCCACCATGTCTGGGGTAGATGAAGGTTATCTTCAGTGTCTCAGTGAGCAGTGGTGGTGAATGGTTGGGAAGTGCCAGATAGCCCACAGTAGTAGAGTGTACAGCCTAGGCTAAAACCAGCTGGTATGGCCACTGCAGTTGACGGGAGCCTATAGGTCCATCTTTAAACCGTTTTGCGTTCTGACGTGCTGTGTAATTTCTCGCCATCCCAGGAATCCGGCAGTGCTCAGGAGATTCTCTACATATTTATCTATTATTCTGCCTCTTCTTTTACCGGGTCTTAAACCCAGGACCTACTGTATAGAGTTTACTGGAGACGGAAATACTAGCAGGGACCACAGGCTGCACTGTTATCTATGAGAGGATTTTCTATGCCTAAAAATCTCAAGAGTATTATTTTTCACAGGCATAATATACCAGTGTGTGTTGTATGTATGTATGTATGTACACTACCGTTCAAAAGTTTAGGGTCACTTATTAATTTCCTTATTTTTGCAAGAAAAGCACCGTTTTTTTCAATGAAGATAACATGAAATTAATCAGAAATACACTCTATACATTGTTAATGTGCTAAATGACTATTCTGGCTGCAAACATCTGGTTTTTAATGCAATATCTACATAGGTGTATAGAGGCCCATTTCCAGCAACCATCACTCCAGTGTTCTAATGGTACATTGTGTTTGCTAACTGTGTTAGAAGGCTAATGGATGATTAGAAAACACTTGAAAACCCTTGTGCAATTATGTTAGCACCGCTGTAAACAGTTTTGCTGTTTAGAGGAGCTATAAAACTGACCTTCCTTTGAGCTAGTTGAGAATCTGGAGCATTACATTTGTGGGTTCGATTAAACTCTCAAAATGGCTAGAAAAAGAGAGCTTTCATGTGAAACTCGACAGTCTATTCTTGTTCTTAGAAATGAAGGCTATTTCATCCGAGAAATTGCCAAGAAACTCAAGATTTCCTACAACGGTGTGTACTACTCCCTTCAGAGGACAGCACAAACAGGCTCTAACCAGAGTAGAAATAGAAGTGGGAGGCCCCGCTGCACAACTGAGCAACAAGACAAGTACATTAGCGTCTCTAGTTTGAGAAATAGACGCCTCACAGGTCCTCAACTGGCAGCTTCATTAAATAGTACCCGCAAAACTCCAGTGTCAACGTCTACAGTGAAGAGGCGACTCCGGGATGCTGGCCTTCAGGGCAGAGTGGCAAAGAAAAAGCCATATCTGAGACTGGCTAATAAAAGGGAAAGATTAATATGGGCAAAAGCACACAGACATTGGACAGAGGAAGATTGGAAAAAAGTGTTATGGACAGACGAATCGAAGTTTGAGGTGTTTGGATCACACAGAAGAACATTTGTGAGACGCAGAACAACTGAAAAGATGCTGGAAGAGTGCCCAACGCCATCTGTCAAGCATGGTGGAGGTCATGTGATGGTCTGGGGTTGCTTTGGTGCTGGTAAAGTGGGAGATTTGTACAACGTAAAAGGGATTTTGAATAAGGAAGGCTATCACCCCATTTTGCAACACCATGCCATACCCTGTGGACAGCGCTTGATTGGAGCCAATTTCATCCTACAACAGGACAATGACCCAAAGCACACCTCCAAATTATGCAAGAACTATTTAGGGAAGAAGCCGGCAGCTGGTATTCTATCTGTAATGGAGTGGCCAGCGCAGTCACCAGATCTCAACCCCATAGAGCTGTTGTGGGAGCAGCTTGACCGTATGGTACGCAAGAAGTGCCCATCAAGCCAATCCAACTTGTGGGAGGGGCTTCTGGAAGCATGGGGGGAAATTTCTCCCGATTACCTCAGCAAATTAACAGCTAGAATGCCAAAGGTCTGCAACGCTGGAATTGCTGCAAATGGAGCATTCCAAGACCAAAGCAAAGTCTGAAGGAGAAAATTATTATTTCACATAAAAATCATTTCTAACCTTGTCAATGTCTTGACTATATTTTCTAGTAATTTTGCAACTCATGTGATAAATATGTGTGAGTTTTCATGGAAAACACAAAATTGTCTGGGTGACCCCAAACTTTTGAACGGCAGTGTATGTGTGTGTGTGTATATATATATATATATACAGGGTGGGCCATTTATATGGATACACCTAAATAAAATGGGAATGGTTGGTGATATTAACTTCCTGTTTGTGGCACATTAGTATATGGGAGGGGGCAAACTTTTCAAGCTGGGTTTTGACCATGGCGGCCATTTTGAAGTCGGCCATTTTGTATCCAACTTTAGTTTTTTCAATGGGAAGAGGGTCATGTGACACATCAAACTTATCGAGAATTTTACAAGAAAAACAATGGTGTTCTTGGTTTTAACGTTACTTTATTCTTTCATGAGTTATTTACAAGTTTCTGACCACTTATAAAATGTGTTCAAAGTGCTGCCCCATTGTGTTGGATTGTCAATGCAACCCTCTTCTCCCACTCTTCACACACTGATAGCAACACCACAGAAGAAATGCTAGCACAGGCTTCCAGTATCCGTAGTTTCAGTTGCTGCACATCTCGTATCTTCGCAGCATAGACAATTGCCTTCAGATGACCCCAAAGATAAAAGTCTAAGGGGGTCAGATCGGGAGACCTAGGGGGCCATTCTACTGGCCCACGACGACCAATCCATTTTCCAGGAAACTGTTCATCTAGGAATGCTCGGACCTGACACCCATAATGTGTGTACCATCCTGCTGGAAAAACTCAGGGAACGTGTCAGCTTCAGTGCATAAAGAGGGAAACACAACATCATGTAGCAATTTCAGATATCCCGTGGCCTTGAGGTTTCCATTGATGAAGAATGGCCCCACTATCTTTGTACCCCATATACCACACCATACCATCAATTTTTGTGTTCCAACAGTCTTGGAGGGATCTATCCAATGTGGGTTAGTGTCAGACCAATAGCGGTGGTTTTGTTTGTTAACTTCACCATTACCATAAAAGTTTGCCTCATCACTGAACAAAATGTTCTGTGTAAACTGAGGGTCCTGTTCCAAATTTTGTTTGCCCATTCTGCAAATTCAGTGTGCCGATCTGGGTCATCCTCGTTGAGATGCTGGAGTTTGTAAGGGTGCCATTTGTGAGTAGCTAATATCCGCCGAAGGGATGTTCGACTGATGCCACTCTCCAGTGACATGCGGCGAGTGCTACGCTGTGGGCTCTTGCTGAATGAAGCTAGGACAGCCACTGATGTTTCTTCATTAGTGACAGTTTTGATGCGTCCACATTTGGGCAAATCCAACACTGAACCAGTTTCACGAAACTTGGCAAGCAGTTTGCAAACTGTAGCATGGGAGATGGGTGGTCTCGTAGGGTGTCTTGCATTGAAATCTGCTGCAATGACCCGGGTACTGCGTTCACCAGACATCAACACAATTTCTATCCGCTCCTCACGTGTTAACCTCTGCGACATGTCAATGGCTGTAAACAAAGAGAAGCTTGTAAATAACTCATGAAAGAATAAAGTAACGTTAAAACCAAGCACACCATTGTTTTTCTTGTGAAATTCTCGATAAGTTTGATGTGTCACATGACCCTCTTCCCATTGAAAAAACTAGAGTTGGATACAAAATGGCCGACTTCAAAATGGCCGCCATGGTCAACACCCTGCTTGAAAAGTTTCCCCCCTCCCATATACTAATGTGCCACAAACAGGAAGTTAATATCACCAACCATTCCCATTTTATTTAGGTGTATCCATATAAATGGCCCACCCTGTATATATATACACTCCCCAACATTAAAATTGTAACACCAAGAAGGACAAGCCGTAAGTTTATACAAATCGAGGAAGCAGCAAGTGTTGCTAAGATCTGAAAATGATCACATTTTCAAGCACTGAGCTACAACCTGCGGCATGCGGAAGGCATAAAAGTCAGATTGAAAGCAAAGTTTTTTAGCCACATGAAATATCAAAAATCAAGCGGTGTGGGATGATTGTGCGATGCCTCCTGTTCATGGACGTGCCAGTTATTGCCACTTGTCGCAAACTGAGAAGGACAGAATCCTTGAACTAAGATACCTTCGTTTATCACTGCGGCAGATCACTACACGCCCAGGCCGAGATGTCAGCGCTGTTCCTTGCTGCGTGTCCCGGAGATTGGGAAAACAACAACAAATGGGAATGACATCAAGAGGAGCGCGGAGGTGAACCTCTGCACGATGGATCGTCTGATTGGAAGAATGGCGCGTAGTGATCCATTCTGTACTGCAAGTGAAATTGGACGTCACATCCCAAGCCTAGGGCGGCAACAAGTGTCGACACAAACCATCAGAAGGCGTTTGCACGACATTGGGCTACGAGCCAGACGTCCAGCTACAGGTGTTCCATTAACCACACGCCACCGCTCTCAGAGATTATCCTGATGCACAGCAAGCCGGCAATTGAGGCTGGCATGGAGGTCTATCCTCTTCAGGGATGAGTCCTGCTTTTGTCTCGGATGCAATGATAGCAGGATATTCGTCCGGAGACCACGTGGGCAACCCCATGAAGAGGCCTTCACAGGGGAGCATACCACCGTTCCCACTCCCGGTATTATGGTGTAGGGTGGCATAACGTACGCTAGCCGGAGCTCTCTAGTCTTAATTATAGGTACACTAACAGCTCGGCATTACATTAATTTAGTCTTGGAACTAGCGGTACGGCCATTTCTCCAAATTGTCCCAGAAGCCGTTTTTCAACAGGACAACGCCAGGCCGAATGTTGCTCGTGCTACTGTGAGCAGCCTGCGTGGCCTAAACGTGTCACCATGGCCTGCAGCGTCTCAGGACTTGTCTCCCATCGAGCACATCTGGGACGACATTGGTCGGCAACTGCATAGGAGCTGCCAGCAGCCAATCTTGATGATTTACATGCCCAAGTGCATTCAGCGCGGCAGAACATTCCTCAGACAACCGTTAATAACCTCATTGATAAGATGCCAAGGCGCGTAAGTCCCTGTATTTCTGCGCGTGGTACTCATACTCGATACTGAAAAAATCAAGATGTTTGGAATATTTTGTTTCCATTTTTTTATCATTTACATATCATTAACATATTATTACCATGTCTATCCATC